>NW_022884630.1:0-427831 GCF_011952205.1 Bombus bifarius
AGATAAAAGCTACATACTCTCCAAAATAAACAATATAAAATGTAACTATTCTTACGACAAAAGAGAAGAATTAGAATTCCTAAAGTACCTACTATACACTATACTATACATATATATCTGAAACAAGAATTCGCAAATTCCATAAACCATTACTGGACAAACAAAATAAAAAACATCTCCAAAAACGACTCAGCAAACATGTTCCCACAAATAAATCAAATCTTTAGACCAAAAGAACAAAACCCCATCCCACCTCCCAAATTGCCCCCAGAAAATGCCTCCCTCATCCAAGAAGCAGGTATAACGATACACAACACCATCAAAGACACCGAGGGTAACTTCATAATAACTAAAACAATAGAAAAACTAGACATTATCGGCACCCACTTTTTCAAAATACACACACAAAACGAACACATGGGCCGAGAAGAACTAAACAGAATTATCATCGCCGAAACAAACAAACTCAAAAATGAATTGGAATAAGACAAAACGCTAAACAAAACAGTCTGCACATTCTCAAAAGAAAACACCGCAGACAACCCCAAACAACCAGATCCAGAAATAAACTACTTCACAAATGTAGTATCGTGGACGAAAGGCCTGGGAAATATCGGGCGAATTATGAACAGTGTCGCGAGAGCCGAGGCGCCGTCGGGCCCATCAATGTGTCATCGGTCTTTTCAAGTGCATAGTTTCGTGGAAAAGACCTACGTGACCCTGGCCACGACCGTCTGCAGAACACGTGTGCGGTGGGCCTAGGAAAAGGGCAATAGAATGCGACAACAGTTAGTCGAGAAACAGTGTGCGAGTCGAGGAGCAGAGTGCGAGTCGAGAAGCCGAGTGCGAGTCGAGCGGAGACGGAGGTTGCGAGTGGCGTTGCCGAGAGAGTGTGGATTGCGCTGTTTTCTGTACGTTTGGTGTGAATAGTTCAAATTAAGCCACAATCGTCTTTCCTGTCTGACTAACATCTCTATTGTCCACTTTTTGTAAACATATTACATCACGATATTACATATTTTTGGGGGCCCCTCCGGGATTGGACAATACAGAAAACGAAACGGTTTAAGTTTGTGTTGTGTGAAAAATGGCCAATGTCGGGGACGAACGATTGTCGGGTGAAGAGGGTTCGACGCTGGAGGAGCTGAGGAATAAGCTCGCGCGAATGAACCTCCCTATATCGGGTGCGAGGTCAGTGCTGATGGCAAGGCTGAATCGGGCGTGTAGGGCTGGACAATCGTATCGTAAGGGATCGACGGGCGGTGAAGAGCTAACCGGTCAACGAGATTTAGAAAATGTACAGAGAGCTGAGCGTGATTGCAACGAAGATGAGGATGTTGAGAAAATGAATACGAAGGAGTTGAAGGAGCGCCTCGCTAGTTTGGGTTTAAAAACGACGGGAAGAAAAGTAGAATTACGCGCACGGCTACGAGCGGCCATGGATGGTAATGACATATCGTCGGAAGAAGAAAGCGACGACGAAAGTGAGGATGAAGATGACAAGAAAAACGCAAGAGAATACAAGAGAGATACGCGAAGGGTGTATCAGGACCGTGACGAATGCTGTCGAAGGGCATGCGTTGGTTCGACACTGAGTTTTAGAGACGTCGAAGATGCATTAGAGTCGTTTAGTGGCGACAAAGGTGAAAATGTTGAACGATGGTTCGAGTCGTTCGAGGAAGTCGCTGATACGTGCATGTGGTCGGATGGGCAGAAGGCAGTCTACGCGAGGAAGCTGCTGAAGGGATCAGCGAAAATATTTGCGAGCTTCGAGTGTCATGCCAGGACTTGGCATGAGTTGAAGAGGGGGCTAGTGAAAGAATTTTCGAGGAAAGTCAACAGTAGGCAAGTTCATCAGAAACTTGAAGAAACAAAAAAGGAGAGTGATGAAGCATGTTTGGCTTACATGTACCGCATGCTCGAAATAGCCAGCCATGTGGACATGGAGGAGGAAGCAAAGGTGGAATACATAGTTGATGGAATAATAGACGACGAGAACAATAAGGCTGTATTGTACGGCGCTACGTCAATCAAAGAGTTGAGGAAGAGGTTAGTGATGTACGAAGAGCAGAAGAGTCGCAGAGCAAAGTCGATTGTGAAGTCGGCTAAAACCCAGAAGAACGGGAAGCCCAGTCAATCTGTAGATGCAATGAAGAAAAGAAGATGCTTCATCTGCGGTAGTGAGGATCACCTAAGTGTTAAGTGTCCGGAGAGGGGAGAAGGTGTTAGGTGTTTCAAGTGCAGCGGATTTGGACATGTGGCGGCGAATTGTACAGCGCGACAAGTAAAGACTTACGTAATCTCAAGACCGGAGAGGAAAAAGTACGTAAAGGACGTGTCGATAGATGGCTGCAGGTTTGTCTCGTTAGTGGATACAGGTAGTGACCTTACGTTCATACGAGCGGATGAGTATGTGAGGTTAGGATCACCACCTCTGGGAAACTGCAAACTTAAGTTTGATGGTTTTGGTTCCGCTGGCAATAGTACCTGGGGCGAGTTCACAGGGGTAATGACGGTCGACGGGTGCGACTTTACTGTCACTCTGCATGTTGTCTCGAATAAGGTAATGACAAGACACAGTCTACTCTTAGGTACCGACTTTTTAGACCAGGTAGAGTTGCGAGTCAAACGGGGCGAGGTGACATTTTTACGACTCGACGATCAGACCGACGGTCACGAGGACGCGCCGGATGTACTGAGGGTAAACGCGGTAGAACAGACCGACGAAACAGACCTAACACACGTGCAGGAACCGCATTATCGTGAAGCGATTCGAGATATCGTTAGGGGGTATAGGCCGGAGAAGAAGCGAGACGTCGGAATAACCGCAAAAGTACTTTTGGGAAGCGACAAGCCGATAGCGCGAAGACCGCGAAGACTGGCGCCGTCGGAAAGAAAGGAAGAAGATGATTTGATGGAAGCGTGGACAAACGAGGGTGTCATCAAATCGTCAGACTCGGAGTATGCGAGTCCGATAGGTGTAGTTAGAAAGAAAGATTTGTGTGTGCGTGTGGCTAGATGGGCCTTGTTACTAGGCGAGATTAAGTATCAGGTGTGTCATCGGCCGGGGAAAAGTATGCAGCATGTAGATGCTCCGAGTAGGAACCCCCTGCCGAGCACTATGTATGTAACGGAGAGTGAAGACGGGCTGATTGCACGGTTGAGAAGGGCACGGAACAAGGACATCGAAGTCCGTAGGATTTTGGACGCCGCAACGTGCAGTCAGGCCGATGGGCAGGTAGTAAGAAACAATATTTTGTATAAGGAGTGTGAGGACGATGTGCTAATAGGAGTATCGAAGGCGATGCGGGCTCAGGTAGTCAGGCAAGCGCACGAGCGTGGGCATTTCGAGGTTACCAAAACAGAAGCTATGGTCAAGAAGGACTTCTGGTTCAAGAGGTTACGCGAAAAGGTCGAACACGTGGCATCCAACTGCCTTGACTGTAGCCTAACCCAACGAAACATAGGTAAGCTAGAAGGGAACCTGCGAAATTACAAGAAAAGAAGAAAGCGTGCGAAGCAGTACCGAAGGAAGGACCCACACACACCTCGATTTTATGAAACCTTGGGTCCTAAACGCCGAAAGTGACGCATCTGATGACAGCGAGATAGAAGGCAACATCTGAGGGCAGATGTTATTGCAGGATGGCCGAATGTAGTATCGTGGACGAAAGGCCTGGGAAATATCGGGCGAATTATGAACAATGTCGCGAGAGCCGAGGCGCCGTCGGGCCCATCAATGTGTCATCGGTCTTTTCAAGTGCATAGTTTCGTGGAAAAGACCTACGTGACCCTGGCGACGAGCGTCTGTAGAACACGTGTGCCGTGGGCCTAGGAAAAGGACAACAGAATGCGACAACGGCCAGAGTGTTAGTCGAGAAACAGAGCGCGAGTCGAAAAGCAGAGAGTGCGAGTCGAGAAACAGAGCGCGAGTCGAGAAACAGAGTGCGAGTCGAGCGGAGACGGAGGTTGCGAGTGGCGTTGCCGAGAGAGTGTGGATTGCGCTGTGTTCTGTACGTTTGGTATGAATAGTTCAAGTTAAGCCACAATCGTCTTTTCTGTCTGATTAACATCTCTATTGTCCACTTTTTGTAAACATATTACATCACGATATTACATATATATGTAAGAAACGCGAAAATATATTAAGTAGAATCGATTAATAAACTAAAAAGTATATGGGCCATTAATTAACCGATCAATAAACTGACACGCGCATAGCACGAATCGCAAACCGATCAAATCAATCAAGAATAAAGAACGATTGTATACGACGTAATAGCAAGGAAAATAAATGTGACAAGTCATTGAGAACGTAACAAATTATTCTAAATAAATTTGTTGGTGGCAGCGGTGGGATAGACTTCCACAGAGGATTGAAGTTCACACGCGTATTACAATAACATAAACAAGAAACATGGCGACCGCACGAGACTCACTGAAGGAGGATACGCTTTTGACGTTGTCAGAAAAATTGAAAGCATGGGATGAAAATTTTCGCGTGTTGACCGACATAAGCCTAAGACTTGCTAAATTAGAGAAAGACGTGCATACAAGTAGGGTAACAAACGAAACCGAGATACCTGCATTATCACCGATAACACGACGAGAGACGAGACTGACCGATAGTAACTCCCGACCGATTAAGTTAAAAGACGCGATCGAGTCGGTACCAGTGTTCGACGGACGCCGACCGTCTGCATTCAAGTTTTTAAGGGCGTGCAAGCGAGCGCGAAATATGGTATCAAGGCGTTAAGAGCCTCGGTTGATGAAATTATTAATGAATAAGCTTCGCGGGCACGCGTTTCTCGCCGTAGAAGACAGTGAGATAGTGAATTTAAACGATTTCGGAAACAAATTAAAAGATATGTTCCGCCCAAGAAAAACTGTTAACGAATATAAAGATGAATATTAGGTGGTCTTTCAACGACCGAGAGAAGATAGATTATATGGACCGCGTCAGAAATCTCAGGCTGGCAATAATGGATGGGGAAAGATGCGAGTATAGCATCATATCCCAAGATGTTCAAGATACAATAGATTGGGACACAAGGGAGGCTCTCGTTAAGGAGCTCCCAAACGAGGTGTATTTGCAAGTCAAAGTAGCAGGATACCAATCCTTAGATGATGCGTACCGCCAAGCCGTGAAAGCAACACGGGAATTAAGACGAGCTAACGACAGAACGCGATACCAATGACCGACACCTCCGAACAATTACAACCGTAACAACGTTCGCCCCCTGAACAACATCGGGAACAGCCGCCAAGATTGAAAATTTGTACCGCCGTCGCAGAATCGTCCAAACGCTCCAAGACAAAATACTATAACATGTAACTATTGCAAAAAATCTGGGCATTTAGTAAAAGATTGTTACAAATTTAAAGCCCGAGTAGACGTTGGAATAATCATACCCTATGCATCGAGACAATCGGGAAACCGAACACGTCCTTCGGGAGAACGGGGCGAGCCTCGAAGGAACGATGCTCCGAATCGCCCGAGTACAGGCGGCAACAAGGAGGCCGGCGCCTACGGCAGTAAACAGAACGCGGGCAACGATCCCCGCGAGACTGGCGCCACAACACACAAACGCTATGGGTAAACCCATCGTGCATTCGTGCACAAGAACAATCGGAAAATGTGGAGAGTCAACAAATAAAGGAAAAGAAAGTCCACGAAAAAACAAAGAAGAATCACCAAGAGCCGGACTTAGATTCGCACGACGACCTCTCCGAATTATTTCAATAAAGCTAAACGATCCTGCAAATACTCCAACTGCACGAATAGTCTCCCAGACTTAAAAACCAAGACAAGTTTATTACTAGACTCCGGATCAGAAATCAATATTATTAAGAAACCTGCTTTACTCGATTCAGCAATCATTAACGAGCAAGAATCAATTGAAGTTCGAGGAATTACGGCAACGAGCCTGGTCACCCTAGGGCAGACAGTAATACAGATTGCGGGCCATCCACTTATTTTTTATGTGCCAACGCCCATGCCGCGCTGAGTGCACTCGTTCCCGTCGGAGTTGACTGTAGACCGCCGAGCAGGATGGACCTCTCAGTGCGCGCGTCAAAGTAGACAAACATTCACTAAAGTGGAAGGAACAAGTGACAAAAAGTGACAAAAAGTGAAAAATACTGCATTGAGATCATCCCTATAAGCACAAATAAGAATAAAAATAAAATAAAATAAAATAACACAAAATAAAACTGTATAAAAAGATAGAAGCTACCGATAATGAAGCCAAAAGCAACGAAACGGAACCCACCGTGAACCCAATAAAAAAAGCCATCAAGAGAAAAATAATCACACAAAAAACAGCCAAGGAAATCAACAATAGTTTAAGACTTCCCGTTCAAAAGACGCGGAAACTCAACCCACAACCAAACCTGGTTGCCAGGACGAAAAGACTAGTAAACATCCTAGGAAACACAGTTGTAGATTATCACCCCAGCCAAGAAGAAAAGGCTAAAGAAATCAAAAACATGAAGCCCATAAGAGCTACCTCGCCTCCAGCGATCATAACAAAAAACAGATTCAGTATATTACAATCTGAACCAGAGCCTCATCCACAACGGGGACTATCAAACTACTCCACTTCGAGCTCAACGCTAGAACAAATAAAAAAGAAAAACGAAACATTACGAGGCAAAATGGGAAGGCACGGTCCCATCATGCCACCGGGACAATCGGCGCCGCAGGGGCGACGGACCCCATCGTACAACCCAGGAGGCCCTGCGCCACCAGCATCGCCAAGGGGGGACCGAGCATCGGACGGACGCCCCACCGGATGCTCCGCGGAGGAGCGTGCGAGCGCCCCATCCACTACAAGGGATAACAAACCGCCGCCCATCAACATAACGCTACAAGACCCAAAGGACACGGTAACGCTCATAGAGAAAGTAGCGGACATCAAACAGTTCCATATTAAAAGAATACACTCAGGTAAACATGCACTCTACCTCCGAAACCTACCCGATTTCCATAAAGCAAAACAAACACTCCTCTCAGCTAACACAACCTTTTACACGTACACACCCAAAACAGAGAAACACCATACATACTTGTTAAAAGGTTTAGACAATAGTTACACCGAAACAGAAATACTTACAGACCTACAAGCCTTGCAAATTGACGACGTAAAATTCACAAAAGTCACACGATTCACGACAAAAAGATCAAGGGAGAACAACATATTGCTCCCAATTTACATAATACAAGTATCCCCCGACAGTAATATAAATAACTTGTTAAAAGTTAACCATTTTAACTACTTCAGAATAAAATGGGAAAAAATAAAAAAAAAAAAGATGACATAACTCAATGCCACAAATGCCAGCGATTAGGTCACACAGCACAAAACTGCAACCTAAACTACCGCTGTGTTAAATGCACTGAGCCCCATGGTTCAGGCGACTGCAAAATAAAAAGAGAAAACGCAGTAACTAAAGACAAAATATTCTGCGTTAATTGCAAAAACTACGGACACACCGCGTCATACAAAGGTTGCCCCAAACTCGTAGAGCTTCGTAAAAAGCTAGCCGATAAAATCAAAAAAGACAAAGAAACAAAGATAAAACGAATTGCTCAAATAAGCCGCAAATACGTCCCAGAACTAAAGTTCTCTGACGTAGTGAAACAACAAACAAAATTAAATCAAACAATCGAAAACACATCACAATTAACAAACTTAGATCCGCGCTCAAGCCAAAGCACAATTACAATCGATAACTCCCCCCATCTAAACATTATAAACGTTACTGAAGACTTTAAAAAAGGTATCCTCCAAGCGTTAAAAGAACAACAAATACAATTAAATGAAATAAAAAATACACTATCAACGCACGAAGAAAGGTTTGACGCCATCTTCAGCACTTTCAATAGTACAGATGACGAATAACCAAAATACGCTAAACCAACAATTACAGCAAAAAACACATAAATTTAACCTAAAGCATCTGAAAATAATTGCAATAAATGCTAACTCTTTAATTTCAAACCAAAAAAGATACAGTATGCTAACCCTAATAAATAAAGAAGCCCCCGATATGGTACTCATCTCAGAAACAAAACTTAACAAAAGACACAATGTACACTTCAAAAACTACTCCATGATAAGACACGACAGACCGAACGCCAGTCAAGGAGAAGGAACAGCGATCCTCATAAAAAACCCCATAAAATACAAAACAATTCTAATTGATAAAATAACAAGTTTCAAAACCTTAGAAACAACGATCATAAAAATAAAAATAAGCAATAAGGAAAATTTATTCATCACTGCAGCCTACGCAACCTACGGAAACCAGAAAGAATTTAACTACGAATTCAATAATCTTTTCAAACTCTTACAGCTCAACAAACCGGAAAACTACTATATAATAGCAGGAGACCTTAACGCAAAACATACAAGCTGGAAAAACGAAATAAACAACACGAGAGGCAACTTCATTAGAAACTGGCTAGACAATAAAAGCATCCACTACAAAACAAACTTATACAGTTCCGAGCTACCCTCTTACCCAAAAGGAGGCTCATACCTGGACATATGCCTAGCAGATGCGCGACTAAAATTTCAAAACCTACCTCCAAATAACACTCTCAAAACCTTAGCCTATGACAGTGACCATAACGCCCTAGTATTTCACGTAAACAAAAATACATCTGACTTCCTAACACTCGAAACTCAAACCGAGACACCCAGGTACAATTACAAAAAGACAGACTGGAAAAAGTTCCAAAACATACTCGAACAAAACTGCGACCTAAACATCTACAACAACATAAACCTAACAAATAGACAAATCGACTCATTCATAGACGAAATAGAAAAACATACACAAATCGCTCTCCAAAAATCCGTGCCAAACATAAAACAAAAAAATTCATGCGAGCCCTATATCAACAATAAAATAAAAGATCTACATCGAGATAAAAGCTACATACTCTCCAAAATAAACAATATAAAATATAACTATTCTTACGACAAAAGAGAAGAATTAGAATTTCTAAAGTACCTACTATACAGAATAAAAGCGCAACTGAAACAAGAATTCGCAAATTCTATAAACCATTACTGGACAAACAAAATAAAAAACATCTCCAAAAACAACTCAGCCAACATGTTCCCACAAATAAATCAAATCTTCAGACCAAAAGGACAAAACCCCATCCCACCTCTCAAATTGCCCCCAGAAAAAGCCTCCCTCATCCAAGAAGCAGGTATAGCGATACACAACGCCATCAAAGACACCGAGGGTAACTCCATCATAACTAAAACAACAGAAAAGCTAGACATTATCGGCACCCACTTTTCCAAAATATACACACAAAACGAACCTATGGGCCGAGAACAACTAAACAGAATTATCATCGCCGAAACAAACAAACTCAAAAATGAAATGGAACAAGTCAAAACGCTAAACAAAACAGTCCGCACATTCTCAAACGAAAACACCGCAGACAACCCCAAACAACAAGATCCAGAAATAAACTACTTCACAAATTACATTCAACTAAACACAATCTTCTCCAAACTAAACAACAAAAAATCCTCCGGCTTCAACGGCATCCCAAACATTTTACTCAAGCGCCTACCAAACAAAATAAAATGGTACTACACAGTACTCTTCAACAATGCTCTAAACAACACATATTTCCCCGGAAAATGGAAAAAAGCCAAATTGATAGCTATAACAAAAAAAGATAAAGACGGCTCATCGCCCGCAAACCTACGACCCATAAGTCTCCTCCCCAACATAAGCAAAGTATTTGAAATAATCATAAACAACCCCCTAACCTCCTTCTGCACAAAAAATAACAATCCCAGAGAATCAATTCGGCTTCCGACACAAACACTCCACAATTCACGCAATAAACAAACTTACGTCGGACATCTGCTGGGCTCTAAACGCAAAACAACGAGTAGCCGCCTGCTTAATAGACCTCGAAAAAGCTTTCGACACAGTCTGGATTCCAGGTCTCATATACAAATTGATCAAGAAAAATTTTCCTAAATACCTGATTAAAATAGTTTGGGACATGATCACAAGCAGAACATTCGTAATGACTGAAGGTTCACACTCATCAAGCAAAGAATTCTCCATAAAAAACGGACTACAACAAGGTACAGTAAATTCCCCGTTACTTTTCAGTATTTACAACAGTGACTTACTAAATCTCTTTAATCTCAATACACCCACCCATAAACGCTCCATAGCCTTCGCAGGTGACCTAGTCATCTACGTAACAGTCCGCAAAACCAAAACAATAAAAACGGAACTCCAAGAACTTTTTGAGAAAATAAACGACTATTACCACGCATGGAAACTAAAAATCAACATAAGCAAATGCGAAACCATACTGTTTAGACCCAAGTCAAGTGAAATCGGCCCAATAGAAAGAGAATACTGCAAAAAATCTCAACTAAGAGAAAAAATAGACAAAGGGGCTCTCATACCACAACAAAAATTGTGTAAAATACCTAGGAGTAAACATAGACTATAAATTAAACTACAAGCAGCACACCGAAATTCAACTTACTAAGGCCAATAAAGCATTCTGGAAAATAAAAAAACTATTCCACTCCAAACATCTCGACAGCAAAGTAAAAATTTTATGCTATCAAGCACTAATCAGACCGATCATTACCTACGGCTGCCCAATCTGGTACAACATATCAGCCTCCCAAATGGAAAAAATTCGCATATTCGAAAGAAAATGCATCAGGGCTTGCTTGAGTACTTACAGATTCGAACACAGCGGATTCAAAAAATATGTAAAAAACAAAATAATATACGACCTAGCCAACATTCACCGCATAGACTGTCACATCCTAAAGCTAATAAGAAACCACTTTGCGCAAGCGGCAAAGATAAAAGAAAATAGTTTAATTTTCAGTTGCTTATTTCCAAATGACGCATATTACAAAAACACTCTGACAACAGGCTTCATCCCCCCAGAAGCTTTCCTATACCTAGACGAAAAAAACTACTTCCAAGATCAAAATAATATCCCAATAATTTATCACATAAAAAGAAAAATAGGGATCAAAACTATACTTTACGAAGAAAACCTAAATGGACAGACCGCAGACACTAGGTGGAGATACAACATGGCCCTCCGTCCGAAAGACACTAAAGACAAACATAGAAAAAATACAAAAAAATATTGGTGGATACTGAATCCATAATAAAATAAGAGAGAAAATCCATTAAACCGATAAAACTCAATTCTGCCCCCGTACAACACAGGTGCAAACATTGTAATTTATTGTAATTCTCTTTCTTTTAAAAGAAACCTATTATCCCCCTCCCCCTCCCCCTTCCCCTCATCCCACCCCTCCCCAAAATCCCACAGCACCCAAAAATATACTACTGAAGCGTCCTGTTTTTGCGACCCAGTTTCCAGAACAGTAAAAACAAATAAAAACAAAATTATATAGAAGCTCCACTCCTCCAGCGGCTTAAACCAAAAGATTATATTCAACACGAAAAATGTAAAGCGTCGACACATATTATAGCATGGCTATGTCGTACCGTTGCGTATCGGTATCTTTGCCTAAGATATCATTATATAAATTCACCGTTCATTGTGAACACCATAATGTATTTAAAATTGTATCTTGGGTTTAATAAACATTAAAAAAAAAAAAAAGCACTCGTTCTCGTCAGATCACGAAAGTTAAGCAGCGCCGGGCACAGATAGGACTTGAATGGGTGACCACCTGGGAACTCCGTGTGGCATTGGCGAAACGCGCTGGGTCCGCCGCGCCTCCCGGTGGGGTTCGCGCTTGGACGCTGGCGGCTCAGCGCCTCGGGGCCGCCAAGCAGTCCGGTAGGGGAACCGGGTTGCCTGGCACGGCGGCTCCGGCGACGAGGCGTGGTGTGACATGGCCACACACCCCTCCATCAGCGGTGGTATTGAGCGCGGATAGGGGGGGGGGCGGTGTGTCGCTCGCACCGGTTCCCGGGCCTCTCTCGATCGCAGCCGGGACGGTCATCATGGAGGTTTTATACAGTTGGAGTTCCACACTACCACGCCACTTTCCCCAGAAGCGGCCTGGCGTCCGTGCGGATTTCCTCCACGTAAATATAAAAAAAAAGTTATTTTTTATGTAGTTGATGACTCATTGCTGATCATGGTGTTCGATACCATGTTCAATCAACATTGTAAATCCGGAGATATACGAGGGATTTATCCCAAAAATCGAGCCACTTAAGGGAACCCAGTTTGGTAATGCAGTTGTGAGGAACCATAATGGACGAGGTTACATGAGAATAATAAATACCACATTAAGAGATTACGAACTTACCACACCTACGATGGTAATTAAAGAATTTGAAAACCTCACCTCGCTCTCTTGCTTGACGAGCAATGCAATTTCAAAATCAAAAGAAACTGGGTTCGAGAAAATAATTGAATTACTACGAACATTTGAACAAAGAGGAGAGAAAAAAACGTCGAAGAATTAATTCGGAGGAATCAAGATAGATCTCATATTCCAGGAGATACGCTGGAAGGAACTGAAATTCTAGAGCATCGAATAATTACAACGGATGATATACCAATCAATATTAAACAATATCGTTACCCACTTGCACATCGAGAAGAGATAAATCGTCAAATTCAAGAATTACTGGACACTGATGTCGTAGAACCATCGACATCTCCGTACAATTCTCCGTTATGGATTGTGCCGAAGAAACCAAACTCGCAAGGAAACAAACGTTGCAGATTAGTTATTGATTATAGGAAGCTTAATGATAAAACGATCGGCGATTGTTACATCGGGTGACCCTTTACCTAAAGCAGGCCATACACCGCAGGCCAGACGGACACCAGATGTCCGCTCATCCTTGCTGCGTACCCTCAATAGTCTTAAGGACCCATCATAAATCCCAGTAATTTGCTAGCTAAGGTCCTTCAGACTCAACAAATATCCTTTTTCTGAATCATTTCTAAAGACTATTGTCTACTAGGGCTTGACAAGGGAAAGTTAGTTTTTCTCAAGTACGATGCTTCCTACTAGCAACTTTCTATCGAGGGCGGCTAAGACCCTTCCTAGTCCATCAACCTTCGTTTATCCAATCAGAAGCAATGTATACTGCCCTCACTTTCCTGACCAAAAATGCCATGAACAAATCCGATGGTGCCGTGCGCTAGACACATCCATCGCTAGCTTTCGTCCGACACAGCATCGTCAACCAACTTTACTTCTTCTACACCGCTAGAAAAGTCAACAACTAAATACAAAAATCTAACGCCTAACATCTAAAACTAAGCACAACGCTAGAGGAGTACAACTCACATTAACTACCTAAGTCGGTTCTCGGGAATATCGAACATTCACCTCCTCTATTAAGCATCCTCTAGTGCTACGTCCACTAACATACCAAATTCAATTATAAGAGCCTTGCTCTAGTGTGCATATCTATCTTACCTTCGTGCGACAAGTTGTTATCTACGATGTATACCTACTCGACAGTGTAACTTAAGTGTTGGAAATATATAACTTATAATTCTGTGAATCACAGTGTTATACTAACTAAATCAACGCTATTATTTAAACCGAAATCAGGGGATCGATCAACTCGTGGTGTCGATTATTATAATCGTAACGGGAATTTACGACTCCAGTTGACGTCTCTCCTCGCGATTGCGTCTCCCCGCGATTGAAAATACAGCGATGCTTATCCGCTCCCCAATATCACGGAAATATTGGATCAATTAGGAAGTGCGAAAATTTTTCCACGTTTGACTTGGTATCAGGCTTCCATCAGCTCCGAATGGTACAGGAGGATGCCCACAAAACGACATTTTTCAACACCGTACGGTACTTTCAATTCAAAAGAATGCCCTTTGGATTAAAAAATATCACAGCAACATTTCAACGCTTGATGAACTCAGTGCTATCAGGATTGCAAAGAATAGAACTATTGGTCTGTCTGGATGACATAGTGATTTATTCATGATCTCTTCATGGACACGAAAGTAAATTTAACAAATTAATGGAAAGATTAAGGAAAGCCAAATTGCGATTGCAACCCAACGAATGCGAATTCCTACGACACGAAGTTATTTGGGACATATAATCAGTGAAGATGGTATAAAACCAGATCCAAAGAAGATCAAAGCAGTATCAAAATTTCCACGACCAAAGAAAGCAAATAATATCAAGCAATTTCTGGGACTAGTAGGATATTATAGAAGATTCATACCTAATTTCTCCGAAATTGCAAAGCCATTAACGCAACTATTGAAGAAAGACATTGTCTTTAAATGATTGGAAAATCAAGAAAATGTAGAAAACCTATTCTACAATATCCGGATTTTTCCAAACTCTTCAACCTCCCGACAGATGCATCAAGTATTGTCAGACTTCGTTAACGGGTACTTTCCTCGGCGTCAACCTATCGCCACACAGAACCCGGGCACTCCTAGGGCCATAGGGATTGGAATACGCTCAACCATCGCGCAAGGCACCCAGTGCCTTGCTACCTCGATTAGCTAAGCCTGCAGGGGCTGTCGCTCGTCTCAGGTCAAACGGGGCGCATTCTAAGCCCTACCGTCTCTCCAGGACGGTTCCGGAGCAGGTGGGACGCTGCCCACCCGCCGAAGGCCATTCTTGGCCATCAACCACTGCCACCACGAGTCCAAACCCATAATTGGCCGAGCAGAGGGGTCGCTACTCCCTCCGGGCTTACAATCGACCCCCATGGTACCATCCTAAGTCTGGTGGAACTATCGTGTGGATGTACGGCCACGTCACTGCCGGCCGGCGACCTGCTAACCGTGCTCGGCAGATCCAGATGGGACTCAGGTAAGTGGGGGCCTCAAGGTACAAAGTACCCGGGAACTTACCCCGACGGTACCATCCTTGGCATCAGGATCGTGGGTGCGCTACTACCCAAGGCCACGTAGAGAGAGTGTAACCGTACCTTACGCTTACACTCCCGGCGACCTTCCCTGAGGTGTACATAGAGGACTCACGTAAGCGGGACGCTTGTCCCGACGGTCCTCCCTGGCTGCGGGAACGTGGGTTTGCCAGCCCCCATAGACCTACATAAGCAAGTCCTCCATGCGGGAACGACAGACGCATCAGGATACGCAATAGGCGGAGTATTGAATCAGGGACCGTTTGGAAAAGGATTTACCAATCGCGTACGCCTCCAGATTACTAAACCCCGCTGAACGAAACTACCATACCTGTATGGTAGGAAATTTACTATAGTAACAGGCCACAAACCGTTAGTATGGATGAATTCCATTAAGGATCCCACGTCGAGAATTTGGAAATGGAAACTGAAATTAGCAGACTTCGAGTTCGATATCCAATACAAAGAAGGACGAACAAATGCAAACGCGGATGCATTATCTAGAAACCCACCAGGGGTGTGCCTGCCAATCAGGAAGCGAGAAGACTCGCCAGATCGATATTCACATCTAAAGATTTTAATTGGTTATCTCAACCGAGGACCCTCCCATATTTGAAGCTAAACCACGCGTCTTGCCTTAGTTTTATGATCCGAGAAAACAAGGAAAAGCCTTTACTTCAAAACACCTTGCCATAGAAGAAACACTCGTAAAATATTTTGACCAAGCATTAGCCGAAATCGATGTAAACACAGGCGAGGAAGTAGCCGATAGAGAAATAGAGGACATCGAAGCAATAAGTGAGGAAGAGCCTTCTACGGCGGACTCTGAAGCAACTCGGCAACGAGGAGAAGACGCGAGACCTACGGTACTTGCGGAACTAAAAATTTCGGAATCGCGAGACTCAGTTACGAGAGTGAATGATCATAAAGTAATATTCGTCGATATACAGTGTGCTTCGATAAATAAAGGAGCCTTAGAAATGAAGGAAGCAGGGAAACTGCCGCATTATGAAGACCTAATGTTGAAAAGAGTAAGGTTGAATCAAGACTCTGAAAAATACATCATATTCCTACCCGTAAAGGAAAACCGAAATATTCCTATAACGCCAGAAAGTTTACTAAATTCATTGAGATCCTTACTGAACGTAGTAAGCGAAAAATAATTAACGTCCTTTAGCATTAGTAAAGGAAATTTGGAAGAAATACCCTGGCGACGCGCAATCAGGGAATTGAAGGGAGTATTTATGGAAAAAACCATAACTATCACCACCTGCACTGGGGAAGTAATCACATCACCAGTTGAAATACGAAATAATATAATACAAGAGAAACACGAATCATGCGTAGCGGGACACAAAGGAGTAACGAAGACCTATCAAAGAATACGATATTATTACTGGGAAAACATGAAGAAGGAAATTCAAGAATATATAAGAACCTGTAAGGAATGCCAATTGAAGAAGCTGACTAGAATAAAAACAAAACAACCAATAGTGCTCACAGATACACCGGGCAAAACTTTCGACAAAATTAGTATGGATATCGTCGGTCCATTACCAAGAACACAAAAGGGAAATGAATATATATTAACTATTCAAGATTTATTGACAAAGTATTCGATCGGGATTCCGATAGAAGGGATCTCCTCAGCTGAGATAGCGAACGTTTTCGTAAAACGATTTATTTGCCGATTCGGGTCACCATTCTTACCAACTAGGGAGCGAACTTTACATCTTCGCTAATGAAGAAAGTGGCAAAGAGACTTCGCATCAAACAATACACCACGTCGGCATACCATAGATAAAGCAGCGGTTCAATTGAAAGATCTCACCACGTGTTCACCGAATATCTCAAGTTATACATCGAAAATTCCAGAAACTGGGACGAATAAGTGGAATTATCCATGTTTTCTTATAACACCTCTGTACACGAAGGAACGAAATTCTCTCCGCATGAATTAGTCTTTGGGCACTTGGCCAGGGAACCCACTGGTGAAATGATAATCGAAGAGAACATGGAACCAACATATGCGGAATATCTCAGAGACCTGTTCGATAAAATCAACACCGTGCAGCAAATGGCAAGAGAAAATTTGATGAAATCCCAGTTAAAGTCAAAAGAATATTACGACAGACGAATCAACCCGCAAAATTTCAAAGTAGGAGATCTGGTATATCTACTAAGGAACCTAGCAAAGGAAAATTTTCTGACCAATATACACGGCCGGATAAAGTGTTAGAAATTTTGCAGAATCAAAACGTCAAGATTGAAATGAAGGGGATTCTGCGAGCAGTACACTTGAACAAGTTAAAACTAGCACACAACCGAAATAGACAATAGCCAAAACGATTTTAAGAGGCAACGTAGTATGATAGTATATAGTATAAAGCTGCTTGTCGAATAATGAAGATAACGGAACCTAAAAGAAAAAAAAAAGAAATTACTATGTATTCTAACCACTATTTAAATATAAAATGCGTTAATTCAATAATATAAACAAAGATATTGGAAGAGATTAAAAAGAAAAAAGTACCTTATAAATCAATGGGACTTGTACATAATTAGTTATCGTAGAAAGAAATGTATATGCAGAAATTCCACAGGGATTGGTTATGGGTCCATTTTTGTAGAACATAGTATATGATGGTCAGCTGAAAGAAATGGATAGATTAACCTCAATTGCCTTAATAAAAAAAAAAGGAAAAAAATGATATTAAACATTTATAACTTAATATTAAAGTTAAACTAAAAGAAGTGATGATAACAGTCAATAATTGATGTTCGACAACAGACTTACAGTTGGCCAATGAAAAAAAAAACCGAGTCCATTTCACTTACAGGTACAAGAATACTGAAGGTAATAAATGTTAAGATTGACAATTATAACCTGAAAAAGAAAGAATGTTATAAAATATTTTGGAATAGAAATTGACAATAGTAGGAAATTCACCACTCACATATACACAAAAGCCAACACAGTTATGAGAAGTTTACTACCAAATTTAATTGAATAGAGAGTATTAAAGCAGATACTACTGGAACAGTTAAGAAGGCAACAGGAAACTGAAAAACCAAGAAAAATTTAGTGACATTATAACAAAATAACACAACGTTGACACTGCGGTCTTC
This sequence comes from Bombus bifarius, assembly GCF_011952205.1. Lineage (NCBI taxonomy): Eukaryota > Metazoa > Arthropoda > Insecta > Hymenoptera > Apidae > Bombus > Bombus bifarius. The sequence continues at coordinate 18,010 of NW_022884630.1, forward strand.
GCAAACAAGAAAAAGGACAGACCATTTTACTATGCGGATACTTACGAAATATGGCATTTTGTTTATACTTACAGATCTAACATAAATAAAAATAGTCATAATAAATGTTGACAATGTAACGAAGAACCAGATGATGCCGAACATGCACTGTGTAAATGTCCACAATGTGAGCGACGCAGTGTACAGACTTGGAGAATAAAATTGGAGAACCTATAAGTGAACAAAGTCTTAACTAATAAGATATGGACTAGCTTCAAACTGTATTATACAATTATGTAGTAACAACCAATTAATAAGAAAATAAAATTGGCCAATAAGTATAGAAAGTGGTTAGAAATCAATCAAGATAGGCTAACCGAATATCAACAACATATATGACTGAAATAAAAGGATAATATATTACATTAACCTATATTATATTATTATACTAAATTTGATATATAGAAATTAATATTATAATACACAATAGTAGTCGTTGACACGATACACTATAAGCATATTAAATTAAACAAATTAAATGGCAATTTTAATACTTACAGATGTAGGATAAATAAAAGTATTCATAATAAGTGTTAAGAATGTAACGAAGAACTAGACGATGCAAAACACACAATGTGTAAATGTTCCAAACACGTGACGCAGCATTGAAAAAAATAGAATCAAAGAACCTATAAACAATAATAATTCAATACACAAGCTCTAACTAATAATATATGGATTAGCTCTAAAAATTATACCATACAAATATGAAATAACAGCAAATCACAAGTATAAAGTAACGAAAAACTAATAAGAAGGAAATAGAAACAACCAATAAATATAGAAATAAGTTAGAAATTAATCAAGACAGATTAACTGAATATCAACGACAAACACGATTAGAATAAGAGATTATTATATTGTATTGATCTATTATAGTATCATTATATTGAATCTGGTATAAAGAAGTAAAGTTATATTACGCAATAGTGACTGTGTGATACTATACATTATGAACATATTAAATTAAATCAAATAAACAAAAGCTGTATAAATATAAACCACTCATAACCAAGCAGTGAAACTGCTATTAATAATTTATGGATTTCAGCAGCAATACAATCCACAAGCTATTATATTAAAATAACACATAGTATATATACAACAAACACAAAGACAATATTATTGCCATTTGAATTTTCAATTGCACCAAAATAGAATTAGAAACAAATAACAAATAAATGATTATTTTGGTATTAAATAAAACACAATGTACGTGCTATTAATATTAAAGTAACACACCGTAAACATACACATTATAATGAACACAAAACAATATTATTGTCATTTCAATTTTCGATTGCACTAAAACAGAGTTAAAATAAGTAACAGATAAATAATCATTCTGGTATTGTATAAAAAGTTATAAAACACTGGAAACATTCACAAGCGGCCATTTTGGAATTAATGCTGATCGTTGCGAGCACAAAGAAGCTTTTACGCATGCGCAATGAAACACATACAATAATTTTATACACTATAATAAACACAAAATAATATTATTCCCATTTCAATTATACGTCATCTACTAAAATAAAGTTACAAATAATTAACAAATAAACAATTCGATATTAATAAAAGTCACTATACTAGGGACATTCACAAGAGGCCATTTTGGAAGTGATGCTGATCGACACGTGCATTTAGTAACTTTTATACGTTGCAAAATAAATTATATTTTCGATGAAGAAATAAATATTTAATAAGATGATAATAAAACAAATGGAAGATTGTAACAAGAAAATAATAAATAATAATTAATACAATATAATATTACACTATTATACGGTAACAAGAATATTAAAAATTAATAGAGATCAGCCACGAGAAATAAAAAATAAATCAAAAGTTTGCTATTAATTGCAATTAACTATTAAACTACTAGCTATTCACGATTGATGACTTAATGGAGAAGAACACATAATATATAAGAAGCCAAGAGGCAGCGGACCTTATCCCTGAGAAATGATACACGTTATTATGCATTGACAACATTAATTAACTAAGAAATCGCACAAAAGAACAAGATTAAAAACAACGAATACAAAACACGTTAATAATAGAAAATTTTGTTATGTGTGTGTAGGGAATGAGTGTCGAGATTTACAAACAAAAACGGAGACACGATCAGCCAAATTTCCTTTGGAAATTTGAACCCCTAGAGGGGGAGTATCACGTCCCGCGCTCCGCACGTAGCGTAACGAAAAAAACGAAAACTACAACATGCAAATAACGCGAGTGGCGATTCGAACACTCAAACGAACGCACGGTACAATACATTAATAAAAGATTAACTAAATGTAGACACATATAAAGTACTATTAAATAAGGGCGACTAATAAACTAACAAAATAGGGATGCATATATATGTCGAAGATGAAAGGACACCGGAGCCTTCCCTTTGGAACTTTGGGAAAATCGCTTAACACTGTAATCTAGATTCTACCATAGCCGTAATTAAGCAATTGTCGTCATTCAATCCGATTGTATTTGTTCGAGACTTGTGATAATGAGCTTGAGATTGAGGCGACAACCAGTCGCCGAACGTAGCAGCGGTGAAGGGATGAACGTTTCGCCTAACAAAGGTATGAAGTAATAGTATAGTTCTCCTTAAAAAGAAATAGTTGTAGCGGCACCCGACAGTAAACATTCCAACGGTATCTGTCCCGTGGCTCGCCACACGCAGACCCTATTTTTCGGATAAGATGATTACCAGATGTCGACGCATCTCCAGAGTACATGTTCAGCTAATCTGAGGACCCGTTATAAATCTTAAGATTTACTTAACTAAGGTCCTTCAAACAGATAAACAGTCTTTGTTCCAACTACGAGAAGATAGGGGAAATCTATTTTTCTCACGAACGTCGCTTCCTGTTAGCAACTTTCCCTCAAGGGCGGCTAGCATCCTCCTCTGTCCACCAACATTGAAATTGACCAATTAACAGCAAGGTCAATTTCCCTCACTTTCCGAACAAAGGCTTTTTTCCATGAATCCGATGATCTCGTGCCCTTAGACACACCCCATCATGGTTTTCCTCTGCAGCGTCACCGTGACAGAGAGACTCTCTCGTACGGTCTCACCAACGAGTTAAATCACGTCTTTATGACCAGTGATTACTCCACGTTTTAACATAAAGTCCAACTTAGACTTTAACGAAAAAGTAAATTTGCCATCTCGTTGACCGCGGATTCGTTATCGAACCTTAGACTTTGTCATTAGTGTCTAATCACCACAGTTACTTGTCAACTCTGTAAGACCCATACTTGTGTTGATAAACGTTACATCAATTGTACAACGACGACGGATAGTTCCAGTTGGTGTAGGCTATGATGATAAGGTGATGATGTGTCCAAAGGAGTCCGAAGGTCGGGGGTCGATATCTTATCTCTTATGTGGACTAAGGTGCGTCACAGCCTTGGTGTAGGCTATGATGATAAGGTGGTGATGTGTCCAAAGGAGTCCGAAGCTTGGGGTTTGATGTCTTATCTCTGATGTAGATTGAGATATGATTGATGTCACATACCCCCCTTCTTAGATTGATTTTGGTCCTCCAAAATCTTAGTGTTTCTTCAGTATGGAGCGGTGGAATTGGACTCTGACTGGCTCGACTTGTACTCCTTCTTCTTCGTCGTGGTATGTTATGCTTTTGCTATTTCAACCTGTGAAAGTTGGCTGGTTAAATTTCGACCACGATTAATAGGGATAATTTGCTAAGTTTGACTAAATGCCGCAGTATCATGTGTTGAATCTGTGGCGGATCGGTATCAACAGGACGCCGACAGGTCGAGGCATCAACGCAGCGCAACACCTCCCGGGCGATCCGCGGGTACCAACCGCCAACACTAGAGGGCTACGACGACAACGAGTCTGTCTGTCTAACTCGCTAGCGGTCGAATATACGAGCGATTGATATAAATACCGCACCTAGCGAGACTCCCTCTACGTCTAAGGCAGGGACTACCGGGCACAGCCTTACTGATGAGTCCACCGGTAGTCCCGGGACGAAACGCACTCTCTCTCTCTTTTCATACGCCACAAATCTTTTGTAGACTTCCCAACAGCCGGGGGCCGAGCGGCGTGGTTACGTGGCGCTGGCTGTGTCGCTGGATGTGGTCAACGCCTTCAACAGCATTCCCTGAGACAGGATATGCCGGGCCCTCGAATTTCATCGGGTGCCCGCGTACCTGCGGGGTGTGATCCGGGCGTTCCTCCGGGACCGGAGTATCGTCTATACCGTCCGGGGCGGAGGGGTGACCGGGAGGGCTGTACACCGCGGGGTCCGCAGGGTTCGGTGTTGGGTCCGTTGCTGTGGAACATCGCGTACGACGCAGTGCTCCGGACGCCGATGCCTCCGAATTCGGCACTGACGTGCTACGCCGACGACACGTTGGTGCTGGTCTGGGGCACGGCATGGGGTAGAACCGTCCGCCTGGCGGAGCTGGCGGTGGCCTGCGTGGTCGCCGAGATCAAGGGATTGGGACTGAGGGTGTTCTCTGAGAAGTCCGAGGCAATGTGGTTTTGCCGCAAGGCCGATCACGGGGCGCCTCCAGCGGGTTATCGCCTGAGGTTGGAGGGGGCTGAGATCGGAGTCGGAACCAGCATGAAGTATCTGGGCCTAACCCTCGACAGCCACTGGACCCTCAGCGCTCACTTCAAGCACCTGACACCCTCTGTTGAGGCAACGGCGAACGCCTTAGGACGTTTGCTACTTCAGCTGGGCGGGCCCGACGTCGGAGTGCGCCGGCTATACGCCGGCGTGGTGCTCCTCTACGGAGCTCCGATCTGGGCAGAGGACCTGATGACCAACCGTCGCAGTCTCCTAGCGATCAGGAGGCTGCACAGGACGGTGGCCATCAGGGTAGTGAGGGGCTTCCGCACCATTTCGACGGCGGCAGCGGCGGTGCTCGCCGGGTTTCCCCCGTTCGAATTGCAGGCCCTGAGGTGTCGCGAGATTTACCTCCACACTCGGGGTGTGTCGGGCAAGGTGGGCCCGGCGGGCGCCGACGTCAGGGTTCGGGCTCGGCGGGCTTTACTCGACAGGTGGCGCGCCAGCCTCGACACGAGAGTGGGTGCATCGGGGATAAGGGTCCCCGGGGCCGTCGTTCCAAACTGGAACGTTTGGTTGGACGGCGGCGGGCCTCCCCTGACCTACAGGGTGACGCAAGTGCTCACCGGACACGGCTGCTTCGGTGAGTATCTGCACCGAATCGGGAAGGAGGCGACCGCGCGCTGCCACCACTGCGATGTGAGCGTGGATTCAGCGCAGCACACACTGGAATACTGCCCGGCGTGGGTGCGGCCGCGTCACGACCTCATCACGGAAATCGGATGGGACCTCTCGCCGAAGACGATCCTCGAGGCATTGTTGGTAAGCGAGAGAAGGAGGAGGGCCGTGACCTCCTTCTGTGAGCAAGTTATTCTTCGAAAAGAGGCCGCGGAGAGGGTAAGGGTCCGCGCTAGGTTCGCCGCGTCCCCCGGTGGGGTGCAAACTTCGGCGCTGGCAGCTCAGCGCCCCGGGGCCGCAAAGTAGCCTGGTAGGGGAACCGGACTGCCTGGCACGGCGGCTCCGGCAACGAGGCGCGGTGTGACAATGGCCACACACCGCTCCATCAAGCGGCGGTATTAAGCGCGCAGGGGGGGGGGCGGTGTATCGCTCACACCAGTTCCCGGGCCCCTTTCGATCGCAGCCGGGACGGTCATCGTGAAGGTTTTAGTAAGTTGGAGTCCGGCACTACCACGCCGCTTTTCCCCAGAAGCGACTTGGTGTCCGTGCGGATTTCCTCCACGTTAATAAAAAAAGAAAAAGAAAAGAAAGACTTCCCAACAGCCTGTGATTTAGAATGAGTTTGTGGTCTTTGAGTAATGATTTTATACTATCTTGTTGTTTCTTTATAGTTTGATTGTTATCCAGTTGTTCCTTTGATACATGCATTTCGTTGTTTTGTTTAGCAACTTCTACAGTCTTTTACGCATCTACAACTGGTTCTTTGGCATGTAATTTCTTCTTCAACCAGTACAACTGTGCTTTCTTCTACAGTTTGTGTTCTTGTGTCATTTAGTAAACTTTTCAATTCAATGTCCACAGTATCTGGAGCTTTAGATATCGACTGACTATCATCTTCTGCATTTTCAACACCCCAATCATCAAAGATATGTTATGCTCACTTTATCTGCTTCACTTATCGATTTATTCCTTCCTTCTGTATTAGCAACATGTACTACAATTTTATTATAAATAATATTCTTTTCTACATTAATTTTATGTGAACTATCAAAAGATTCAGTCGTGCATCGTTCATTTCCATTTGTTGTTTCTTGTTCTACATTCTATTTTGAATCAGTATTACGACACTCTTCCTTTGTCCTCTCCTTTAATATCAGTGCCTTCTTTAATACTTACATTCTTTTCTTTAATATCAATGTCACCTGCAGTTTCTAGATCATTAGTTACTCCTGATGTAATAGGAGTTATGGAATCGTTTCCTGTCTTTGTATGATTTAATACTTCCTTATTGTCTTTCTGACTACAATTTTCAGAAACTTCTTGACATTGATCATCAATTTGTGGGTCCTTATTTATTATTTCTTGTTCTACTTCATTAATCACAGTGTTCTTTATGCTCTTTGTCTCACTACTTTCTTTACTTTCAAATTTTTTTTTTTTATTTAAATCTGTTACACCACATTTATTTACTACTAAAACATCTTGAATTATATTATCTGTACATTCTTGCGACTTATTTTCTTGATTTTCTGGAATATCCTTCACATTCTTTACAATATCAGTTGTTGATTCTGGTATTAATGAAGAAGATACATCTACTTTTATCTATGATTCTACTTTAATAATGTTACTGTGCACTTCATCTGATTGTTCCATGGTAAAACATCAAGATTGTTACAATTACCTAAGATATCATTGATTGTCCATTTAAATAATTACTGCACTTTTCTATCAATGTAAACCTTTATGGCAGTTTGACATTCTACAGAACACCAATGCTGTATCAGTTTATATTTTTCTTCATCATGAAGTTTTATTATATCACCTAATTCTTCCTGATGCTTTTTTCTTTTTTTTTCCTTTCTTTCTTTTTTTCAAAATAACAGTTTGTTTTTTATGTGAATCTTCTGATTCTTGGTGCACCTCGCGTAAGCGATTATTAACATCTTTGGAAAGTTTTTGAACTTTTTCCAGTTCTTTTCTAAGAAAATTATTTTGTTCGTCCATATCTTTTACTGTACCTTCAATTTCTACCCTACGCAATGTTTCAAATTCCTTTTCATTGAAAAGGATCATTTTCTTCTTTTTTCAAAATCGAATTTCAATTTATTAGTTTCTTCTTCATATTTATATCTAAAATCACCCACTTTTTCCGAAACATTTTCAACAACTTTTTCATATTCACCCTTTAGTTCGTCTAGTTCACATTGAAGGGCAGATTATTTGTCCTTGTAGTTCAAGATCTACATTTTGTCGCTTTTGCAACTTTAGCTCCAGCTTATCACGTTCCTCCATTAAATTACTAACATATGAATTAAGTTTGGCCTTTTCTTGTTCCAGCAAGCCAACTTCATATTTGTGACTTATGCTATTTCTTCTAATTTTATTGTTAGTTCTTCAATTTGTATTTCAAAAAATTGAACTCTTTTCACGTTTGTGTGTGTGTGTTTTTTTATCTGTCAATTCAGATCCAAGCGCTGCTATTCTTTTCGAGGAATTCGCGATACGATTTCTAAGATCGCCTTTCATAGCTTTTCTTGCTTTAATTTCGCGTTCTTCCTTCTCTGAAACTTCCTAAAGCTGAGAACGAAGGCGCTTCACTTCGGTTTGGTGCTTTTTGTCGTAACCATATAAAATTCCTTGTTACAATTTAGCCATTATTTCTATGTCCTTTCGGTGTTGCTCCTTTACTTCTGTTTGTTTGTTTATTTTTTTTATGTAATTCGTCGAGTTGCAATTCTATTTTTTGCACTTCCTCCTTCATGTCCTCAATGTACTTCTCGAGCTCTTGTGTCGTCCTATCTTTGTTGGAACATTCTACTTAAAGATCAGCGAGTTGATGTTCGGGATCGTAATTCAATTTTTGGTCGTTAGCAGTAATGAGCCCACGTGACTTCACTTTTGAACTTGATCTTGTTTGGTCTTAATTGTGTTTTCGTGGTGCTTGTGGTGTTCCAAAAGTAATCGCCACATTGCTTGCATTTTTAGCGCACATTGATACATTGCACTCTGCACTGGCAATGCTTTTGTTGTCATGAAATCTCTCTAATTTTTCAGTAACAAAACCTTTTATTTTACTATCTAATTTTGGATCACGCGCCCCTGGTGGAGGTACATTATATGTTCTCTTTTCCTTTACTATACACACGTTTTCCTTCTGCTCTCAATTTTTCTATCTTGTGCTGTTGTTCTATATATTGTGTTCTTATGTTCTTCGCATATAAATCCTGTTCGAGTTAATTGATTTTATCTTTCAGTTGAGGTACATGTTTAATTTTTTGCCTGTGATTATGATGAACAACCTCAGCGTATTTCTTTTTTTATGGACTTCTTGATAATCTTTTAGAAGTTGCTCGTTATATTTGGAAAGCTTTTTCACTTCGTTTTCAGCTGTTTCTCGACGGGATTTTTCTTCTTCAAGTTTTTCTGTAATCGTTTTTTCTAAACTTCTCCATTGATTTTGTTCTTCTTCGAGTAATTCATTACGTTTCGGTATCTGGCTATCCTTTTCTTTAAAAAATTCAATTTTATCAGAGAGTTCTCCTATTTTCAAACTTGCTTCATTTAAGGTAACTTTACGAATTTCCGATTGATGCTCTAATATTTGATTTAAGTCTTCTATTGCTGTTTCACGTTCTTTCAACTGTTCATTAAATTTGTTGTTTAGCATATCCACTCGAGAAATTTTGAGTTCTTGAGCATCGTTTCTTTTTCAGAAATTTAGCTTATTTTCTCTCACCTGCTGCTACATGTTGCTGTTATTTTATCAACTTCTTTCTTTTTTTTCTTTTTTTTCAGCAACATATCATTAACCGTATCTTTAGATTTTACTCCTTTAACTGTATGTTCTTCATCTAAATTTATTACATAGTCTTCACCTTCCATTCTTGTTTGTTTTGTCACTAACTCTAACATATGAGCTGCACGTCCTTGTGCTGAGTAGGTTTCTATTTTTAATCTTATCTGGCGTTTGATATTGCCTTTAGGTGATGATAACTGAAGCAGGTATTTAAACACTGATCCATCATTTACTTTTCTGCACTTCATAAATTATTTTCAATAATAGGAGCTGAAATCTTTGATTCACTACTAATGATTTTATTGGTATCCTCAAATTCCTTAATATTATCTTTAGGGACTTTGATATTGCCGTTATCACAACCATTTGAAACAATTTTAGCTACTTCCTCATCTTCAGCTATAGCATCATAACATTTCATCAAAGGAGAAATATCGTCCACTTTATTAATTTTAATAAAACATTGTTTTTCAGTACAATCCTTTTTTTCTTTTTTTTTTTTGAACTTAAGATCTTGATTTAAGCTTTGTGTCTCACTATATGATTTATTATTATTAACTACTTTAACATTATTGTCAGTAGATTTTTTTCGCATGATTTTTATATTTATTTAAATAATTTAACATGTGCAAATGTATGGTACACCAGATATACCATTTCTAATAAATTGTCGCATTTACTACAACTCGAGTTACCTCTAATATCCTGAATGAGTCGCATGATTGATCAATAAGCTATGAATAAGTATACAGATTCAGTTTTTTTCTCATCTATCTATCTGAATATTATAACAAATACTTTACATTGAATATTTTATTAAAAACTGTAAGTTTTTCATAGACACTTCAAAATCTACAGTCTATTGATCAATTCCTCTATCCTTTCTCTTTCTCCTCATTAAGATAGATAAATCCTTAATCCAGTTTATGGATTTTTCACATTTATCATCTGATATATTTTTTGAAGTAATTTCGGTCTGTACATTTTCTTCTTTTCCCCTACTTCTTTTTCTCCTTCTAATGAATTCTTTTTATTCTGTAAAATAGTTTTTGTGTCTTCAATTTTATTAAATGCAATTCTTGTATTTTCGACCAATCGCGGGGAGACGCAATCGAGAGACGTCAACGGGAGTCGTAAATTCCCGTTACGATTATAGCAATCGACACCACGAATTGATCGATCCCCTGATTTCCGTTAAGATAATAGGGGTGATTGAGTTAGTGATTCACAGAATTATAAGGTTTTATTTTCAACACTTAAGTTACACTGTTGAGTAGATATAATTCCTTGATGACAACTTGTCGCCCGAAGGTAGGATAGATATGCACGCTAGAGCAAGGCTCTTTCAATTTAACTTCGTATATTAGTGGACGTGGCACTAGCGGATACTTAATAGAAGAAGTGATTGTTCGTGCTTAGACTTCGACGTTAGAATTGTACTTAGTTGTTGACTAGCGGTGTAGAAGAAGTAGTTGACTTTTCCAACGGTGTAGAAGAAGTAAAGTTGAGTGTCGATGCTGTGTCGGAGGAAAGCTAGCGATGGGTGTGTCTAGCGCACGGAACCATCGGATTTGTTCATGACGTTTTTGGCCAGGAAAGTGAGGGCAGTACGCATTGCTTCTGATTGGATAAACGAAGGTTGGTGGACTAGGAAGGTCTTAGCCACCCTCGATAGAAAGTTGCTATTAGGAAGCATCGTACGTGGGAAAAACCAAGTTTCCCTTGTCAAGCCGTGGTAGACAATAGTCTTTAGAAAGTGATTTAGAAAAAGATATTTGTTCGGTCTGAAGGACCTTAGCAAGCAAATCACTGGGATTTATGACGGGTCCTTAAGGTTACTGAGGGTACGCCGTAAGAATGAGCGGGCATCTGGTGTCCATCTGGCCCACGGTGTATGACCTGGTCCAGGTAGAGAATCACCCGACGTAACAATTCTTATTTTTGATAACTTACTTTTATTAGGTAATTCTTGTGAATCTTCTACTATATCTTCCATATCATTCTGAGTGTGGCTTCTATCTTCAGTAAATTTAATATTTTGAATAGTATCATTAATTTTAATAGCTCTTTCGGTATCAAGTAAATCGCACTTATTATTTAATATACTTCTTGAATTGACTTCTGTCTCTGCAGTTTCTTCTTTTGTATTTTCTTTGACTTTTCTTTGTTCTTCTAATCCACTCTTTTCATTTTGTAGGATCTTTCTTGTATCTTCATCTTCTTTAACTTCGACTTTATCCGATCTCCTAGGTCTGCCTCTATGTTTCGCTTCTCTCTTTGCAATATTAGCACTACGTGATAAGGGACTATCAAATACCATATTTATAAGTAAACGAGATATTTTATTCCTAGTACGTTGGCTTAAATTCGCTTCATCAATTGCTGTTATACTCGTTACTGCATTATCATTTTCTACAGATTTACACCTATCGCTATCACTAGCTGTGTTCGTTAAAAGAACTTCCCTTCGTTGACGAGCATCAGTTGTTTCGCTTTCACTATCTGAAATTGATTTTTGTTGAATACCTCTTTTTTCTTCTTTAATGCGCTTCGCAAAATTTTATTTGTGTTTGACTGTCTTGTTTGATTGTAAACAATTTCTTCAAATTTTGGCGAAGTAGCAAGCTTTACAGCAACATTATAACGATTACTCCGTTTACTACTATCTAACATAGATGGAGGTTGACTTTTGTCATCTTTATTTTCTAAAGATTTCTCTTGTGTATTAGCATCTAAATTTCTTGACATAAGATCTGCTGAAGTTTTTGGTTCTGCACTGTCACAAGCATTATCTTTTGCTCTTTATACGGATTCTAATAATATATTTTGTTCAACGTTGTCTGTTGATTTTGTATTATTTTCAGCAGTTAATTTGCTGACTACCTCTAATTCCCTCATTTCAATTTTGTTTTTTTTTATTTGCATCGTCGTCCAAAATATTTCTTATTGAAGTATTATCCTTCTTGTTATGATCTTTCTCTGCTTTTTCCTAAACTTTTACCTTTTTTGTCAAACCATTCTTGTAAATTGTTCCCTACTAGTGCGATCTTTGCTGTGAAAATCTTGGTCTTACTGTCGGCTATCTGTAGTGTTTCTTCCATACGTCGCGTAAGAAGTTCGATTTACTTGGTGAGATTCTCGTTTTGTTTTTGTATCGCGTCGAGTACGGCACGAGTCGAATTATCCGTAGCTCCGGCTGTAGAAGCGATATTAATGGTTTCGATTTTGTCTTTTCGTGATGTGGACATGATTCTAATCGAGCTTATCGGGTTTGAACTATCGTTGCTATTTGAGCTCGAAATGCTTGAGAAACTTGGTCTTTTCGTACGGTAACGTAAACATGAATCTAGATTTCCAGTTTACCGTAGTAGCTATGGCCGTTGAGGAGTCTCTGCGATGTTTCCTCTCTGGTTGTTTCTAGATTCCGAATCTTATTCGTAGGCTTGCTCTGAGCTGACCGTAGTCCTCTCGTCTAGTTTCACCGTAGTGGAACGCTGAAAGTTGCTGCAGGGCTTCGTAGTAGCAAAGATTCGCAGTGGTCCGCTGATCCTTCAATCTTCAATAATGCGCGTACGCCGAAATCGTGATTTCGCTTACACTGAAATTGGTGGATTCTGGCACGGATCGCCAAAATGTCACGTAAAATTGATACTTGAGTTGTAAGAGAAAAGAAAGCTGAGTCGTAACACAACTATTAATTTTGTTTTAATTAAACTTTATTATGAATTCAGCAATCACAATGGAATACACACTGAATTAACATAAATCACAATTCACTCCAACCACGTTATGTAAAACCTAGTTAAAGTGACACGTTAAGTACGCGACTGTTATAAAAGTAGAGACTGGTGAAGATATGTTGACTATTCTAAGAATACAGAATAAGTGAAGTTTTACTGACGATACTGTGTCTAAGGAAAGCTAGGGGTGTGTGTGTCTAAGGACACGGACTATCGGATTTGTTGATGACAATTTTAGTTAGGGAGGTGAGGGCAGTAGACACCGTCTCCGATTGGATAATAAGACGGTTGTTGAACCAGAAAGGGTTTCAGTCGCCCTCGTGAAAAAGTTGCTAACGGAACATACTAGACGTGAGGAAAACTAACTTTCCGTGTTAACCCGTAGTAAACAATAAACGTAAAAGAAAAGCTAAGACAAGAGATACTCGCTTGGTCCGAAGGAACTTAACTATGAAAATTCCAAGACCCCTGGTGGGTACTTAAGACTATTGATGGTACGCGCCAAGGATGTGCAGACATCTGGGTGCCATCGTGTCCGCGGTGTGTGACGTAGTCTCTGATGTGAATTGACGTTACAGTAGCGCAGTCGTTAGCGCCTTAGGTTACGAACGTTCGGGACCCGGGTTTCGAATCCCGGCGCACGTAGTCCTATTTTTCTTCCACGCATCTAAATTAGAAGAAAAATAGCAGTATCCCAGCAGCGACATCTTCAGCCGGCAGCTACAATTATCACGGACAACATTATACCATCTAAAATTGGTGACCCTGACGTGATCGACAGCGAAAAAGAGATGTGTGACCGTGATAGCGCTACCCGAGACTTCGATTATAGCGAATATAGGACTGTGTGGCAATCTAGATCTACCGCTACGACGCAGACGAAACTTCCCTTTCTCAGCAAAACTCGACGCCTCACCGCCGACCCACGCAAGCATGTGACAGGATACGAGAGGATGGATGACCAAGCCAGGAGTGATTGAGGTAGCCATTGCAAGTTCATGGGCATCACCACCAGCACGTCATACTAAAAAAAGAGGAACAGAGGCCTACGACCGTACGCGGAACACTTCGCACCGTACCGACAGGTATCCACCGTCACATCGAAGACAGCGCGCAACATCTGCACGGGCTTAACAATAATCGCTTTCCGCTTTACCACGCAAAGAAGAAACGTTATCACTGGTAAGGGGGTACTGTGGCGGCACTCGACAACAAATGCCGCCACTCAACACTAACTAACACCGGACGACGGTAGCGCAGTGGTTAGCGCCTTAGGTGACGAACGTTCGGGACGCAGGTTCGAATCCCGGCGCCCGTAGTTCTATTTTTCTTCCACGCATTTACATTAGAAGAAAAATAGCAGTACCCCAGCAGCGACATCTTCAGCCGGCAGCTACAATTATCACGGACAACACTTACACCTCATAAGCATTGTTAGAAAATAGATGTGTGTACATCTGTGTTGTACGAGCTAGAAATGAAAGAGAGGAAGACAAAAGGAAAATGCCATGAGAGGAGCACATTGCGTATGTGTTGAATGAATGAATGTGCAATAAAAGAAATTCATTCCTGTTTGAGATGTACAAGAGAATACAGCGCTGTTCGTTAATACTGCAGGTTATTATGTTACATATAGAATAGTTATTCTGTTACGACCGTTCGCGGAGAGACGCGGCCGCTAGGAGAACGCGTCAGCGAGAGTCGTAAATTCTCGCTACGATCATGTTAATCGACGCCGCGAAATAGTCGTTCCCCTGTTTCGTTTAGGATAACAGAGGTGGTTTAATGAATGTAACACTGTATTAACAGGTTAACATAGAACAATATATTTTACAATAATCTGATGAAGATGTTACAGAAATTTGACTCGACTTTGATCTCTAGATAAATTCGTTTGCTATGTTCGGTGTGTCACGTTTGACTCGTCAGAAGGAACTGCCCGCCCTTCGATTATTTTCGTCTTTTCTGGAAGGCGACCCCCACTACTTTCGGATCACGCCACATTCTTTTACGCGAGGTAAAATAACGGCCACGAGTCGACGTTTCTGGAGGTCGCCCTGCTTAATGAACCATGCGCTTGCCACTACAATGTTTGTTTGCCGGGCAGCCGCGACGATCCGTCTGCGATGTTGTAGGACCGCGAGCGACGGTTAAAAAATACAGCCTGTTGTACGCCTCGTGGCGTAACATATTCTGTTCTATATAAATTTTGTATTTAATAAAACGTTATATATGTCGGATTAAGGTTGGAATTTTGGGCGTTCGATGAACCTTTACTCAAATTTACCATCGTGGATATAGCCGATGTTTACCGGTACAAATGTGGGTACTACAAGAGGATACAAGTAATAGCGGCAATAGGATGACAGCGAATTCAGGTCCGACAACGAATCCACGGTCCACGGGATGACGAGTGCCAACGTAATACACGATTCGGAAAACTCAATCAGCAATTCGGCCAACGACTAACTAACTAACTCGTAATCCAAATGAAACTGCCCTTATAAAGTCCTTTCCCCACTCCTTGGTGTTTTGTCGGGCGACCCTCTACCTAGATCAGGGCATACACCGCGGGCCAGACGGGAACCTTACTGCGTACCCTCAATAGTCTTAAGGACCCATCATAAATCCCAATAATTTGCTAGCTAAGATCCTTCAGGCCGAACAAATATCTTTTCTCTAAATCGCTTTTTTAAAGAGTATTGTCTACTACGGCTTGACACGGGAAAGTTAGTTTTTCTCACGTACGATACTCCCCACTAGCAACTTTCTATCGAGGGCGGCTAAGACCCTTCCTAGTCCACCAACCTTCGTTTATCCAAGCGGAAGCAATGTATACTGCCCCCACTTTCCTGACCAAAAATGTCATGAACAAATCCGATGGTCCCGTGCGCTAGACACACCCATCGCTAACTTTCCTCCGACATAGCATCGTCGCTATACTTTACATCTTCTACAACGCTAGAAAAGTCAACTTCTTCTACACCGCTAGAAAAATCAACTTTACTTAGTCTAAGCACGAAAGGTCTAACTCACATCATCTAAGTCGGTTCTTGGAATTACCGAACATTCACATTCTATTAAGTATCCTCTAGTGCTACGTCCACTAACATACTAAGTTCAACTATAAGAGCTTTGCTCTATTGTGCATATCTATCTTATCTTATATAGATGGCATATATAGATGACAAATTTTCATCTACGATTTATACCTACTCAACAGTGTACATCATAAGTGTTGGAAATAAAACCTTATAACTCTGTGAATCACAGTGTTATATCAACTTAATCACCCCTATTATCTTAACGGAAATCAGGGGATCGATCAACTCGTGGTGTCGATTATTATAATCGTAACGGGAATTTACGACTCCCGTTGACGTCTCTCCTCGCGAGTGCGTCTCCCCGTGATTAGTCGAAAATACACTTGGGTCAATCTCTGTTTTTGACGAGAGCTGCACAACTATTTTCTACTTCCGTTATTACACGTCCCTCCCGTGACCGTGGGTACGTTCGGTGACTTATTATGTCACCTCGAGCCCAACCCCATCGTCATAAACCTTAAGTGCCCGCATAACTATTTCTTCGTTTATTGCTTAAATGTCGATGTTGTAACATCTGGATTGAGGTATTGGGTTTTTCCGAACATTCTAAAGAAAGGTCCCGATGTCCTTCCATCTCCGACATATAGTATTACTTTAACAAGCATAATCCAAGATATCAGTTATTAAAAAAAAAATTTACTGCTTACTTGTCATTCGCGATGCGTATATGTTTTTCCTGTGGACACCCATGGACGTGATGATCACGGGGCGTGTGCAGAATTTGTATAAAAATTGTTTAGATGTGCTATCGCTTATTAATTATCTATGGACGTAAAGGATTAGAGTAAACATTAATCCTCTCTACTCAAAAATTCCATGAGGTGATTTTCGATATGTTGTTATGGATTTTAACACTAAACCTACCGACACTTCGTGTATACCTATTCCTACCGTGTCCGGTAAAAACCGGTGATTTAAAAAGTAATAGTTTTTATGATTTAAATTAGATAATGGTCAGTTTATAACTGAATGTATATAAAATGATGAACTTACAAAAAATTTCGTCCAAATTTATTTTTGTTTAATTTCAATTATAAACTTAAATAAGACTACACTTTTATTTACATAGAAATATATCTTCTTCATCTTCGCTGCACTTCTTACAAATTATCTTATTATCAACTGTACATTTGCCGCATACATATTTCCCGCGTCTTGAATAGATTTTCGTAGTTTTGTGACTTTTACAATATTTTACTTGACAAGCTTTTTGTAGTAAGGAATCTGAACTTATTGATAGTTCTGTTGCATGGTTTTTTCCCACGATTCTTTATATAACGGTAATGTATGCACCAGATTTATAAAAATTTTGTGAATTCTCTATAAATCTGTCCCATACTGTAGATACCATTGCAAATTTGTTGGTTCGTAAACGTTGGCTTCTTTCGCTCTTCAAATCGTATAAACCTCATAATTTCAGCAAAGTCTTCTCATTGTTTTTGAAGAAAATGCAGGGCCCCAAATTATATTCCACAAATATGATACATCTAAATTCTTTGCCTGATATGCACCGCGGGCATATAGCAGAGTAATAAATGCATCCAGTTTTGTTGCATCTAGCTCCCTCTTAGTGTCCAATGCTTCTAAATGCCAATGTCTAAATGCTTCTTCTTCCGTACATTTTATTATATGATCCCTTATACAGTGATCAATGATAAGATAAAATGCCGTCTTTACTTGTCCTTTCATTATATGCCGTTTGACATATCCCTAAAAATATTATGAACTGATGTCCTGCCCGGTTTGGGACTTGCATCTATTAATTTCTCTTCAAATTATCCCATCGGGCCAGTTTCGATACGTTGGTTCTTTACATCAGTCTCGCTCTCTACTGTCAACGATAATTTCCTTCCTTTTTCCCCTGGACGTGAACGCTAATTTATAATATTCTCCACTTTACTATTGCTGTCTAACTCTGATTCGGTTGTGAAAAGCTATTCATGTGTTTCCATGCCGTCTTCAGTTACTGGAGTTTCTTGTTCGTCGCACACTGAACAGTCTTTCATGCCCGTAATATCTTTTGTTTTCGCACGTTCGCGGGGAGACACGATCTCGAAGAAGCGCGCCAACCGGAGTCGTAAATTCCCGTTACGATTTGCTAATCGACGCCGCAAATCGTTCGATCCCTTATTTCTTTTGGGATAATAAGGGTAGTTAAATTAAAGATAACGCTGCTGCTAACAGGTTATTATATATTTTCACAAACCAACAACTTCGGTGTAACACAAAATGAATATTTGCTATGAGATGACTACTGTGTGCGACTTGTTAACTGCTTAAAGAGATGTTTGATTGAGACTGACTGATCTTCGGGTGTAAACCCGGTCGAAGGATGTTGACTGTTCGAAGGATAGAAAATCAGTGATGTTCGGAGAGAATGCTGTGGCGGAGGAAAGCTAAGGATGGGTGTGTCTAGCACACGGGGCCATCGGATTTGTTGGTGACGATTTTAGTTAAGCGGGTGAGGGAAATAGGCTTCGTTGTTAATTGGTTAAACGAAGGGTCTTAATCGCCCTCGAGAGAATGTGGTTAGTGGGAGGAAAGTTGCATCATACGTGAGAAAAACTAACTTTCCCTTGTCAAGCCGTAGTAGACAAAGGTCTTTAGAAATGCTTCGGAAACAGACGTTTGTTCAGTTTGAAGGACCTCGACTAGGAAATTCCTGAGATTTATGGAAGGTACTTGAGACTATTGAGGGTACGCAGTGAGTATCCGAAGACATCTGGTTGCCATCTTGCCTGCGGTGTGTGGCCTGGACTGGTCGAACGTCGCACGACGTAACATCTTTTTATAATTCTTTTTATAGTCTTGACATTTTTAGGGTAAATATTTATCACAGAATAACACCATGTACGGAATACAAAATTATTGTCAAATTTAATATGCTTTACTTTTTCTTTTATATTAACATCTTACATCGAACAAGACGTGGAAAATAAGATATGATATTTGAAGACGTAAATCATTCTGCGCGAGGTTTGCGAAAAAAATCGCGGATTAAACATTACTGTCTACTTATTAACACTAAACCAACCAATACTGGTCAAATTGATCGTTCTCAAATTTCTACTCAGGTTGAACCATATTTAAACGTAATCATATCACCACATAATTTATGACTTTTCATAAAACTTGCATACAATATATTTATAATTCTCATAAATTCTGCATAATTATGGATAAACTTTTCTTCTGGGAACTTTCCTCCTTTTTTAATTCTGTTTTAATTCTTTTGCTAACTTTTTTGCATTTTCTGGCGATAATAGAGTACTCGATGAATAGAGATGGAGAGTATAATCATTTTTAAGAGACTGAAACACAAAGTATCATTTTCTCCGGAGAGATGCCTCGTTTTCGAAAGTGATGACGCATTTACAAGCATGCTTAATTTGTCCATTTAAACTTGCCAATTTTTAGTTTGCCAGTTTGTTTAAAAAATCGATAGAAGCGAAATAAAATGAAATATATTTTTATTACTATTCTATGAGCCCAGTTCTCTCTAATGATGATACGTAGATAATTTTAATTTTCTTCTCCTACGAGGTCTAAACAAATAAAGAGGAAGACAAAAAATTAAATATTATTATTAACAGACATAATATAACAATAGGAAGAGAAAATGATAATGGATGCTTGCTACCAGGTTCTAATCGAGTTTTCGTAATATTGTTAGTTCGAAGTCTCCTTCCTAGAATTTTTATATCCATTATCGGAATTCCAACATCGTTCTGTTTCAGGTTTACCACTTTCGTTAGCTTGTATTCTATACAATGCTCGGGTTAAACTTTCTTGACTCCACTGAGCTCCAAGCTAAGCGTTACTTTTTCTTTCATATTAAGTCAATACCTTGAGATTAAGGTGAAAATGAAATGAGAGAAGCGAGTAAATTGTATACAAATATGCTTCGATTACCAAATTTTTCATTAAAAATTAAACAATTTGCCTTGAGATATTATAGTTGCGTTGTCTATTTTTATTTATGACTACGATGTGACAAGTCTCCATCCAAGTAACGTGCCACTCAGAGAAATGTCGCGATCAGTGCTAAGATATTTGAATCAATTTTGAAGCGATTCTAAGTCTTTTAATATAGCAATAATAGGAAAATTCAAATTAACTACTTGGAATATAATTGGAACATTCTTCCAAACAAATAATTTTCGAACTTAATATGGGATATTTTCTATTTATCCTATATAATAAGTTTATTGAACGATAGATCTATTTTCATTGGATTAAACAGGAAACGATGGTTACTTAACGTGAACTAAACACAGTAATGTGCTATAACTAAATATTTAATTCACAACTCACAACTGATAGTTTACAACTCATAACAACTCGGCAACTCAACTCTCGACTCCTCACAACTCGACTTCTCACCACTCGATTCTCAACTCACGACTTCTCAACTCCTCATACCTCGACTCTCAACTCACAACCATCTCAACTCAACCCCTCACCACTCGACTACCCGGTAATCCTCCCAGGCCTTTTTGGCCTAACGGCACTTAGGTCTTCCCGCAATATTGTTTATGATTCACCCGATATTTCTTAGGTCATTTGTCCACGATACTACAGTAATACAATGTCTTTTTATTTATTCAGTTAGATAGCTACACAAATACGTACTTTGAAAATGACTTACTCTGTTTTGCTACGGCGATTGAAACAATTAGTCGAAACAATTCAATCGATAAATAGGATGTGTCTTCTGAGCTGGAAATACGAAATGGGTGGAAACAGAACCTGAAAAATGAAAATGACCGAGAAAACAACTTGAGATTAAAAGAGCTGTATATCAGAAGATTAAACTGAAGATTGTCTTAGACAATCAAGAACAGAACAACCACAGCAACGACACTACAGAAATCAACGAGTTAATAAAACATTCTATAAAAAACACGGAAATACTTACAAAAATGATAAGCGAGCAAAACGAACTCCTCAGACAGAAAACACAACAAATAACAGTCATGCTACAATTACTTACTAACATGATGAGCAAAAAATAAAAATAGACACGCTTAAAATAGCAGCCTGGAACTCTAACGGCCTAGAACAAAGGGCCCTAGAAACTAAAACATTCCTGTATAGCAATAATATTGATATAATACTCGTTTCAGAAACACACTTCACAATAAAAAGCTATATAAAAATACCGTACTACGCCATATATGACACCAAGCATCCCTCAGGGAAAGCACACGGAGGGACGGCAGTAGTAATAAAAAACGACATTAAACATCACCTACACAGCCAGGTTAGTAAGTTCGCTGTTGGGTGCCGAAGCATGCAGACGTGTCTCTAGTGCCCAGTGAAGTTCGAAAACAACACGTGTCGCCCAACCGTCGAAAGTGAACACAGCCAAGTGTTTCCTATCCTTTAGGGAGAAGAAAATCCCACGCACCTAACCCCAATCCGAATACTAGCCTCATAGTCTCACGACTAGTTATTCATTTTGAATTAACTAGCTCGATGGTGGCCCAGAAATCACGACCAGGTTCTCCTGAGCAAATTCGCAACTACCCCGCGCTACCTCCTCCGTGGCAGAAGTGCAGCAGATCCCCCCGTACCAACGACGCCAATAATAGAAAAAAGCGAGAAATAGAAACACCAAAATCAAACACGATCGACACCCGGAACGAACAATCAACGATACAAATAAACACCCACAACAGGTTCGCCGTATTGGAATCCACAAACGACGCCATGGAAATCGCAGTCCCGCCGCCAAACCAACACGCACAGAGAATCCCCCCTCCCCCATCAATATTTGTTGATGATGTTATCGACATCCAAACAATGATCAAGTCCTTAGAGAGAGATATCTCCAAGGAGGACTACAACCTAAAGATAAATAACAATAAAGTAAAAATACTGCCGAGGAACCCAGAAGCTTACAGAAAACTCACCAAGATACTTAGGACCCTAAACGCCAACTTCCACACCTACCAACTTAAACAGAAAGGGCCTTTCCGGGTGTTCCTATGAAACATCCACCACTCAGCAGACATTGACGAGCTAAAATGCCTATTATTAAAACTTGGCCACGAAGTCATCAACGTCAGCAACATAAGGCATAGAGTCTCGAAAGACCCGCTATCCTTATTCTTCTTAGATCTAAAACCAAAACCCAGTAACAAAGAAATCTACAAAATCAGTCGGCTATTGAACGCAATAGTTAAATTCGAGCCATCGCTTGTCAAAAAAGAGATAGTTCAATGCAAAAGGTGCCAAAGGTACGGCCACACGCAAAAATACTGCAACCATACATTCCACTGCATTAAATGTGCAGGTACACACCCCACTGACCAATGCAGTAAACCACCGGAAACCCCAGCGAAGTGCATCCACTGTCAAGGTGACTATCCTGCCAACTATAAAGGCTGCTCATCCTACAAAACTCTATACACAAACAGGTACCCTAAACTCAGAGCAAAAGAGGTATCCAACCAAACAACGAGCCCGCCGAAATTCACGATTACCCCAATCCCCTCAACCAACCAAATACCCAGTCCTACTAAATTCACCACTACCTCAACCTTCTATGCCCAAGCAGTAAAAGGCATCCAAAATAACCCGAATAGCCAAAGGGATCTTTCTCAAAATAGTGTCACCAATTCACCTAACACAGACAACCTCTCTAGGCTTGAAAAGCTAATAGAGAAATAATCGGAGCAAATAAATAATTTGCTATAACTACTAACACTCATCATGGATAAATTAATATGCCTCGACGCGAAATAAAACCAAGACGCATAGCTCTTTGGAATGCCAACGGTCTAGCGCAACACAAATTTGAACTAGAACTCTTCCTAAAACACCAGCAAATCGACGTAATGCTCGTATCGGAAACCCACTCCACCGACAAAAACTATCTGAAAATTAATGGTTACAAATTCTACCATATCCAACACCCCAGCGGAAAGGCCCACGGCGGAACCGGAATCATAATCAAAACAAGTATTAAGCACTACGAACTTCCATCATTCCAGAAAGACTACCTCCAAGCAACAAACGTAGCAATAGAAGACTGTCATGGTACAATCACCACTTCAGCAGTATACTGCCCTCCCAGACACTCCATCGCCAAAGAAGACATTGGTAACTTCCTGGACACCCTGGGCAATAGATTCATAGCTGGAGGAGACTATAACGCCAAACACACCCAATGGGGCAGCAGACTGGTTACAGTAAGAGGCAAAAACCTCTTAAACAGCATAATAACCAACAACCTCAACTACCTTACCACATACGAACCCACATACTGGCCCACTGACACTAACAAAATACCCGACCTTCTTGACTTCCTCGTAACTAAAAATATCTCGTAAAGGCACGTCCAAATCAACTCCTCGGCTGATCTCTCCTCTGATCATTCCCCCGTGATAGCAACAGTCAGTTCAACAATTATCGAGAATACACCTAATGGCTTCATTCACAACCAACATGCCAACTGGCAGCTCTTTGGAGAAGTCTCTACTCACTCAACTTCAGCCTTAACTTCACTAAAAACTAATGAAGAAATCGAAGCAGTCACGGAATACTTAAACACGAGCATAATAAACCCTATCCGCCTCTCCACACCGACAAAGACGTCTATCAGCAAACATGAATATCCCCATTACATATTAAAAAAAGTAGCAGAAAAACGTAGACTAAGAAGAGTATGGCAGACCCATAGAACACCGGATGACAAACGCAAACTAAACAACGCAACTAGAAAGCTATCCAAAACCATAAAAAAATTACAAAAATGACTGTTTTCATAAATATCTCGCCAGTTTGTCCTCCACAGCTGACTCCAACTACTCACTATGGAAGGCCTCCAGGAAACTCACGCGCCCCCCACAAATAATCCCCCCAACCCGCCGTCCGCAAGGTGGATGGGCGCGTAGCCCTATAGAAAAAGCCGACCTGTTTGCTAAATACTTGTCTAAAGTATTCAAACCTCATTCCCCCAAAGCTGCCGCGAACGTTACTGAATACCTGCACACTCCCTTCCAAATGTCTTCTCCTATTGAACCCTTCACTTCTGCAAAGATTATAGAATCGCCTAAATCCCAAGAAATCAGCAGGGCACGACCTAATAGGCAATAAAGCAATCAAGGAACTTCCCATAAAAGGGATTGCACTCATCACATCGATTTTTAATGCTATCCTTCGCCTTGAACACTATCCTAAGGCCTGGAAAATCTCACTGATTACCCTCATCCTTAAACCCGGTAAACCGATATATGAAACTAGCTCCTATCGCCCAATCAGTCTTTTACCTAACCTGTCTAAACTATTCGAGAAGATGCTCACGAATGGACTTCTTCCACTCCTAGAGGACTGGAAACCACTCCCAGATCACCAATTCGGCTTTCGAAAACAACATTCAACAGTAGAGCAAATCCATCGCATAACCCATACGGTCAGCCAAACCCTTGAAAAGAAAAAATATTGCTCAGCGGTATTCCTAGACATCCAACAGGCATTCGACAAAGTATGGCATGAAGGGCTACCATACAAGCTTAAAAAGATCCTACCTCACCCCTACTACTCCATCCTAAAATCCTACCTAACCAATAGACAATTCATGGTTAAATGCCTAGACGCCACTTCCGCAACATTCCCAATAGAATTCGGCATACCCCAAGGTAGTGTCCTCGGACCCCTACTGTACCCCATCTACACTGCCGACTTACCTATATCAAACGAGATAACAATAGCAACATTTGCTGACGACACAGCGCTATTAGCTACCCACGCAGACCCGGTAATTGCCTCATCCACTCTCCAGCGATGTCTCGACTCCACGGAAAAGTGGTTTCATAAATGGGGCTTCAAAATCAACGAAAAAAAATCCACACATGTAACCTTCGCGCTCCGAAAACAAACCTGCCCTCAGGTCACCATTAACAACACAATAATTCCTAGCGAGGACTCAGTCAAATACCTGGGCATGACCCTGGACAGGAGGCTAACTTGGAAAAATCACATCACAGACAAAACAAAGCAACTCAAGGGCAAACTCAAGAAATTCTATTGGCTCACTGGCCGACTCTCCAACCTAAGCACACAGAACAAAATTAGCCTCTACAAGACCGTAATAAAACCTGTCTGAACCTACGGAATCCAGCTATGGGGAACAGCAAGTAACTCCAACATTGAAGTACTTCAACGCTTCCAATCGAAGACGCCAAGATCCCTAACTGATGCACCTTGGTATGTAACCAATGAAACAATACACCGCGACCTCAAGATACCCACAGTCAAAGAGGAAATAGCAAAATATAGCGACAGATATAGCAAAAGAGTCAACAAACACCGAAACCCCCTAATCACTGGACTACTTGATACAACGGACCAGATTCGCAGGCTGAAGGGGCACTACCCGCTAGACCTAAATCTAGATTCAATTAATTATCGAAATTAAGTAATATTTACTTATTTATAATACTTACTTATAAATTATACTTATCTATAATAAGTATTAACTTATTATAAATAATCAGCCATGTCACTGCGCCACGTCAGAAAAATTAGTGAAAATTCTCAACGCGAGAATTGATTGTAATTTTAATAAATGAATAAAAAAAAAAGAAAGCCAGGTTAGTAGGGAACATATACAAGCAACCATCGTAACTGTACAAACTAGCAGCAACCAACTGCAGTTGTCAGCAGTATACGTACCGCCGCGGCACAAAATTATATCGCAAATGTGGGAAGAGTACTTTCGACACTTAGGTGACAAGTGTATTGCAGCTGGAGACCATAACTCAAAGCACACACTATGGGGATCAAGAATCACCACACCTCGAGGTAGAACCGTGGAAAAGTACATTAGAAATAATAACCTCAATATATTATCCACAGGAAGACCGACATACTGGCCGACAGACCTGAGCAAAATACCTGACCTACAAGATTTTGCGGTGTTACTGTGGTTATTGTTCATTACATGCTGTGTATTTGGTGTTGGCATAGATTCTGTGTTGTCCTGTTGCGTGTGGAAATTGTTGTGTGTCCTGTTTCGAATCGGCGGGAAAAGTTTGCTTTGTAGTTGTTTTCTGACTACGCAGCTTTTGTAGCTGGGTGGGTGATTTCCACCGCAATTATAACATTTTACGTCATTTATTTTTCCCGTGTGTGGGCAGTTCACTGTTAGGTGCTTTCCTGCGCATTTGACACACGCCGGGTTTCAGTAGTTGCAGTAGTTTTTTATGTGTCCATATTGTTGAGACCGCATGCATTGTGGTATGTCTTTTTTATGTCTGGGTGGCTCGACTGTAATTATTCTGTTTAAGATTTTTTTTAATTTCGAATATTTCTTTTTCGTTACTTTTAGGTTCAAGCTCTATTAAAAATAGCGGTAGTAGTTGTTTAGTATCAAATCTGGTTATATTGTTGATCGTTCTTACCTGGTGTCCGATCTTGGCTAATTCCTCGCATATGTTGTTTGTATTTGTTTTAGGGTGTAAACCTCTGATTACTGCTTTGTAGCTCTTATCAGATTTAGGTTGGTAAGTATAATACCCAGCGTTTTTGTCCTTTAGCGCTTTTGTTACTTTCCTGTAGGTTTCTAGGGTATTAGTTTGTACTTTTACCTGATCCAGTTTGAGCTGTTTGATAGTGTAGTTTTCTTTTCCTGCCGTGCTGTTTAGCAGATCAATGAGGGGGTCTATTATTTTAGCGTCTATGTAGATTGGTGGAGGCTTGGGAGTGTGTGTTCTTGGTTTTCTTGTTGGGTCTGTGTCCATCTCTTCTGTCAGTGAGCTGAAGGAGTTTTGCGTAGGAATTTCTTGTAGCCATTGTTGTCTTTCTGTTTCTGTGGTCCTCCTATCATTTGTGTTTGTGTTTATTTTTCTTTTTTTGCTGGGTGTTGCAGTCTTCCAGCTTTCGTTATGTTGTGGTAGATCATTGTTGATATTATTCTTTTCGTCGTCCTTTTTTATAATTTCCATCATTATTTCGTTTGTAGTTGAGCAATCCTGTACTTCACTTGTTGGTTTATTTGGACTCTGTTGGTCTGCGGCCCTGTTTATGGCGTATGTTTCTCCTTTGTTTAGTATTTTTATTGTTGGTGTTTTTTGGATGTTTTCCATAATCGATTGGTTCTGTTGCACGTCCCTTTTCTTTCACTCTTGTCGCACTTACGGAGGCACTAGTTTTCACGTCCGCATAGCTCGACTGCTCGGGCAGAACTGAGATGACCATGTATGTATGCATGGTTGCAACGATGTATGCAACGTGATAACACATGATCTCACGTAACATGTAGTAATGTGTTTTGAACTTGTCACAATTCCCACAACGTGATTCAATACATCTGTAACAATTGAGATATGTTAAAAGATTACCGTAAAATTGACCCTAACTTTGAAATACAATATCAACATTTTTTATTGTATTTAATTGTAATTATTCCTCAGCACGTAAGATAGCCTTTCCTAAGTAGAATGAGGCACTTCATGATTTCAAATTATTACAAAATCACTTACTATGTAAAAAAATCTTTCCACTCCAAGAGTTGAACGACCTTAAAGAGGACATGATTTGCTGTTGTAGATGGACATTTCCAAATTTTATTTTTATATTTAATAGCACAGAAAATATTCCTATTGTTGTATTGTTTCTATCAGTGCTAAATTAATTTTACGAATGTTTTTGTCTCTCTCTGTATAATTTATGCACCTTCAAAGTAAAAAATTCACCGTTTTATGAAATGAGCAAAGCCATATCAATAATGGAGCAAGTTATTTTAAAATGTAATATTCTATCCATAAACATCAATGCAAAATTAATACAATACTCACTATAAAGGATAATCTAAAGAATCATAAAATACAAGAACTACTAAGTTTTCTTAAATGCTGTAATTAAATATAGTAATCTATAATCCATTTTGTTTTATTACTGCAAAATTTATATTATTTTATTGAATTATGTATAATCCATTTTGTTCTATTATTGCAAAATGGTTCATATATAATTCAATAAAATAATATAAAACAAAAAATGTTGTACGTCTATTATTTCTTTATAAAACGAAAGAAACTTTTTGGGCAATCTAATAAATGGAAAGAATGATGATTCTTTTCGTTTAAAGAACCTCTAAGATTGCGACGCTGAGTGAAAATAATTTATAATATGGAATTTCCATTAATTAGCGGTATTTCAGCAGTCTGCATTCACGATTGAAGATTCTAGCTAATAACATGCATCGAAGCAGTTTGAATTGCTTGAAATACACATGACATCTCAACGAAAAACGCAGATCAGTGTTTATGATTTCCTTATAATCATATTTAATTATAAAATATCTTTTAAACGAATCTTTTTGAACAGTACTATCGTAATACCTTTTTATAGAATTTTTAAAGAATAAAAAGGTGCATCATTTGCTATATAAAACTATCTAGTCCCAGTTAAAAGAATATAAATGACTGAAAAGTTGAAAGAAATGAGAAAGTTAAAAGAAAATATAAAATATTTCAATAATTTTATAGTCAATGTTGAATAAATTATAAAACCAATATATTTGCTTGAAACAGTAAAATTGAAATTTTTAATGAACTAATGCAAGAAGAATAAAAAATTTATTTGTATTATACAAAGGAATCCATTTTAATTATTAAATGAAATTATCTTAATTTATCTCAAATTATTTTTAGCCAACTACAAATATCGAAAGATGTTTTATACAAATATTAGATACTGGTATATTTTTCTTAGCTAAATGTGCAACTTATTTGAATTTATTTTAATTTATTGACTTCTATGTGGGTCTTGATATCAATCAATCTTATCTGAAATCCTTTAAAGCCTTGCTTTGTTAGCTATTAGAAATATTAAATGTTATTTAAAACATTTCCTCGAATAAAGAATAATCTGAGAAGTAATCTCAAGAACAAATTACAATGGGATGTATGAAAAACACAAAAAATTAAGTATATACAACAAAAGGATTACATGGTTAGCAGTGTAACACAGACTTACACTGGTAAAAATATAAATAAATACAGTCCATATATCAAGTCAATTTAGTATAGTCTTTAATTAATACTCGACATGCAAATTAGAAAGTTCTACTTCAAAGCACAAATATTTTATTTTTGATTCTTATAAATTATTTTACAACAATTAATTTACAAAACAATAAGAATAGAAAGTTTTATAATACAATTACAATTGACTTTATCAGTATTTATACGCTCGTTACTGTACATGCATTCAGTATTATAATAATTATAATTAATCTGCTGTGATTATGAATTATAATATAGTCACTAATAACTGGAATGTAGATGTATTTTTAGATAAATCAATAGGTAATAAAAATATGAAAGCTATTATATTCATTCATAGCGCTCAAAAGCACAAGCAATATATTTTTATATTATAAAAAAAAGTGTAGAAATTAAACTTTTCATAATACAGTTAGTTGAATTTATAGTTATAAGTATTTCCTCATTTATATGTTCGACATCGTATTACTATGTATAATACTAAAATATTTTATATAATTACAGATTTTTGTCATCCATAATACTTCCTTCATTCTCACTTTACATTATTTGAACTGAAAAAGAAAATCACGGACATACTGATTTCATTTCGATTTCGAATATAACGATTTTTCTGGATCAATAAGAATCGCATAAAAAATAATTTATAAGACGATTTTGTCGTCACGAAAGGCTTCGATTTTCTTACTAAGCAGTTCACGTGCGGACGGAAGAAGCCTCCCAAAATTTCAAGAGTGTGGCTGTAGGATGAATCTCCTTTTTTGTACTGACAATGAGTATGAGTATATTACTATACTAGATCATGGTGCTCGTGTTTTGTAAGAGTACACCACAATGAAGCGTAACTGAACTTGGTCCTGTAAACGGATCTGCACGTCCTGCATAGGAGCTCGAATTACGCAGGATTTTTAATTTGCTCTTATCCAAACTTCGAGAACTTCCGTGCAGATGTTCCGCTCTTTTAGAAGATTATCTACATACGTCAAAGTGACGAAATATTTTGTGTTACAATATTTTTTAATGTAGGGAAACTTTTTAAATTCAATATTTTTTGTTTTATAATTTATAATTTATTTTTTACATTTTACACTTTACATTTTTTGCACCATATCTTATATTTCAAATTTTATATTTTGTATTCTATACAGAAAGGGGTGATACTCATAGTACAATCGGGGACAATTTTACGTGAAAGTCTAGAATAAATTTTTCTTATATAATGCTTTATTTTCGAGAAAATCGGGTTTGAAAATTTGTCAAGTATACTTTGAGTTCTGCCCGAGCAGCCGAGCTAAACGGACGTTCAAAACAGTGCTTCAGAAAAAGTGCGGCAAGTGGGGAAGAGAAAGTTACGAACGGCAATGCCCATAGATAAATGGTAGAAACCCGTGTTTTCTACTAAGAAGACTATAAACAAAACCAAAATGCAAAAGCACATCTCACCAATAAAAATAATTAACAAAGACGAACAATACTACATAAATAAAATAACAAACATATCAAAACCAAGCCAACCAATAAACCAAGAACAGGAATGCTCAGTTACAAACGAAGTTGATATGGAAACCAATGAAGAAATAACCCAACAGGATGAAAGCTGGAAGGTGGCGAGTTATAACAAAGAACGAAAAATAACAGGAAATTCAGATACAGAAAAGCAGCGATGGCTGCAAGAATTCCCACTAAGAAACTCCTTCAGCTCACTTACGGAAGAAATAGACGACGACCCAGCAACCAAAAACACAACTAAATCAACGGATACTACAAAACCACCACCAATATTTGTCGAGGCCTAGATAATAGACCCGCTTATAGATCGACTAAACGATATAGATGGGAAGGAAAACTACACAATAAAACAAACAAAACTAGAACAAGTAAAAATACAAACAAACACCCCAGAAAGTTATAGGAAAGTGATAAAAGAATTAAGAGAAAAAAATGCTATATACCACATGCACCAGCTCAAAACGGAAAGGAGCTACAAAGTAGTTATAAGAGGACTGCATCCAAAAACTAACACAAAAAAACTAAGTGACGAATTAGCAACAATTGGCCACCAAACAAGAGCAATAAACAACATGACGAGATACTATGCGAAGCAACCACTACCTCTATTCATAATAGAGCTGGAATCTAGCACTAACAACAAGGAAATCGACGAAATTAAACGAATTCTAAATACGATAGTAACAGTGGAACCACCACGCCACAAAAAAGATATACCGTAATGCATACGGTGTCAACAATACGGACACACTAAAAATAATTGTAACAGAAGCCCGGCATGTGTTAAATGTGTTAAAAACCACCTAACAACACACTGTCCCTACATAGGGAAAATAGACGAAGTAAAATGTTACAACTGTAATAGGAACCACCCAGCCAGCTATAAAGGATGTGAAATCAGGAAACAACTACAACGTAAACTGTTTCCACCACTTCGCAATAGATCAGACGATACCTACCAACCACAACAAAGTATAACGGAAAATGAAGTAACATCGAAAGCACAAAATGAACAAAAAGCTATAAACAGTAATACAGATCCCCAAGGAAACCGAAGTTACGAGCAAGTAACCCAAAATATTAGACAAGCAACGCCCACAAACAACCAGAATCAAAGCAACAACGCCGAAGGCGCTACAGAAATCAAAGAACTACTAAAACAATCCATCAAAAACACCGAAATGTTAACAAAAATGATAAGCGAACAAAACGCAGTCCTCAGACAGCAAACACAACAAATCACAGTCATGCTACAACTACTTACAAACATGCTGAGCACAAAATAAAAAAAAAAATAAAAATGGACATGCTTAAAATAGCAGCCTGGGACTTTAACAGCCTACAACAAAGGGCCTTAGAAACTAAAACATTCCTGTACAACAATAATATCGACATACTACTCATATCAGAAACACACTTCATTACAAAAAGTTACATAAAAATACCGTACACCATATACGAAACAAAGCATCCCTCGGGAAAAGCACACGGAGGGACCGCAGTAGTAATAAAAAACGACATTAAACATCACTTACACAGCCAAGTTAGTAAGGAACATATACAAGCAACCACCGTTACTGTACAAACTAGCAGCAACCATTTACAGTTGTCAGCAATATATGTATCGCCGCGACACAAAATTACATCACAAATGAGGGAAGAGTACTTTCAACACTTAGGTGACAAGTATATTGCAGCTGGAGACTATAACTCAAAGCACACACTATGGGGATCAAGAATCACCACATCTCGAGGCAGAACCTTGGAAAAATACATTAGAAATAATAACCTCAATATATTATCCACAGAGAAACCGACATACTGGCCGACAGATCTGAGCAAAATACCTGACCTGCTAGATTTTGCAGTTACAAAGGGACTGAACGCAAATAAACTAAACATGGCACCCAGCCTCGAGCTTACCTCCAACCATAATAATTACATACAGAAACAAACCAATACTTTACAGCAACACAGAGACGCTATGCAACAAAACCACCCAATGGCAAACATTTAAAGAAATAATTGAGAGCAAAATCAGCTGCAACATTCCACTGAAAACACCTGAACACATCGATCAAGTAGTAACAACATTCACAGAAACTATCCAAGAAGCAGCAAGGGCAACCACTCTACCTGAAACAACCAACAGACAAACAAAAACAGTTCCACTAGACATCCTCGAAAAAATTAGAGAAAAAAGAAAAGCGAAAGCAAAATGGCAAAAACATAAAACAAAAGAAAACAAAAAGCACCTAAACAAACTTGCGAAGGAAATAAAAAACAAAATAAAAGAGCACAACAACAACGAGTTCATAAAGTTCATTGAGTCACTATCTGCACGCGAGAACTACAACTACTCACTATGGAAAGCCACAAAAAAAAAAAGAAAAAAAAAATAAAGGAGACAATAAAAATGGTCCCAGCAATCAGAAGAGCAGATAACACATGGGCAAGAAGCAACGAAGAGCAAGCTGAAGAATTTTCCAACCACCTATGCAACACATTTACACCACATAATATCAATAACAGCAACCATAATAATCATACAGACGAGGATGCG
This sequence comes from Bombus bifarius, assembly GCF_011952205.1. Classification (NCBI taxonomy): domain Eukaryota; kingdom Metazoa; phylum Arthropoda; class Insecta; order Hymenoptera; family Apidae; genus Bombus; species Bombus bifarius. The sequence goes on from NW_022884630.1 coordinate 51,005, forward strand.
CTAACCACTAGTATATCCACTGACAAACACTACACCATACCTAAAACAACAGCACAAGAAATTAAAAACATAATCGAGAAAACAAAAAATAATAAAGCACCAGGTATCGACCTAATCAATGGCAAAATCTTGAAAAACCCCCCACCAAAAGCGATAAGACAAATCACAGTAATATTTAACGCAATACTAAGAATTCAATACTTTCCTAAACCTTGGAAACTGGCACAGATCATAATGTTACCTAAACCAGGCAAAGACCCACATCAAACTACATCATACAAACCAATATCATTATTTCCTGTGTTCTCTAAAATACTAGAGAAAGTAATTTACGACTGCATAAAACCAATAATAGAGAAGGAAAAATTAATACCGGATCACCAATTCGGATTCAGAAACAAACACTCCATTATAGAACCAATGCACTGACTGGTCAACGAAATAATACTAGCACTAGAAAGCAAGCAATACTGTACAGCCCTCTTTAGGGACATAGAGAAAGCATTCGACAAAATAAACCATGAAAGTCTTCTACAAACAATCAGGAAACAATTCCCGGAGCAAATATACCAATTGATAAAATCCTACATAAGCAGCAGAAACTTCGTAATAAAAATCAAGGACACATACTCCGAAGTCAAAGACATCAAGGCAGGGGTTCCGCAAGGAAGCGTCGTGGGACCAATATTATACACAGTATACACGGCCAACATACCAATAACTACCAACAGCAAAATACTGACATTCGCGGACGACACAGCGGTACTAGTCAGGCATACTAACCCTGTAACAGCAGTCACATTACTACAAGAACATATCACAAAAATAGAAAAGTGGCTACAAGCTAAACAAATTAAAGCAAACCCTAGTAAATGCAACCATATTACATTCACACTGCGAAAACAGACATCACCAAACATCTTTCTTAACGGCAGGCACATATTACAAACAAAGCAAGCCAAATACCTAGGACTCCATATAGATACACAACTCACATGGAAGCAGCATATCAAATCAATAACAGACAAAATACAAATGGCAAGGAGACCAATGTATTGGCTAACAAGTCGGAAATCCAAACTAAGTATAGAAAATAAACTAAAAATATACAAAATGATCATAAAGTAGAGTAACCCGTAGGCGTTAGATTTTGTACTTAGTTGTTGACTTTTCTAGCGGTGTAGAAGAAGTAAGGTACAGTGCCGATGCTGTGTCGGAGGAAAGCTAGCGATGGGTGTGTCTAGCGCATGGGACCATCGGATTTATTCATGACATTTTTGGTCAGGAAAGTGAGGGCAGTATACATTGCTTCCGATTGGATAAACGAAGGTTGGTGGACTAGGAAGGGTCTTAGCCGCCCTCGATAGAAAGTTGCTAGTGAGCAGCATCGTTCGTTGAAAAAGTAGGTCTCCCCTATCTTTCCGTAGTTGGGACAAAGACTGTTTGTCTGTTTGAAGGACTTTAGTTAACTAAATCTTAAGATTTATAACGGGCCCTCAGGCTAGCTGAACATGTACTGCGGAGAGGCATCGACATCTGGCAATCATCCTATTCGAAGAATAGCGTCTGCGTGTGGCGAGCCATGGGACAAAAACCGTTGGAATGTTTACTGTCGCGTGCCGCCACAAATATTTCTTTTAAGGAGAGCTATAGAATTACTTTGTTAGACAAAGCGTTCATCCCTTGACCGCGGGTACGTTCGGCGACTGGTTGTCGCCTCGAGCCCAAGCTCATTATCACATATCTCGAACAATTACAATCGGATTGAATGACGACAATTGTTTAATTACGGCTATGGTAGAATCTAGATTACGGTGTTAAGGGATTTTCCCAAAGTTCCAAAGGGAAGGCTTCGGTGTCCTTTCAACTCCGTCATATATATCTCAAAAGTAGATTGATACACTTGCAAAATGTAATTACGTTCTTTCCTTTTCATGTAATTTTTGGATAAATTCAATTTTGGAGTCATATAACTAGATGTAAGGTAAAATCAGAAAAACTTAATAGTTTATGAAATTAAATATTTCATTTTTTTAAAACTTGTAATAAGTATTTAAATGTTTCACTGTTATATTATGAATATTTTTTATACTATTTTTCACATTTTCCATTACATCGCTTTATTATCAAGCACTCGCGTTGAATCAATTATTATTTTTATGTTGGATCACTTTGTCATTGTATTTTCTAACATCGCGCTTAGACTTCATCATAACGCTCATGTTGCCTCACATTATTTTACATTTGAACATACATATTATTCAATTCATAACCATACAGTGACAACTAAATTAATGTATGTATGTATGGTAAATGTTAAAAACTTGTATAAAATGTGTAAAATGTACTTCTGCAATGTTTTATTGATCAAACCACAATAACTTTGTCGAACAATGAAATATGTTGTAATATACAATATTGAGCTTTCCATCATTTTACTTTATAGCGCTTTTCATACGAATTAATGCAGATATATTTGTTACTTGAAAAATGATTGAATTTCAATTTGCCGGTGTATCAATTTATGTACTTGCCTAGTTAATTAACTTTGCCATGAACTATGTGCAGTTAAAAATAGTAAAAGACGCAGTTTGTCACAACTTTTGGACTATAACTGTAATAAATCCATTTCACATCTTCTGGTGCCTGTCACTTGTTTCTGCAACAAGCGATTTCGATAAAATTTTTTAGCATGATTGGCATAAATCTACATATTTTTCGAACACAATATCAAAGCATATTTTTTTTATTTCTTCGCGATTTCAATCAATTGCAATTTTTTCGAAATTTTCTACATCATCTAATAAACTAAATCTTTCTAACTTCTAAAAACAATCAAGTCGCTGAGCCGTATCTGTTTTAAAATGTATTTGAATATTAAAGTGAGTAACTGTATACAATTGTACAGTCTATCGAATGTTCAAGAAATAATTCTTTACTTGATCTTTTGAAAAATTTCATAGATGTATAACCTATTTGAGAAAGTTTATATTCATCAACTGAATAGGTCATACGAAATTAAGAAATTAAATAGACTTGTCACATTCTTATTGTATCTGTGTTCTTCAAATGTAAGTCTTCTATTACTTATTTATCCACGTTATAGCCATTTAGGAAAAATGTCAAAATGATTGAAATCACAAACGTTCATATCAAAATTTCTTAGAATATGTTTAACTTTATATACATTTGTTAATAGATTGTTTAACTGTTTGATTCTTCATCTAAATGTGAGATTCGTTACATGTATAGCTTTTATATAACGATTCGTATATCACGAACACCTGCAGGTTGCAGGGAAGATTTTAATCAAATAGGAACACGGGTCTGAATCAATTACCCACCTCCTGCTGATCGGGAGTATTGAATGTTTGCTAACTATACTACAGCTCTTGTTATTGCTTTTCCAATGATTGTCTAATGAATTCTTTTATTCTTACTTAACAGTATATAATTCTTAATAAATAAAAAGCTTAAAATATGCCGATATAAAAAATAGATAATCTTCAAATAGCATGAAAATATAAAAGTAAGTGTTTATATTAAAATTATAAATTTATATTATATTAAGATAAATATGTATATATAATAATCTTATATTACAACAAAAAATATTTTATTTTATTTATTCCTTTTTTGTTTAAATGAAGGCAAATTAAAGCTTTCTTATTGAGAATTTTCTGTGTGAATCGTTACGAAAACTACTATTAAATTATTTATAGGTTCAATAAAATACATTCCATAAAAAAATAGTTAATACGGAAAGTCAGAAACATATGCACAAAGTTTTTTTCGTACACAGACTTCGACGTAGATATGTCATCAGGGAAGAATGCGTTGATGTTTCAAGACTTGTAAAACTTCCCACTGAGAATGATTCGTCTTATACCCTTTAGTAGATCTTATAGATTGTCTGAAAGTAAATGACATTTCAGGAAAATGTTGATAATACTTGTTTTCGTGATCAGGATATCTTTATTTAATTTTTAATGGATTGAAATAACCAAGCAATGAAATAATACATAAAAGTTGTGTAAACGCAACATGTTCAAAAAATATAAACAAAGTAACTTACGCATTGTTTTGCCAAGATACAGATACGTATACGGATATAGATTTTCGGTACTTTAGAATCATACTTATAACACGTATATAATACTATTATGTATACTATTATGTATATATTATGTATATATATAAATATGTAAAATTACATTTAGGTGGAAAAGGTAGGTTTGATGAAAAAAATATTAAATACATAATTCTTTAAAACTGTATACATATAACTATGATATAAAAATACTTTTAAAAATCCATATACTAGATACAATAAATTTTTTTTAAAAAGAGATAATTTTGAATATTTTTTGCGTCCTTAATGAAAAAGTCTGATTAAATATTGAGTGACGAAGTAAAATTGTCTATTTTATGATGTTCACCTGAAATTTAAAAAAATAGAAAAATATGCATTTATCTAAAATAAATCAATTCATATATCTTAAATAAATTGAGAGTTACATAATAGAAATGAAATGAAATTATGTTAGTTTTCATCAAACAATTTCCTTTAACGAATATGCCAAACATTTATCCCATATTTGTTTATATTTGTGTGTACATATTCATATCGTATTGCCAATAAATTACGAAAACAGTATTTGATTCAGTTCGAATAAAATTGTAACGGTTGTCTGATTCAAAATTTTTATTAATTTAATTCTGCTTAACACTAAAGAAACAATTTTGATACTAGTCTATTATTAAAATGAAATAAATTAACTCGAATATCGTACATTTTACAACGATATTATCCACGGAAAGAGTTTGTTTCTAATTTTTATAGCAGAAGATCTTTATTCCATACATAAAAAGAAATAAAGGAATTAATTATAAAGAATGGGACAATCCTGAAAGCTGAAGTGTAAAAATGTGATTTAAATAATAATCACAAATATGAAAAAATGCTCCATAATTCCGGATACTAAAATATCAAAGAATTCACGAAACTATATAGTAAAAATAAATTTTATCTTTTTTGTATATAGGGTGTGCCAAGTTAAAAAAAAAAAAACCTTCATCAATATGTTCTATGGTTAGGAATGAGAAGAAACCTTATATAAACATAGGTCCATAAACACTTTATAAAAAAACTATAATAAAGATATGATACCTAAGATATGAAACCTAAAGTCAATAAACGAACACTATCATGTAAGATAGATTGATTGAAGAACATACATTGTTTGGTCTGCGAAATCGCTATATTTTACACTCCACTTTCATCTGTAGGGAACAGTAAAACTAATTGTATCGTGTTTGTATTATAGTAGAGCAATTTTAAAATTCAGGATACTGTCCAATTCCACATTATTCCATCTTATCTAATCAATTCCATTTAATTGAAGCTCGCTTTTTATTTAATTTGAGATTAAATACATGTTTATTACTCTCTTGAATATTTTAAAAATATTGATTGTCACAAAATTACTTACGATTCTGTTTTTTCAAGATTTCATAGATACATTATTTGTTTTTAAGATGTTTATATCTTTCAATCTAGTTTAATATTAAAGCTCTAGAAATTTTCTCTCACAAACCTATAGTGGTCACAAAAAATATTAGCACGCCATTATATTTAGTATAGCATTTAGATACCATTTAGTTAAATTCAAGTATATTACATTTCGTATCATTTAATAGCACTTTCATACAACTGCAAAAATTTGATACTATGAAATAAAATATAGAATCTGATAAAGAAAAAGCCGTTTCGTTGAAAAATGAGAGTATATGACAATATATTTTGCAGTCACTGTATAGAATTTGGTTTTAGAAAACTCCAGTTTTCACTGATTCTTTTTACCATCTATGACCTTTCATTCAAACAAAAGAAATTCACGTTCAGACAAGTAAATTCAATCTTAGCAGGAGTTCATTTGATTGGTCACTAACTAAAATTTCGTTGGAGTAAGTGGAGTTCCACTATATGGTGAATGTATATACTGAATTTACAAGGATTGGTATTTTCTAAACTCAGTGGAACAACCGGTATGGAAGCGTATTTGTCTCGATCGATCAAAGCGATATCATCTCAAGCATGATGCCATTTATTTGACGAACGTGTGCATATTGCCATGATCTGTTTACACTTTCAGTAATGTCCGGTGAAATATGCACGATCTATTAACCCTGCATAAACACCGTGGACAACTGTTATGTGTATAGAAAAAAATAAATATGCGGATTATTGTTGTGCTCTAATTCCTCTGGATTTATCTCGTAAATCATGCTTTATGACCAATGAGCGCGTTTCGTTCTTCCCTATTTAGTCTGATCAAATTAGCTTTTTACGCAACATTAAACGGAATCTGAAATTTTCTTGCATGAACTCATAGAAATCACGTTTTGAAACAAATCCTACATGTTTGCCATTCAAGATTTCCTTCGTGGATGTTATAAACAATCTTCCAAGTTACTTCAAACAGACTTTTTCATATAACAACGAACCTAATAATCGAGTCGCAAAAAATTTAGAATAAAAATTGTAGGTGTTAAAAATATTTATAAAATGTAGCATCATACAATAAAATTGGTTAATTCACTGGGCTGGAAATGATAAAAAAACATCTAAAAGCGCAGTATTTTCAGTTCTCAATTATTTATGTAAAATTTAGTATATAGAGTTGAAACTTTGTGAAAATGTAGCTTTTGTCATTCTTAAAAAGTGTGGAAAACTTCATCTCCGAATATTTATTAGTTTTTGCAAAAAAAGCTATTTAATAACTAAAAACACGTCTTCGTAAAACATAATTTCTGCAATTTTCAGTAATCGCATAGCATTGATGTCGGGTATTTCTTCTATTTTTATTATTATTTTATTATTTGCGTATAACACAAAACTAATTGATTTTGTAATTGTAAAGTTTTAAAAAATGACGCCAAAAACTATACATAATTTAATCTTTTATAGGTCCATTAACACTGATAAAACATGTTTATAGTAGAAAAAATATAAGTATATAGATAGATAAGATCATGAATAAAATAGATACAAGTGCATAAGAATATAACATTTATCATTAATATATATGTTAAAAATGTAAAAATTATTGGAATTGAATAATACAGACAGGAATAAGTGCATAATTATAATAACAATTCTTAAAACTCTTTAGTTATTTAATAATACTATAACAATTACGTTTTTCATAATGTGCGTTATAAGAACATATAGAGTCAATGGTTATGATTAATAATAAATTAATGACAAAAGTAAAAGGATTCATCAAATGTTTGAGACTCTAGGCTCAAAAGGATGTAGCAGGTAAAATTATTTGTCTTAAGAAGGGAAAACTGACCAAGATTATTTTCCATTATGTCTCAATAAACAGTAATGAATCGTCCGAGAAAAAGATTTGATGACATTTCGGACGAGACGTGTTGACGGGAGTAAGAAACGCGGGCTGGTTATCCAAATATTTCCGAGGGCTATATAATATGAGTAGTAATTCTCCTTTTGCAAGTGACCACTTCCACATTATAGGTGTAGGGGTGTACAATGCGACCCGTGAGTGGACTGCACGAGAATTCCATGGGCGTTACCCATCGATCGTTGTAAGCAATAAACCATTATGAAGTGCTGTGACTCGACGAATACATACTGGAACAGGAAGCTACAAACAAGAGAAGTCCTATGTCCTTGACAGGCAACTGTTAATTTCTTAAGCGATAGAATAAGTGTTCAATGACTTCATAAAGTTATTGTTGTTAAGAGAGTCAGAATTTCGTGAACTTCTAGATATAAACGTATAAAAGTATAAAAATATAAATGTATAATAATAATATAAACATGTAAAGATATAAGTGGATAAGGAGATGAAAACATCTAGAACATAAAAAAAATCTAGAACATGAACGTAAGAAAAAGTTCTGTCTTAGTGTATAAAATTTCGGTGTATATTAAGTTGTCCGGAAAGTTTCTTTCGTTTTAGAAGGAAACAATAAATGCATTTTATATTATATTTTATTGCACGTATTAATATACTGCACGTAATGCAAAAGGGATCATACGATATAGATTGTAGGATAAGAAAAGTAATGGATCAAAATAATATAAAACAAAAAATGTTGTGCATTTATTGTTTCCTTGTGAAACGAAAGAAACTTTTCGGACAACCTAATACAATATAACGCGAAGAATATTAGATCAGGGGGCTTCCAGGATGAAGTCGCTTGCGGATTCATAAAAGACGCATGGTTGGTTTGCCAATCGCAGTCAACATTTACATTTCCCCTCGAATAAGCCACTTGTTCACGTTTCGGCCTACCTGTTAAACCCAGAAGATTAAGGCAGCGCTCGTATTTCGTCCCTGTAGGATTTGGTCATTACGTCGGCTGGCATGTCGTTGGACGAGACGTGTTTCAAAACCGTTTCATCTGATCTGATGACTCCAATACAAAATAGAGACAAATATCGATGTGTTTCGTCCGTGCATGGAACACGGGCTTGCACCCTTGCACGTTGGAGTTATCGTTGCAGAATTTGACAGATTGCCGTTCAAGTCACGCCGCAATTTACCTCGGATCAGTCTTACCTCGATCTTCAGGGATGTCAATACCAGATTTCAGTACTGTATTCCAAACCGTTGGAAAACATCCTACATATATGTTCTCCCATGTCCGTTCATGAAAATTCCCTCATCATTTCTGGTGAAGTTTATTTCGAGACATCGCTTTGTCTCCTCAAGGTCACTTATTTCGAAGAAACTTACCAACCTCTGCCAAACAGCTGCATTAGATTTGCGACACATAATCAAGATGTCATTGATATAGTTGACGATGATTATGAGCTGCTTCACTTGGCCTTTCTGATAGACGCAGTGTATACGCGACCACCATATTTCAGAACGTAGAAGGCCTTTTTCATGCGGCAGACTACGTTGTCGCTGTCATCTCGTCCAACATGCTCCCTAGCAATAATTGTACTTTGCCCTTCGTTATGTTCGACGATGTATTGGAGGACTTCCTTCATTCGATCTGGTATCTCTATGTAGACCTCCCATCGAGCTTACCATTGAAATACTCTGTCGCTAGTTCACATAGCCGGATTCACAGCGAATGCGACAGTTCATCTTATAGAGCTCAGACGCGCAACACGAGCGTAAGTCTTGTGGAAGTCCTTTCTGCGCTGGGATTTCTGCAATGCTGCGAATATCCCTTAGCAACGACTTGTGCCATATTTGTTATAGAACACGAAGCGACTCCTAATGATTGTCCTCTTTATGGTCCTAGCGACCATATCCTATGTTTCTTTAAGGAGAGTGGACCTTTTGAAACTTTACGGCACTCAACGTTTGACAGTTCCCAAAGAATTGTGTTAGAGAAAAAAGATCATTCCCTCACGTCGCGGTAAGCACAACATTTCCATTTCGGTTAATGACCTCAGACCTTTCCCGGATAGAAGGGCACTGCGTTTTTTGTTGGTAATCCTACATATCGAAATAAGATTCAGTCGAAAACCGGAAAATATTGATTGTCCGGGAGATGAAACTCTTATCTATTTTCATCAACATTCGTGATGGCCGACATGATGCCTCTTCCCATTATGTTTGCATGGCCACTGTTAGAAAGATTCAATACTCTCAGGATGTAATCCATGTTCAGCTCTTGAAATAATTTGACGTTCTTGCACATGTGCAATGTACACCCACCGTCATAACACCAAACGTGTTTCGCATTATCATTGTAATACGAAACATTGTTTACCAATACGTCCGAAAATGCAAGTAAACTTAAATTATCGGTGTCACTGGAGAACAGTCATTTCTGGTTTCTTACTCCTTGACAATTCTTCACAAAATGTCCTCACCTGAAACATCTCACATTAAAATCATTTTTCGCGACATGAGCTTTTCCATGTCCGATCCACCTTTTCCGTGACGATTCTTGCGATGATGCGCTTTTCTACGTTTTTATTTTGCTATCATCATCATATTTTATTTCACGTTTAACTTCATTTCGTTTTACGTATCGAATTCTTCCACAGTTTTAATTTGCAACGTCTCAAGGGATGACAATGCGTCATGGGCAGACATGGCGCAATGAAAGCTTTCAAAGCTGCAGGGTAAGCTACGCAACCACATGATCACCACGATCATACACACACATCTGTTTTTAAGGTTAGGAGTTCTACTTTACAAATTAGCCACCACAAAACCTTGTGATCGCGAAGTTAAGATTTCATATTTAATGTTATCCTTGGGTAAAAGCATTGAAAGAAAAGAATAGAAATAAAACACTGAGCTTACTCAATGACAAAACTACTTTTCATAATTTTTCACCATATATTTAAGGTAGGTACATATGCAGTATTTTGTTTGGTACAGCAAAATGCTGTTTAGATGAATATTAATTTTGAATCATTATTAAACATATATTTCTATTTTCAACGGAAAAGTTTAATAATATTACAATTTCCAAATCAAATATGTACACATGTATTTAATACTTTTATATTTCACGCGTATATTGGGAAGCAAGTTAGTTTTTAGTTTTTCTAATTTATTAGAAAATTGTTTAATTATTAATACTTTCTATGATATGTGTAAATAATATCATGTCCAAAATATTATTCAAGACTAAAACTTTTCAATGTTATTAAATTTTTTATTGAAAAATCAAAGTTATAATATAATTTTAAAGTTTACAAAGGTTTCTAATAAAAATGAAAGAAGTATTTATATTATATGATATTTATTAGACATTAGTTAGACACAAAATAATAATAATATAATCATAATAATCATATATCTAAGATGAAATTTTGTCTCTATTATTATTATTGTGGTACTGCTTTTTGCTTTCATCTCTTTAGCTGCTCGGCCCGTGAATCGAATACGCGACCGCATTAAGGAGAGAGAGAGAAAAAGACAGAGACAACCGAGTCCGGGCTATTTTTACACGATGACGTCACACAATGAATTCTGACTTTTCGACTAAAGAGGCTTACTGGGGACATATCGAGCAACAGTTTCCGATCATTAAAAGCCTTACCATCACCGCGGGAATTTCCAGACTTGTATATACGACAGTGCCACCAATAGAATCTTGATTGATCTTGATTTTCAGTTCCGCTAACTTATCCATCACGTCGAAGAAACGCCGAAAACGTTCGCCATACACCATAACCATTTTGCATTTTCAGCAACTCCAAGTGATTCAAGAGCACGACCTTTCACGCTGGCCCTTTTTACTGATAGATGTTCTTTAATTTTAGTCAAATCTCTCTTATATTCTCATATCTCTTTATCTGCTTAATTTCCGATGGACTAATAATGAGCACAAAATTCGAATATGCTCTCAAATCGTTCTCGATTTATCTTGCCGCTCCTTGCACCGATGTTGTGCCGCCCTGCATAAATTCCGGCTTGGGAATCCTGCCGCTCACATACCATGGAGCTGCCGCTCCATTCATCCGTCTTTGTTAAAACCGCACGCATTTAAAATTCCACGTGTTATACTTCTCTTTATCAAGCACTTCGAATCTCATTCCCATCCATTTTTGCGATGCAACGAAGAACTTCCTGACTCAAGGATTGCATTTATAATCTAAAAAATTATAACTTGCATTAGATAACACGCGTTCTAAGAATTTTTTATTTTTTGAGATTACCATGTGCCTCGGTCAATAACCTGTTCGACACGACTTACGTGCCCGCAATAAACAGACTGAAGAAGCTCATGCCCATTAACAAAAAACCAACGGTTTAGTCGCTAATCACAGAGATTTCTAACATTTATTCCTCTAGTAGCCGAATTTATCATTCTTCCTTAGTGTTTATTATTTTTTTACTAATTCTGTAATCCAGTTTTCTCTATTCTCTAGTCCGGACCTTCTATAAAAAGGTCGTTATTTTAATTTGATAACTTAAATTTGTAATATATTGAAGTATTCTCGCAAATTTTAAATTCATTTTTCTTCGATTTTTTCTAATACACAGGTAATAAATCAGTATAGATTTCTTTTTTGGTTACTTACATACAATATTGTAAAAATATATAACATAACATATTTATAATACGGTTGATAGATAACAAAAATAAAAGATCCAGTGATTTGAAATTTATTAAACATATAAAATTTGTTAACTAATTATGTACTGTTACCTGAGCATTATAAGATAAACCGAAGAAGAATATATATTTTCAAGTTGCAAGAATATTGGGACATATCAATTTACATTATCAAACTAAGGTAACGAGTTCTTTTACAGAAGTATGATCATTCCTGGAATGAACTGCATCGTACAATTAATAAAAAATTACCTGGCAGTAGCAAACAAAATATCTCCTGTCTTCCACTGTCAATAATACATTGACCTTTAGCCTACACATAACAAATTTTTAACAGTTTTTCCTGTCTTATACATGTAAAACCAAAAAAATCGATACAAACCAAAAATATAAACTCTATTTTCATAGGTCTCAAGTGGATTAAGAACTGTTTAAGAACAAGAAAAGTTAAACCGTTCTATCCTTAGAAGGTTTCGGTAGTAAAAACCTTATCACAGTTTTTGCCTCGTTTCTTATGGCCCGATCGTTTCGCTCGTCGCATTTGTTTTTCTAACATCTAGAAATCGACAGCTTCGTTCAGCAGTTTCCGACATTGTTGGCACCGGTACCGTGGCCCGATCGGCAAACTCCGGCCATAGCTCTTCGACTATCACCTTATCATAGCGAACATCGGCGAGCGGCCATTGTTTACGCTTCACGTCTGCCGTTGACTTTTTTTGTATCTTAATCATTCAAACTGTTTAGACCTGTAGCGGCACGTAAGTAGAGGACAATTCAAATCATGTTGTTGTGTTGCCTCGGACTATCAAGATCGTTAGGATACACGTAATGTAATAATAAATAAACTCCGGGCAAAACAATGTCGCCGCTATGTGCAACTGTCGAACAAAGACGAATTTGAATTTTTCGACTCTCTCCCGACCATTATAAATAAACGGACGCAATCGAAAAGAGTTCAGTTATCCAGGAATTATCATGCAGTTATCAACCAGTTATCTAACAGTTATCGATCAGCATCTACGAGTATCTATCGAGTATTTATCAGCGATCTTATTTTGCGACTTATACACTGTACGAACGTCTCAGCGAATATTGTCTGTATACTAATTTATTCACTTATTTTAAATATATTTGACGGTTTCAACAACGAGCAATCTTGTTTAATAAATCTCACGATCAAACATCCTCTACACAAGTCCTCTACAGACCCCTGCGTGTTCCGAAAGATTCAAAGGAACCAACGGAAGAAGAGCACGCAGGCATATAAACTGGCGAGCCACGCTCGGCTTGTGTCAATTAATCACTTAATCATCGAAGGCTCGGAAAATTCAGAAGAATACCAAGTACGTGCGTCGCCTTTGCTACGTTTTGTCAACTCCAATTTAACAATCGGCATGGTGAGTCGCGCTCGTCTCACCACTGCTTTTCGTATCACATTCCGCGCTCGGTTCATGTGCGGTCCCCATCGCGATTTCGCGTCACGGTTTAATCCGTTTCAAGTACGTGCTCATGCTTGACCCGACACATGGCCGCGCCCTGCTTATCGTAATCATAAGTCTAAACCAAGTTTCGTACCGTGTATCATACCTTTGTTAGGTTTTTGTTTAAATAAAATTTAATATTGCTACAGCATATGTCGCGATCATTCTTCGTTTAGTCTAAATTCTTTTCTTATCATATCGTTGATGCCCTAGTGATATCTAATGGGCAACATAACTAGAGCTCAGAAAAAAGCTTTATAAATAAAGAAAGGAAAACAAGTATACTGCAGTAAATGGTGCAGTAACTATACTACACCATTTACAAAAGGCTACAAATGTTCGTAGGCGCATCACGCTACATTTATTTAAAATTTAAGCTAAACATATTAATTATTTATATTGTATGTTTGTGTTGCAGTGCGAGATATCGTTTATGCCTTGAAAAGCAACTTAATGCAATCAAGTCTCTTTAAAGCTTAAATGTGTTATGTGATTCGTCATGTGCTCTAGCTGTTCCTTTAATGACAGTCTAATAATGTATCGGGCAGTCCTGGCCTTCCTACGTGTGTTCAAGCGGTAATGTTCTTCGTAAGCGCATTCTTCAGTGGAATGTATTGCATGCGAAGTTCTCTTTTCGATATCTCAAAACTTAATTGTAATTGTAAGTCGCCTAGCGTCACGTGACAGAGTGGTTGTAGAAGGAGTTCATGAAAACAGTTCTCCACCCAGAATCTAATCTAACAGCGGTTTGGTGCACGGGTTGGTTATTTGAATCTAATCCGCACATGCTAAATGTCAAAATATTTGTGCGTCGAATATTCCGTCAACTGTTACAAGTTTATGACATTTCGTTTCAACTAGTTGCACGTCCCGAAGAATGTTTAAAGCACTATAACTCATGGATACCATCAGCACACAGAATGCGATATCGGAAACTGGTGAGAATGTCACGTATTGTGTGAAATTGGTTATTCGCGATCGTATACGTGTTTAGGTAAAATGATTCCCAATAAAGAACATATTCAATTATGCATATGTAAAGTAAAAAATTCACTAAAAACCATTAATCGATTTGAAATAGTGGACTAGTGAATTAATTACTCAGTTATGTATTTAGTTATAAATTTAAGTTTAAATTCAAGGTCTTTTATAATACAGGATGTTTGGTAAATACAAGGTGTAGGTATACAATTTAAGGGGTAATTCTTGAAGCTAAAATGAGATGAAACTTAAAACTTAAGAATAAAAATATTTACCCTGTTACGTTTTTGTTTGGCTCGTTTTGGTTGTGTTGCCGTTAATTTTTGAATTCAGATTAAATTGTAGTGTTGTCTGTTGTTTAATGCGATTGGCAATTAAACTCCACGTTTCGGTTAACCTGCTACGCGCAGGACTACTGGCACGGAAGAGAATTAAAGTTGGTGAAAATAAATATTCGCTTAATCCTATTATATTATTAGACAAATATTCTTCACAAAAAATGTTTATTCGTATTCTAATTGGATATTGACAGAATTGTCGTTGAGATTTCGAATACTCGAAGTTACAATCGTTCGCAATACGTTTTCACTCTTATTAATTACAAGATTTTAATTTGACTGATTTTCAATAATTTACAAATTGACAAATACAAACACGTCGATTAACAAGATTAACAGGAACTGGGAACTAACGAAACAAAGAACTAAAAGCTAAAGAACTAAAGGATTAAAGAACTTAAAAACTGAGAGTAAAAAACTAAGAGCTAAAGGAACTAAGAGCTGAAAAGCTAAGGAACTAAAGAATTGAAAGGGAAAGGAACTGAGAAATTAAGAGCTATAGGAATTGAGAATTAATCGCTATGAACAAAGAAATTACTTGCCAAGAATTGGGGAACTGATCGCCAAGAACCAAGGAATTAATCACCAAGAACTGAGGAACTAATCACACAGAACTGAGGAATTAACTACTCTGAACTAAGGAAGTTACGTGTTCGGCTTTATCTTTTAGTTTTTGACAATTAAAAATTAGCCGAAATATCCCTGTACGCCAATAAACCTCCTTACATGAATGAAAGGAGGCCAGCCTAAGCAGCGGAGTGCACAGGGATCCTCAAATCGAACGATATAAGTTGTGGAGAAGAAGATTATGATGTCCGAAAATGTAACTTGTTAGGTTTAGTCATTATAATTCATAACAGTATATCGAAAGCTGCCTCTATTTTCGAGAGGAATTAATTAAATTTTAGAGAAGATTAACTTATTAGAGAAGTTTCCTCTAATCCTTTGTTTCCATAAATAAATAATAAATAATAGCACATATAAACAATATTTATACAAATTTCATACATGCACCGCGATCGTTCCGTCTGGGGTTATTCACAGAAAAGTCGCATAGCATCAAGTATTCTTGAGATGCTACTAAATGTGGTCGAGCACTGTCTTCTGTGGACCACATACATTTTTCACACAATTTACAAAGGTGTCGTTTTATAGAGTAATGTGTAATAGTACAAATTAATGTACAACCAAATGCAAAATTATATTTATTGCGTTGAACAGCTCCTTTAAGATTTTGCTTTCATTGCTAAAATGCTGTTATCCTTGCAAGGCAGTTCTTAGCATTTTTAAACACATTTGGTGAATAGCCTGTTCGTTTTCGCAATAGGCATACTTAACTATGCCTTAAAAAGGAACCACTCAGGTATCATGACTGGCTAATTTCGAGAAAATTATACAAAGAAAACGGAAGCGTTAGCAAACATCATCGTAATTTTTTTTCTGTATGAACTCTTCATTACTACCTTGTTACGTAATATGTTTTAATGATTTTAGAAACTTAGTAAGAAGATGAAACAGTTATGGAAGGACAGAATAATTTCAGCGGCCAAACAGAAACATTGCGAGAATTGTATAAATATAAACTTGGAGTTAATTGTAGATTTAGTATAGCTTTAAGTTATTCAGTTTTAGACTCTTTTGGACTTTTTTTATTTTTAGTTCTTTTAACTTTTTTATTTCCTTCATTTTGTTATTTTTTAAATCGCTTTTTATTTAGTTTCAACGCGAGTGTGTACTAGAGTGTGTACTGATTGGGTGTGTAGTATGTACAATGCGTGTTCTATGCATTGTGCGTACTATATACTTTGTTTGCAAGAAAATAAAGGCTATATTGAACATTTATTGTAATATAAAACGATTCCTATTTTCGTTACACTTTTTCTAAGAACAGTCTGAACCTTCGCGGTGCGTGTGTGATCTTTGTTCTTGTTGTGCGTATATGAAATTTGTACAAACATTGTTTATATGTGCTGTTATTTATTACTTATTTATGGAGACAAATGGAGAGGAAATGTTAATCCTCTCTAAAATTTAATTAATCCTCTCGAAAATAGAGGCGGATTTCGATATATTGTTATGGATTGTAATGAGTAAGCATAACGAGTTACATTTTCGAACGTCATAATCTTGTTCCATACGACTTATACGAGGTAAGCTGCTGATCATGTATCTTTCGATTTGAGGACCCTTGTGCCTAGATTCACCTACTTTCGTTCTTGTAAGGATGTTTGCTCGCGCACAGGGGTATTTCCGCTAATTTTTAATTGTATATAACTGGGAAAAATAAAACCAAAAACACAATTATTTTATTCTTAATTTTCATCTTATTTTAGCTTCAAGAATCACCCCTTAAATTTTTTTACACCTGTAGCCGAACACCCTGTATAATAATGACACAGTTAGCAAGAATAATTAACTTCTTAAAACTTCTGCACATTGGCAACTTTATGTTATTTTGTACTCCTTTTACCCAAAGTTACAAACTTACCAAATATTAAATATATTTTATAGTACATCATCTTTAATTTGGTATAACATTTTAAGCATATTACAGACAAGCCGATAAAATAAAGTGTACAAGTTCTTTCCTTAAAAATATTTACATCTCTTACATCTTCAATGTGATTTTATTCATATATGCATAAATATTATGGTTGTTCATTTTTACTATGTGTTCGCAAACAATGTATATTATAAATCCAAGAAGATTCTTTTACCGTTTTGAACCAGAACTACATTAATTTTGTTTCTATGTTTATTAAACAATTCCTTCAAAATACGATGTATGTGATTTTCAGGATAATCTTTTAATATACATAAACATCAATTGATTAAGGATGTTCCTGATCAGTGTTATATACTTTTATATAATAATATTTAATCGTATAATTTCAGACACTTTTATTCTTAGATATAACATAAACGAAAAGGTCATAATGGATAAGTTAAGATGATCAAAATTTCCAGGAAATCTCAATTTTTTGCATTCATAACTACTTATGACTCAACCCAATATAATTGTGTCTTCAACTCATGAATACCGAATCTTGTAACACCATCTGATTCATCAAATATTTTCAATGTATGAAACAAACTATATGTACAGTAAAATTCTATTTATTTGGATTTATCTATTGCAGCGAAATTTTAGTTAGTGCTTAATTATCCAATTTCTTGTCAATTGAATACATATATTTAAATGTGAGTTCCTATTAGTTGAATAAAATATCGTATACGAAAATTAGAGAGATACAAATTAGAGAATTAGAAGAATTATACAAATTAAAGATTAGAGAAATAGAAGAATATTAAATTAATATACATTTTAGTTATATGATGAATTTGAGTATTTTGGAGTTGATGTACCTTGTTGGATTTCATTTTTATACTAAATTTTTAGTTAAGACATTGGTCAGATTATTTAAAAAATGGATCATTGGCCTTTGCAAACAATTCAACGATATTATACAAATACTTCCGTTCATGTAGCAGCCAAAACTAAACAGAATGGTTTTCATGTAATTAAAGCTTCTAAAAAATGTCTCTGTATGTAAAACACATCACGAACAAAGAAATACATACAACTGCTCTATTTTCTGTAATTGGAACCATTTACAGTAGCTTATGAAAGGATTTGAATACCTATAAATTATTACCTGAAATTAATGCGAAAATGTACATAGAAGGTACAAGATATTTATTGCAAACAAATACTTCGTAGAAATGACAAATGTATTTAATAGTTAATCATCCAGTATAGGCCTTAGTGTAATAAGCTTTAATATTTCATTCTAATAATTCACGGGATCATCTTTAGTAGAGAAAGTACAATATATTTAGAATATAACTTTGTTTAAGACGTATAAAAAACTATAGCAGAAGATGGTAACAAATAAAATTGCGTAATTTTAATAAACTCTTATATTTCAAACTCTTACTAATAGTGAAAAACAAAAAGTATCTGAAACTTTGGTCTAATTGAAAAATGACATAAAGTAATGATCTTGTTACGACGTAAGTAATTTGGACTAGAGGTATTCCAATTTACTTTCACTACATAAAATTCAAAAACAAGTAGATAAATAAAATTATTTTCTTTTACGATCTAATCACATAATATAATCATAGCATAGAAACTATCATCTTATTATAAATATAAATTGCATGTCTTAAAACTTACTAGCAGTAGTTACAGGTGTGATATAATTCCACAGTCGTAACAAACATATTCACAATCTATCCACATTTCCCATATGCTTTTTTTATTTTATCAATTTTTTATTAAATTCATAAAATAAATTACATTAATTTACGTTCAAAAAATCAAAGAAGATTTTAGATAACACACGTGATATTTTTGTAAATCTTTCGTGTAATAAGAGTTCAAATATCTTTGTGCATACCTACTATATCCGAACAAGAACTCCTATTATTATATATTTGTACATAACGAATAAATATATATATTTATTCACATATAATAGTATATTTATATATATTTTAATACATATTTGTATGTATCATGCCACTATATATTTCTATAAATTTTATGTGATAAATATTTAAATCTCTTCGTGTCATTATATTTGAACACAAACTATTCCATGGTATTATTATGGTATTATTTGACTGTAGATAATTTCAAAGAGTCAGCGAATTCTCGGTATACGAACTGTTCAATCCCAATCAGTTCAGATAAATAGAAGTTTATTGTTTCGTAGATGAATCATAAAACGCGCGACATCTCGTTCATGTATCCGACGGACAACGACTGTACGGTTTCGTGTGATCCGAAGGACCGTATGCAGGTGGGAGGATGTGAGGTTAAGGTGATTCAGCGATCGACGAGTAATCGATCGGGCCAAGCAGGAAGCGTCGATGGCAAGGAGAGAGGACCGAGGAAGTTACGAAGCTGGAATGCGCACCAGTCCGCGACAGTCTCGCGCAAA
The DNA here is from genome assembly GCF_011952205.1 of Bombus bifarius. NCBI lineage: Eukaryota > Metazoa > Arthropoda > Insecta > Hymenoptera > Apidae > Bombus > Bombus bifarius. Next base: position 70,826 of record NW_022884630.1, read on the forward strand.
CCATCGAGTTGAGCGGCAGGTTCTCGACGCGTCGTCGGTTTCTCCTGGTCTACCTTTATGATCGTCGTTAATTGGCATGCCTCGTCGGAAACTAATGTTCAAAGTTTTGTCGCGCTGAACGCTGTTTCGTGTGATATAAGGTCGTGTGTATTCGTTTCTCTCGTGTATCCATTTTAACTTTCAATTAGTTTCGATCACTGCGGAGTAATTTCACGTGATTTACAGGCTCTTCAGTAATCTAGGCATCGTTCTGTTTACTGTTCATGGTAGGTAAATTTTGAAATGAAACATTATGTGTCAGTTATTGTAAATCTATAATCTAGAATGTGAGATAACCGTGATTTGTGGATTTAATATAAGGCAGATATATAATAGTATATAAAAGTAATATATGGTATATTTTTAGTTGTGTGAAGCTTTTGTCGTGCATTGTGAACTATCTGGTTTAGTTTAAGTAAAAAATTCTTCTTGTTACTGAAGCGAGTTGAAGTAAATTAAGTTGTAAAAGTTAAAAATTCTTTCACGAACAAACATTATTTGAGGAATTTATCATGTATTGTATCATGAGACAAAATTTTTTTGTTTGAATTATATCGATTTATTTGTTGGAAATAAGTGAAAATTATATGAATCGTTTTGTGTTTAGGCGATAGTACTTGAATGTAATTTTATTTGGGAAGAAGTGTTCTTTGACACCTTTCCTAAATGAAATTCTACATTACAATTTATAAATATAATTTGGAATAGAAACGTTGTGCATAAGCATTATAGACAAAAATAGAAAAAATATAATTTTGAAAAGTAATTTAAAATTTTAATCATCTTTTCTACTTGATAATCCCCCAATCTATATGGGTAAATGTCTCGTCATTATTTTATAATTATTTAGGACATTTTTAAGCAGCATAAAATGTTATATTAGTAACATTACAAGTGAACATTTTGAATTAATGGTATAATCGTTGTTGCGACATTTGACACGGTATAGAATTCTTGCTAAGATTTCGTACATAGTAATTGACATATAGGCATTTGCTGGTGTGTTTGGTATGAGAAAACATTACGGCAGTCTATGTTTGTATCTGCGTGAATAAGCTCAATTGTTACTATCATAGTTGTGATATAACTTTTATTAATATTGTAAGAAAAATGAAAGCAACGAAATAATTGCATTATTAAGATTGGGCTCTTTTTACTATATACGGTGTATTATGTGTATTTGTATATTCACTATACATATAAACGTGATGTTTTGTGTACCTTGGATTCTTTAATATTTCAGTTACTTTTGCTGATAGCACACCCTAAAAATTTAATGTTCTTACTATCTGTGCAGATTAAATATATTTATTTTCGATATTCAAAGATTTTTATTATATGCTGCAATCTATAACTATAACAAGTAGGAATGTAGAAGAGATCTTGTAACTTAAATATATTTCAAAAAGACTGAAAATCAATGCAATAAAATGCATGCTTTGTAAATTTCTTTCTGCTAAATTAAATTATCAATGTGATTAAGTCAAGCATTATTGCACATCTTCTATTTGTTATTCCCATTTATCGTGTGCATTTATCATGTTATTTTATCAAGTTCTTAGCACACTGTGTGGAAACCCCTTAATCATGGGTGAAATAGGAAGAATTCTAACATTACAAAAATAAGATATTCTGCTTTAAACATTTTATGTATTTTACGAAGGAAATGACAAATAATTCAAAATTTACTCCAATACTCAAAAGGAAATAATACAAAATAAAGTATAAATTGACTGGGAGCAATAAACTGGCATTATAAACGTGCCAATTTAAGAAAAGTATCAAATTCTGTTCCAACAATAAGATAAACTGTCATACACGAGACTATATATATATAGTAGCGTAACATTATATACATACATATATATACATATATTACTATAAATGTATGTATGTAATGTGCAACATATTGTCACAACTTTTCAGATATATGCCTATCTTTTTCTTTACTTTATATATGCCTATATAGTTAAATGAGACTTTATTGTTCAACTTTTGTAGTAATAGACTGTATTATACATCGAAAATTATTGAGCATCAAAATTGGATGCATTTATTACGTAAAATTTGCAGAAACTTGTGCTACTTTTTTGTCACGGTGTGTACAAACTACAAATCAGGACAAAGCTGTTTGGTTTAAAATGATGAACATCGAGATTCGTGAGTTTTTCCACAAAATCATTATTTTTCAAGTTTTCAACGGTTTTCCTTTAGACAGAAATACATATTCTTTTTATACACCAATCGATCCGCTTTTTTAGTTTCAAAAGTATTACAGTACTTCTTTGCATCCTAAAATACATTGTTTAGAAGATATTTTAACTTTAATCTTTACAAATCTGATGTATAAAAAAAAAGGACAATATAAATCAAGAATATTGTCTTGCGCCTTCCCTTGTCTTTCATACGATAAGTTTTACAAAATTAAAGTTGAAATACCTTTGAACTACTCGTTTTCAGGTACAGGTATCTCAATACTAATGAACTTCATCTTGACATAATCTTTTAATCAATAAAAGTAATTAATATTTTTGTAATATCTTCGAAACAGGTTCCTGAAAACTATTTATTTCTGTTACTTTTTCGGAATTTTTCATATATTTAGTTATAATAGAAGCAAACTATACTTTTCGTCTATACTGCATAATTTATTAAGTAAAAGTAATACCTACAGAGTTTTTCTTTAATTTTTATCAAATTTATTCAAAAAGAGAATAATGTAGCTTGTTAGACTGATTCTGTTTTTTTTTATTTTTAAAAATACAATAATTTTATACAATATTCATTATGCTTTTATAATCATTATATGAAATATCTTCGCGTATAATTTAAAAGTATAATTTTTGTAATGTGTCCTAATAAATATTCTTTATTAATAACATTCTATTTTACTTCAACGATATCATAATAATGAAATAATATTATTCAACAAGTACTTTTACTAAATTGCTTAATTTCTCTTTGTATTGAAATATGTATGTAATTTGAAGGTAATATGTATGTAATTTGAATAATTTGAAGGTTACCCTATTTATACCCCAAACATAACAAAGGAAACCCAAAGTATATTATGTTTATCATTATATCATTTAGTGACACTGTAATCTATGTTAGATGTTAAGAAAATCCAAAAATATTAACAAGAAACTGTAAACATTGGAAACAGTAAACCAAAATTAGGATAGAATTTTTGCCCTTATTATTAATTTTAAACATTTCAGAAAAGCACATATAATAATATACATATAATAAAATATAATAAAATATATATAATAAAATAATTCATGAAGAACATTTTTTTAACTAATTTCCTCGTACATACTATCATTCAATTTTTTATTCATTTATTTCGTTACCTTATATTGCTTGATGCCCATGTATTGAAATCTATTTATTATAATATATTATACTTAACTGCACTATAATATATTTTTAATAATTAAATGAAACAATTAAGTGAAACATTTATGAACAATTTTTGTATATCATATCTTTCTTTTAGTTGTCAAAGCATTTAACCGTACTGCCTGTAGTCGATTTATTATTAGTTAAAATTAATTTTAATCAAATATTAGTTATTGTAATTAACAATGTATTAACCTCATTCTTTATTTTGATTGTGCATTATGATGTTATATTTCTGCATTGTTTTCTACTAATATACTACAATAAGATAACTTTTAAGTCTTCTAATTCTATAATATTTATATTCATTATATGTATATTATATATAGTTACTACCATTAATATTCGCACACACTTTAAAACAGAATAACTTTTTTGTGATAGATCTAAACGACAACATTTTTTTAGAAACTAGATAGATCAATTTATTCCATGACGTATAAAAAAATTTTGAAAAAATTGCAATCGATCGAAATCGAGAAGAAGAAAGTAGAGGGCGCTTTTTACAACTTTTTATCTAGGCCTGTAATAAAAAGTTAAGCAACACATTTTGAAGATTTATGGCAGTTATAAACATATATATGTTTGATGCGGAAACAAGCGACATGTATTCAAAAATGTAGAAATCTTTACAGCTTAGATCTTTACATTCTTTATTTTATTACAGTTATAAACTGATAGTCGTGAACAAATGCAGTTTTCATTATTCTGAATCGTTTATAATCTATAACAGCTATACATTAACTGATTTCGATAAAATTTTCAGCATATATATAACTGGCATGAATCTCCACAATATATTGTTTAAGCTTTTGTTATAAACTGAAATAAAAAAAGTTGTAGAAAGTGACTTTCTTTTTCTGTTCACAATTTCAACCAGTTACATTTTTTTCAACATTTTTGTACGTCATCTGGTAACGAACTTCTCAAAAAGAAAAAGAGTAGAGAGAAATTAAGTCGCTTGATCCAATTTTAAAAAGATAATTTTGTTCTAAAAGATTTCCGAATATTAATAGGAGTAACTATACATATATTGTGATACTTTTTTACGATTAATGTTAGTTTATCGGTATCACATGGCGTGAAAGTTACAATCTGTCGCAAAAATGTTCAGAAACCTATATAATTTAAGCCATTTTAAATAAATATACATATAAGTGAAGAGAAGAGAAATATATTATGTTATGCAGGGATATATTTACAACGAAGATAACAAGAATGCAAAAATTCTTTATTTATTACATATACTTGTTTAAATAATAATAGAGTAATGAAAGAATAACTCTTTATTATGTCACCAAAATATTTTGATGAAAATATTCGAACATAATAATAATATATTTACATACGTATGTATACATGTATTGCAACTTAAGTCCAAGCATTTACGCTTTTAAAGTAGCAATATTATAACGCAATTATCCATATATATTTTTAAATCACACGATTGAATAACGCAACCTCGGTCAACAAAATCCAAATAGTAGACTGTTCAGTAGTAATGGTAGAATAAGTAGTTCACACAACAGAATTTTATCATAACAGTGATAGTATGAAGTCGTAATTGCTTACATTGACCGAATCAATCGATATTCCCATAAATCGATCTCACAGAAGTTGCAGTTGCTATTAACTGATCCGTTAGCAATAAGAGGCGACGGCGACGGCCAATTAGAAAGACTTTTCCGTCCGTTTAAAGGCAACTCGCGTTTCCTTGACGTGTTTATTCTGAACGTGAAATTACTTTTAATGATCGCTTGCCTTCACCCTGTTTACGCCGGAGAGGAAGTTTCTCCGGGACAATGCTCCAATGACAGCCTTCGTGTATTTCGTCACAGATGCTAATTACAGTGTGTACATATAGGTAGGTCTGAAGGATGGAACGCCGCGCCGTGCCGGTGAGGATGAAAAAAACGTGTGACTGAATTCTTGAATAAACAGGTTGAAATCAATATTATTTACGAACAAATGACACGTTTCTTCGATGACAAACAATGAGTGTTTAAACGTTCTAAATTTTTAAAAATAAAAAGTTTATATACAAGTGTTTAAAAAGTTTATATACAATACTATGCAGAAGTTTTAGCCACTTATTAACTGGAAGTGCATCTGTGGTTTGTTTCTATTAATAAGTATTAAGTATTACTTTATGTTACTTTATATCAGATAGTCCTAAAAAGTATTTAATTAAAAAATTATTAGTAATTCACTTAATAAGTATTAATTACCTAGAAATAATTAATATTCCATGTCAAAAGTTTCAGGTCATCTATCAAACGGAAATGTTCTGTTTTTATAAATGAATATTAAGATAGATGATAGTTATTTATATTTGTTGTTGCTTTTTAAATACTTAATTCAAACATTATGCATAGTTTGCCAAAAAAATTATTATAAAAAGTTAGTTTAATTAAAACAGTTATGATACCGGTTTCAGTTCTTGAAACAGTTAAAAGAACCGAAAAGATGTTATAACTGTTCTGAATATAACGGTTCTCGCGCACATCAGTTTCAGTTCTTGAAGATCGATATTATATCGGTTCCATATCTCTGTAACTATTATTTTTCGGCTTTGTACTGGTTACGATGCAGTATTGTATAATCTATAATACGTACATACATGATATATGTATTCTTACATGTATCAATTTGATTTCGATTCTTACTGACCTTCACTCTTATTCATTTTGGGAAATTGTTAATACATATGTATTAAATATTACAAGTATGAGCATTAAATACTTTAAGATTTACATTCAAAATTAAATTGTAATATAATGATAACCATCTACTATTTATTATTTTAGAATTAGTGATAGGATAGTATTAAAATTCTAAATTCCAGCTATGTTTTCTATGAAGAGTCAAATAAAACGGATGTTGGTAATTATTTAGTAGTCATGTTGAAGAAAGCAACATTTTGAACAACTACTTCCCCACTAGGAGAGAAATACACTATTTCCCCAGGTTTTTACCTTACGGCGGTCGGACAAAAAACATCTAACCTCTTTTCTCTTTAAGCCTCTTTTCAATTTACAATCGCACGCGACTCACAGTTGTGCGATTAGAAAATCCATTATCGTATATAGCATAATTCCCATTCGCACTACCGCGACTACAAAAGTCAAGGCGCGATTCACCGCGACAGTGGTCGCGCACAACTACAAAGTATATGGAGTATATCGTGCTGTACCCGCGTGCACAACAGTCGCGCGCGGCTGAATGTCGTTTTGCTGCTAGAATGTGAGGAGTCCTCATTGAGGACATTTTAATATAAAGCCAATAAAAAAATGAAGCTGACCTTTGTTCGGTGTCGCGCGCGACACCAAAGTTTCTAACATGCCTCGTAAATCTCGTGTCACTTGAATCTCTGTGAATGTGTTGTGAGAATTGTTCAAGAATTGTATAAAGGTCAACCTTATCCTTTTTAATAGAACCGCACATTTTTTAACACGTCAATCAATCTGTCATGGAATTCCTTACAAAAGAAATTATTATCCTATTTATGACAAAAAACTATTAATATTGAAAACAAATGTTTGATATTAAAGTATTCGGATGGAATTTGTAGGACTAGTCGCAAGGGACCTAACCCCATTCTTTTGTTTGTATTTATATAAATGAAGATTGAGCGAGGCGACTATGCTTGTCGCTGTATCAAAAATAGACATAAATAGGTATGAGCAGGATTAACTGTAGTAGTACCGACGATTATTTGCGGATATCTCGGAACCTAAGAGAGTCTCGGGATAACATGTGTAGGAAGAAGATCTTCAAAATGTTGATTTCTGCAACATATTTGAAAAGCATCGAAATCGAGAACGGGATGACTTTAAATTCCGATACCTCTAAGTTTGTGCATTACGCTATTACGGTGACAAATCTATACCGAAATAGATGAGTACCGAAACCGAAATCGATATATGTACAGGGTATAAAAGATAAAGATTTATAAAAAAGCTAGTGGAGAAATGACCTTAACCTTGAAGTTCAGGATCAAAATTTTATATTATTGCAACGTATTCTACGCATCATAAGAAACAAAATTCTGAAAGAAACCATGAGGCGTAAATGACACTTCCTTTAAAAAAAAAAAAAAATGTTAAAGTTTCAGCTGGCTTAAATTCTTTATACTGGTTTTATTGCCAGTGACGTGTAAAAAAAGTAGCATCTATTAATACAGGTTAATATTTCAAATCTCTCATTATGTATTGCACATATTCCTTTTTTTGTCCTTTCGTTTTCTTTTTCTCGCTCAAGCTTATCCCCAAAATTATGTGTAATTCTTCACTTTCAATAATAAAAACGACGTTTAATTCGATGTATTCCACTCCGGTTTCTTTTCCGCCAATGATGATTCTGATAGGTATTCGGAATCGTAGTTAAGTAAAACACAATAAAATATCAAAAATCTGTTTGATTTTGCAAATATTTATTTTGTATCGTAGGCAATAGAAAGTATACTCGACTTGGCATTACTATCGAACAGATAGAACCGAATCATGAAGGATGTATCTTATTCCACAAAGAAGGAAGTTCAGTGATCTAAAGAATGATGTGACCCATGAGTAGCGAATCACTTTATTTCACTTACTAAGAGTAAATGTAAATATAAGTACAAATATACAGGGTCATTGGTAACTGGTGATACAAGCGGAAAGGGGGTGATTCTACGTGAAAAAAGAAATTAAAAATATAGAATAAAAATTTTTTTTTAATTTTTCCATCGAGATAACGATCTACAGTGAGATCCGTTATAACGAGACGTGATAAAGTGCAGGCGTACCGAGCGAAAATTCAAAGTCGATTTTCTCGAAAACAAAGCCTCAGACGAAAAATTTTTATTCTATATTTTCGACCTCTTTTTTCGCGTAGAATCGCCCCCTTTCCGCTTGTACCACCAGTTACCAATGACCCTGTATATATTTGTTCCGAATAAAGTTAATTTGAGAATCATTAAAATTTTACCATGTTTTTCCGAGAGAAGGGGTAATTTCCGACATTCTAAATTTCTATTCCTCGTAATGAGTAGAATGCGTTGCAATAATCAAGGTTAATGTCGTTGCCACAGTAACTTCTTTTTCAAAATTCCTCCAATCCGAAAGTGTACAATGTAGAATAACGCTACGATTCCTTTATACTTACTTTCTTTACACTTCGTACGTAGTACCGAAAGCCGAAATAAATTTTTGGGATGGGAATTTATTTTATCTGCATATCGTTCGAAAATAATTGCAAAAATAATGAACGATATATTAATTATGAGACCCCACTACAATTAAAATTCCTAATTTATAGAAATAAATTTTTTAATTTCAATCTTAAGATACGTAATACCACACTTGTAATATGTATTTAATACATATCAATGTTTTCGCAAAATCAATAAATGAATCAATAAGAACCGAAATCGAACCGGCATTAGAATGCTGATATCTACTATATGACCTTATAGAACGGGGCCGTAACTGATGCAGAACCGAAAAATGACAGTTACATAACCGATATGAAATTTACGCAATATCGGTACCAAAGAACCGAAAACAAAATCGATATGAGCGAGAACCCTTATATCCATAAAAGTTATAATATTTGTTCGGTTCTCATAATTATTTCAATCAGAACCGATATATCTACATATATGTATAATGGTTTAAGACAGTCATTTTTATAATCATTGAAATGATTAATATTTTGTGCAATATGCTTTTATTCGCTAGACATCAAATCCTTTTGAAGGATCCTGTTAAATAATGTTTCAATAAACTTATTATATCTGTGTCATCCCTTTATTAGTGATTCAAGTAATTTATTCATAATGTGAACTTCCTTTCTTCTCATAGCACATTCTATAATAAATCTTATGTTTAATTAGGAGTTTATTTACTATCTAACAAAATTTTGAACCAGATAAAACTACAGACACATAATACCATAAAGGGAATATCTAAATATTCATATCTACTGTCTACATGTATAACATCATATGAAAATATTTCTTAAAGATATAGATTAGTTGCCATTATAAGGTTATTATCGTAAATGCCTTAAGACTTTTGGATAATACTGTCAAATAGTTTTTAAATATTTTGAAGGAAGAAAAATTAGTTATATCATAAAAATATTCAACTACTAATAATACTCGAGAATATTCCGATTATTAGCATAACTTTAACTCTGTGTTCTATATCTAAAATAAATACAGATAAAACAACAAAGATGTAGTATATTGAAATATACTGTATAGATGTCAGAAAACAAAAAGCTTTTGCCTTAAAATAAATCGTTATTCAAATATTAAAAGAAATGTTGAAAGAAGAAGCGAATTTTCGTGTCTCGAAAATGTTCGAGCATTTTATAAATTAATGTTAAAAAACTGAACTGGCAATTTTATATAAAGGTTTAATAATTTATTCGATGCCCCTTTTGCTTATCCTCAAAAAGAGATGTTTTAACTAGTTTAATATGTAGAAGATTATTTTTTGTTAGTAATCAATGATGTATGTTATTCTTCTGTTAAACGAATTTGTCATTCTTCTTTAGTGTTTATTATTGTTTCTTACTAATCCTGTAGTTCTGTCCATTCCGTAGAGGCGGTCATATTGTAAAAACTTCTTAACTTAATTTAATATCTTTGATTTGTAATGTATTGTGGTATTCTCGCAAATTTAAAATTCATTTTTTTCCATTTACGTTCTAATACTTCGACAATAAATCAGTATAGTTTTCCTTTTTTGACTACTGACATAAAATATTCTAAAAAATTATAACATAACATATTACAATACGGTCTATAGATGTCAGAAATATAAAATTCGCTAATTTAAAATGTATCAAACATAAAAAATCTGTTAATTAATTATGTAATGTTACCCGAGTATTACAAGATAAACCGATGAAGAATATGCATTTTCAAGTTGCAAGGATATTGGGTGATATTAGAAAATTTATGTTATCAAATTAAGATAACAAGTTTCTTTACATAATTATGATCATTCCTATGGAATGAACTGCATTGGGGAATTAGTAAAAGACAATAATAAACAGTAAAGGAAAATGATAAACTCGAGTAATTGAGGAATAAAATATAGCGTCGATTACTAACAAAAAATAATCTTCATCACATTAAACTGCTTAAAAGATGTTACTGAACAAAAGGAGTATCAGGTAAAATTTTTAGCAAAAATTGTCATTTTAGTGTTTTTAACTGTTGTTTTAGTGTTTTTCAATTTATAAAGTGTCTGAACATTTTTGGGATATGAAAATTCACTTTATTTCAATAATTTTTTAAATATTTAATAAATGGTTTATTTTAAATTAAAAGCTTTTTACTTTCTGACATTCATGTAATGCTGACATTCAATGTGTTGCTAAACATTTCTGTTGTCTTGTCTATATTTGTTTCAGATATAGAACATAGAAGTTAAAATTATACTAGAGTCTGAATATTTTCGAGACACCGAATATTCATTGTATAATACAATACATATTTCGAAAATCTTTCTTAATATTCTTTATACATGCATTCAAAATATTCTTTACAGAATACAGCTTGTATGAACGAATGTAGAATTTAGCTTCAATATTGCCTTATAAGAGAACAAGGAATACTAATCAATAATAAATTAATTATGTATAAATTAATATAGTTTGATACAGTTTAAAATTATCAGGTGTTGTGTACATTACTAATTGGCGATTCTGCTTTCTTAGCTTATAATCACATGTCGTAATGTACATATGTCGAAAGAGGTGTTGTTCAGAATGTTGAGCTTGATAACATATTTCAAAGTCATGAAGTCGGTGAGATCGCCCTTATTTCCAATAATAAATATAATTGCTGTAAATTTCTATTCTAATGCAATAAAGTAAATCTTTAATTCATTATTTGTCTGGTATATTATATGTATACAAAGTAAAAAATATTTTTACGTCTATGTCAATTGTTAGTTACAGAAACCAATTGTTAGTTACAAAAAAAAAAATTGAAAGTTTACATATAGTAGCCTAACCCCAATCAAGAATGACACATTTAAAATTTTAAATATATCTTTTATGATTGTCAATAAATTAGTTCACAATAATAACTTTAACATAAAGTTAAAGATACTGCTTTTAAATTATTATTTAATATTTTCTAAATATTTCTCAATATCCGTATTCATTTATTACTAATTATTTATTAATATTTATTAATAATGAATTATTGAATAATCTTTCACCTTCAAATTTTATTTTAATTCTAGATTTCTTCTCTAACATTAACCTTAATTTTGCCAAAAATAGTACCACTATATACGACAGTATTATCGGATGCTTATCAAGACCAAAATTATCACTTTCTTTTCGTCGTTTCAGGTTTACACGTGATATGACCCAGTCCCGCGAGGTTTTGGCGATGATGGACGCACACACAACAACGTTTGGACGTAAAAGAGGTTGCACAGTCTCTCCTTGCGGCGCTTTCCTTTTTGGTGCTGCTGTCTTTATATCTTTGGTCGTGACCGGGCTTCTGGTCTATCATCTTGCGCCATGTCTTGAGGAAAAGCTCGTTAAACCATGCGGTGACTTCTGTAATTCAGAATTCGAGGGTCGTGGTCTGTTTAATAAGGACACGTATAACAAGAAAAAATTGGACGTCCGATTACCAAGATCTGTGGTGCCAGATTCGTACGAGTTGAAGCTAATACCGTTCATACAAGTGGGAAATTTTACTTTCCATGGCGAGGTACGAATCGTTCTCTTCTTTCTTTCTTTTCTAGTCTTCAACTGTATCCTTGAACGAGAACTTTCTATTAACACATCTCGATTAACATATACATACGTATTACCGATTGGACGAAGATTGATTGTTCGTCTGAATTAATTTCGTTGCAGTATAGAAATTATACTGTTTATTGACGTTTCTTCGAAATACGTTGTTTTTAGAAAGATTTGATTGATTACCTCTTAAATGAAGGAAAAATGTTTATTAAACGTTCAAAGAAAGTTGAATCGTTTGAAGCAGCGTTTCTCAATTTTTTTTTAAATCATAACACCCATTTATTAAGTTTATATTCTTTACTTACATTATATGAAGAATTGCACTATCCAGAATAATAAGACGATCGTTTTTCACGTGTCTTTAATTTTTATAACCAATCCATGTATACAGTTGTTTTTTAATAATCGTTTTAAGGTCGGTCTTTATCTCCAGTAGATGTTTATGCATTTATGGAAAATTTGAAAATGCAAAAATATATATAATGCATATAATATACAAAAATATATAAAATTACATCCGAGGTAATTTATTCGTTAGATTATTTAATGAGCGAAAGAATTTTCTACTTAGATTCCACTGCTTTAATTGCATCCACAAAAATATAAATTTTCATTTACATTTATATTATTATTCTTTATATATTATTATTTTTTATTCTTTTATATATTATTATTCTTTATATATTATATATCTTTATATATTATTATTATCCTTCATAGTAGTAATTCTTTAATAATTCTGAGCAATGTACACATATTATTCGTTTGCATACATGATTTATATGCATAAAATTTAACATTCATCCATTCTCTTTGCGTGCTGTGTATTTTGTATTTTTATTTTTTTTTATTTTATTTTTTAGTTCAAAACGTGATGGAATTTCTTTAGTATTTTCTTTGTAATGGTGATGAATACGCACGAATTTGAGTAATTTTTTTAAATTTACATTGAGTTCTTCTGCGGTTAAATCGAATATTATGATATTAATATTACCTTTGAAAAGAGTCGTTGATGGACGTAGTGCATATATTATGTGTCGTTGGTTTTCTAAATTTTTTTGCAATGGTATGTGATACAGATATTAGTTCTGAAAATAAAGAATGGACAAAAAACAATTTTTATCCCACTATGCTAGGAGGAGGGTATTGCGTCTAGTCTGAATGTTTGTGTTTATTAGATATATGTTTATAACATGTATAATTTTACTGATTTTTACTTAGGTTTCAATCGATTCGTGTACGTTACGAGAATGCTGTAAGCTCTGTAGTATATAGGATTTTATTTAACAAGAAATCAAGGTCATCTTCATTTTTTTTAAATGACATTATATGTTGTGAACTTGATAGAGTTGTAGCTAAGTTGTAGCTAACGAATTTAGCGATTGCCTACTATGCTATGGCCTTGAGATGACCTTGAATTCAGAAATTTAAGTGCAGTCACGAGAAACAACGTGGAGAATTACTTTACTTCAGTCAAATTACATGCGGAATTCAGAAAATATGTAATTTAATTAAGACTGTCAAACTAATAAGTTTATTTCCAAAATCCAGCAATAACGATATTATTCTTTTGCAGTACGCGTTATAATGAACTACCTCGTTCAAAGTCATCATAATAATAATGAGTTCACAGTATAGTAAGTCGTTGATTTCATCTTGACGTTAGCTACAACTCTATAAAATCCAAAATAAATCATTTAGAGAAATCACGGTAACTGATTTTTTTTATCGATAACGGAGTTTTGAAAATGTTTAATATCAAAATGTCTACTGAGCTGAAAACTAACTAATTTTTGTTCGAAACATTTGTAACTTTTGTTTGAAACAATGGTAGTTGATCTTAGAGGATACATCCTATTATTTATCATTTGCTATTTGCGGCAGATGTTTCATATATATGTCGGGTTATCATTGGACTTAGGGGCATATAACGAATCTTCAGGTGTATTGGACATCGTTGTAATGTATTATAGATGATATCTTACTGATACAAATGTAATTACTACAGAGTTTAACAAGCAATGGCGGTGATGAGATTTGAGCGAACGTATGTAAAGTAGGTAGCCGGCGACTCGAAGTGATCGAGCTATGAGATGTCGATAATAAAACTACGGTATCCCATCTCTTATTTCGTGTAATGTGTTCGTTCGTCATCAAAGAAACCGCACGATGCTAAAAAGGTGCATATCCATTTGTTGCATATCATCGTTACGTATGATCGTTGCATATCATCGTTACGTATGATCGTTGCATATCATCGTTACGTATGATCGTTGCGTATTACCATTGCGTATCACCATTGCGTATCATCATTGCGTACCACCATTGCGTATCACCGTTGCATACGTATCCGTACTTTATTTTGTCATGTAAAAGACAAGGAAAGACATGAAGCGGTATTTTTTGTCTTTGTATTTCTATCTATCTAGAAAATAGTTTGTAATTCCTTAATCACCTAACACTCTAATTTTTAAAAGGAAAAGTTTAATGAGTACACGCATAATGAATAATAGATAACAAATTTTAATCGTAAATAACGAACAATTTACATATTTATGACCCATGATCTACCAATTGGAAAACTCCAAATCTATTTGTTTTTTTCACTATAATGTACTATGTTCGGCACATCTCATGACTCAGATGCGCCGGGCGCTTCATAAATTCGCAGCAGCCCTTCAAGGAGCTTTCCCGAACCGCATGTGCACTGCTGTACATTGTAAAACCGGAGACGAACCTTTTGATATAGATATGTACAAAGGGTCTGTGTCAAGAACCATGGTAATTCAACGTGGTGCAGCTTGGACGGGCTGAGCTTGGATTGGCTTAAATTAACCTTAGTGGATCTTCAGCTTAATTTAGCATACTTCATTGAAACATTTATTAATTCAGTAGCATAATTTAAAAATAAATTGATTTCAGAATACATAAATTTTTAGTTGCTTACGCTTAATTTATTACTTCTGCCATTAATTTATTGTTGGTTATAATCATTAGCATTGCCTCCATATGCTTTTATAACGAACATTAAAAAAATGGAATTGTTACTTTGTTATTAAATATTATTATTATGTATTATATATACTATATATATTAACCACAAATGTTATCCTCTAAATGAATCTTCTATGTTATCTAAACGTGTTCTATCAGTGTTAATAGACTTGTAAAAAAAGTAAAATGATGTATAATTTTTGGTGCTATTTTTAAATAGTTTAAAGTTAAAAAATCGATTAGTTTCTAGTTGTATATGATAGCACAGCTTTTCGATAATAAACAAAGCCCCCGCCAGTTGCTGTACGAATTCCGAACATTGTATTTTTGGTTGTTAAATAGCTTTTTGCAAAATATTAAATATTTGAAGATGAAACTTTGCACACTTTTTAACAAATTTTATATTCACAAATTTTATGCAAGAAATCTTGAGTGCTAAACACATAGGTTTTGTCCCCGAACACGATTTCTATAAGATCGCATAAGAAAATTTAATTGATTTTGGCCTTCTTTGAGGCTGATTTGAGTGGACTATATCTCGTCATCCTTCCCTTTGGCCGCGGATATACGGAAGGATAATTCACTTGTTTTGTCTATCAGTCCTAACTGCTTTACCACATTACTTTTCTGTATGTCCACGGACTTTGATATAAAGACGAAAAACCGGCAAATAATTCTGTATCTTTGGACCACATTTCGATACACAATAATACAATATTTGCCCATCCACATTAATATGCAGCAATGGTAAGCAACAAATGGATATGCAGCCTAAGAAGTCAAACATGAACCTCGAATCCTAATGAATAAAAAGCGCGAGGTATTCATTTAAAGTGTTGATGAGGACGATATTTGTCTCTCGGGAAATAATTTTGGACGGCGCTGGTTTAAAAGATGCCTTACGTGGGTTGGGATTTAATCGCATTGCCAAAAAATAGACACTTTCTCTGGAGAATTTGACCATGGAGTGAGAAAAGCATTGACACAGTTTAGTAAGTGAACTGTGAGGGGTCGTATAGCACTTACCTCAGAATCTCGAAAGAGTAATCACTCTTGATAAAGAGATTTAACATACATTCCAACAAACTTAATATTAGAAAAACCAATTTTTCTATATAATACTTCTTAATGCTTATATTATTAAATGCGTTATAATACAAAACAAAAATTATTCCTTTTCTAAGCGAAGACAGGCAACAAATATTTCATACGTTACGCCCTAGTATAATAAAGACTAAGTAATCTGCATTTCGTCTGTTACATTTACATAAAAAAACACTTTCAATAGCGTAAAGAAAATACGTTAAAAATACATTTCTTAGAATATAATTCTAATCCAATATTCACATTTTCCATAAAAGTAATTACAATTGCAGATAACTACGTCGAGATTTCGAAGGAAATAGGTGTTTTAGTAAACAGATATAACCGATTAGTTTTTTAGTTTGTAAAAAAGATCAAATCCATTAACGTCTTATTTGATAAAGGTGATGGTAGGAAATTTTCATTTTAAATTCAATTCTTTCAATTTAGGGTAAGGGATTATCATAATCCTAGTAATACGTTGGAGCCTTTGAGTCATTTTATAATTGTAATGCGGTTTATGACAGGAAGTAGTGTGGCTTGGAACGTACTACGTGCTAGGAACATGCATTTGTGAGTTTATTTCTGTGTTTTTAAATGAAGCAGTTGCACTTTTTATGAATCTAAGTACTTCTCCTGCGATATTCTCACAAACAAACAGTGAACTCGTTAACGAATCGGAAAACAAGTAAGAATTGCATTCAGTGAAAGTTATTTTCTGTACAAAAAGCTTAATTCTCAAGAATGCTTCTGTATATTAATTTTTTGAAATATTAGTGAAACGATCATGAAACTATCAAACAGGAACTGTTTCTTCTTTGCCTAACAGATCAAAAGAGCGACGAATCCCGATGCTCTGAAAATATTTTAATTCAGAAGATGTAGAACAAATATTAAAAACTAGAACGATGATCACAAGTTCACGTAGGAGTGAAATAGCCTGTAAAAACAGAAAGTTTGGGATTTTTTCTAGCCATATTTTCCCTTCTTCAATATAATCATATTTACCAGACGTCAGAGATAACACTATAATAGCAATTCCAATAATTTTATATAAATAAAAAGGATTAAACGTATGAATATAAAGAGGAAAATAGATATTAATAATTATATATTTTACAAAAATACTAATAAAGGGGAGTCTATACAAGTTCATAAACAAAACTATTATGAGTGTAGTTCATAAAATTCTGCAAGTTTTCACTGTAGTTTTGTAAACTATACTCATAGTAGATGGCGCTCCAAACTTTCTACTTACAGTGGCTCGTTCACCCCTTGGTGAACTGGTGTTGTTTCTTTATAATAATTATACAAAAATAAAAATTAACGAATGAACTTTACAAGATATATGTATAATGCATAAATATCGGGAACTTTTGGAATTAATTTCTTAATTTCATCATCTTAATAATAAATGAAAAAGATAGGAAACAGTCTACTATCTTTATATCATTAGATCATTATTAATGATTATATACATAAGTGCAATATTAATGGATCCATATTAACAATGAAATTAGATGTATGTATGTGCGTGTGCTCTATTGTCAATTAGTGGAGGTCTTATACCATATAATTGAACCATTATGTAACATATAATCAACACTATAGATGATTTCTCTAAATATTTTGACTTATAACTATATTAATGACTATATCTATGATTAATGAATAATTTAATGACTTGGATGATTTTTGTAGTATTAGAATATGATTGTATGATTAGAATAAATGTCTTGTAACTTGTATATATATTTTCAGATTCGTTTCAAATTTTATCAGTATGTTAATCACGATAGTCGCACCTCGATACAATGTCATGAATATAATGAAATGTCAAAATGTCCTTTATAAATAATACATTCACGAAGACTTTCTACAAGTGTTGAAATACTTTCATGATTCATGACTCACTGCGTTACTTTTAAGGAAACACTGCAGAAATTAAAATAATTTTTATATTTTCAGGTAAAAATTCTAGTGAACGTTACGGAAGACACGAAAAATGTGACACTGCACGCGGTGGATATGCATATCAATGAAAGTTTCACAAATATCAAGGAGTATTCAGAAATCAAGAAAGTGGAGAAGATAATCAAAATCATGGAACAGAGAAACGACACTGAACGGCAGTTTTACGTGATTAGAACGTTGGACACGTTGAAGAGTGGCAAGCAATACGTGGTGCATCTAAAGTTTGTTGGTTATCTGAATGACTACTTGCAAGGCTTTTATAGAAGCTCGTATACTGTTGGCAGTCAGACGAGGTAAACGCTTCGGCAATTTAATTCTGTTCTGTAGAGTGTAGGTGACAGCTATTTGTAGCCAGTAAATTTAAACTGCTTTATCAAGCAATATCTGTAGTTGCCAGTTGACTAATCTATTTGGAACGGTTCATTGAGACGTCAGTTATTTCAAAAACGTATGCAATCAAACCATGACAGTTTAATTTGCGTTAAATTTAATCGTGTAATTAGTATTCGATAATTAATTTTAATTAAATAATAGGCAATTTTTAAATAATTTATAAATAATTCGTACTTCAAAAATATTTTAAAAACAATTTATGGATCACTTAGATATAATTGGAAACTTGGTCCCGTAATTATTATTCAAAAAGCAATCTCGATTAAATTATCGAAAATTTTTAAACAATCTAGTCTATATATATATATGTCGGAGGCAGGGTGGCACTTGGGCGTTCGACGAACCTTTACTTACTTTACCGTCGCGAATGTAGCCAATCTCTATCAGTAAGAATGTGGACACTACCAGAGGCTATGAGTAATGGTAATAGGATGGTCGGGATGATGGTGACAGCGAATTCAGGTTCGACAACGAATCCACGATCCACGGGAGGACTCGTATCAACGCGCTACTCGATTCGGGTAACTTCCCGATAACTCAATCGTCCAACGACTCACTAACTAACTGACTAGCGCTAACTCTCACTCTGACTCCGTTAATCCAAAAGAGGTTGCCCTTATATACTCCTGTCCCCGCTTCTCGGGTTAATCTTTGTTTTAAGGAGAGCCATATAATCATTTCATACTCCTGTCAGGTACATGTCCCTCCCGTGACCGTGGCTACGTCCGGTGACCTGCCATGTCACTTCGAGCCCAAACCCATCGTCATAAAGTCAGATTGGAACATTAAGACTATTTCTTATTTTTATTACTTAAGGGCGGCTATAGTAAAAGTCTGGACTAGTGTATTGGGGTTTGTCCCAACATTCCGGACGGGAAATCCCGCTGTCTTTCCTTCTCCGACATATATATATGTCGGAGATGAAAGAACACCGGAGCCTTTGGAATTTTGCATAATCCCGCAACATTGTAACCTAGAGTCTACTATAGCTGTAATTGAACAATTGTAGTTATTCAACCCGATTGTAATTGTTCGAGAGTCGTGATAATGAGCTTGGGCTCGAGGCGACAGTCAGTCGCCGAACGTAGCCGCGGTCACGGGATGAACGTTTTGCCTAACAAGGTATGGAGTAATTCTATAGCTCTCCTTAAAAGAAATATTCGGGGCGACACGAGACAATAAACATTCCAGCGGTTTCTGTCCCGTGGCTCGCCACGTGCAGACCCTATTCTTCGAGTAAGATGATTGCCAGATGTCGATGCGTCTCCGCAGGACATGTTCGGCTAGCCCGAGAGCCCGTTATAAATCTTAAGGTTTAGTTAACTAAAGTCCTTCAAACAGACAAACAGTCTTTGTCCCAACTACGGGAAGATAGGGGAGACATATTTTTCAACTAGTGGCGTCTCCCACTAGCAACTTTCCCTCGAGGGCGGCTAACATCCTTTTCTAACCACCGATATGGAGATTGACCAATTAGCAGCAACGCCAATTTCCCTTACTTTCTGAACGAAGGCTTTTCTCGACGAATCCGATGATCTCGTATCCTTAGACACACCCCATTATAGTTTTCCTCTGTGGCATCATCGGGACGGGAAAGGCATTCTCTGGTGAGGTCGTATTACTTAGCGTCTTTACGTTCGGTGGATATTCCACGTTTTAACAATGAGTTAGTTTAGTAATACTTGTACCGTAGACAAGCAAGTTGAGTACAACTTGGGCTTTGGAAGAAAGCGCATTCTGTTGTCCCGTTGACCGCGAATTCGATATTGAACCTAGGATCATTGTCATTAGCTTCTCAGGTATCTAATTACCACGGTTACTTGTCAAATTCTGTAATAATCATACTTGCACTAGTCAATACATTCTCTATTGCATAACAACAATGTGTAATCCAAATGAAGATTCTTTTCACGTCCCTAACCCTAATCATAATGCGAACCCGAAATATATATGCCGGGTGTATATATATGTAATCTATACGACACATCCTTGAGTTCGGATATCTAGATCGGACTTATAGGAACATTAACGTATGAAAGGTTTATCAAGACGTTAAATCACAGGTGTGTGGCTCAACAAATTGGGATAGTAGATGTTACCAAAAGGTTTTTCACTCTATAAAATGTCAACGTAACATTTTTTTAGACGAATCCATATAGGTTTATTTAGCCATTATTTGAATCGGTATCAGGACAATATACAATTACTTTTCTACAATAACTTGTTAGGGAACTCAATCTGAAATTTTTTCGGTAGCACTTAAGGCAAACACCAACGAAATGCATTGAAATAATTTTGATGCTTATTCAAAACTTACTGACTTTTGTTAGGAATACCTTTTTGTAGATTATCGGAAGTGCTTGAAAAATCGTGCATAGCGTTATTGAACAATTATATATGCATATGTATATATGCAGATGTATGTAAAATGTATGTACTAACTAGTTTTAATCTCACTGGAAACCCAAATATTTAGGTTTCTTCCATTATTTAAGCATTTCAAATATGTATATATGTGTAGTTATTTAGTTATACAAATATATACATAAATGAAAACAAAAATATAAAATAACAAAACTAACAAATATTTGTACATTATCTTTTTTAATCGTAGAAAGAAAGCGTATTATATGAAGAGACATATTTTATGTACGCAATCTATATCCTTAAAATAGAAGAAATAAAGAACACAGAGATATGCCTTAATGTTTGACTTTGCGATGAACATACGTATATATCTATATTAGCAATAATTAGAGTTATTTTCTGAATCATATTTATTGATATTAATCTTTATAATATACTACTCACATTATCATAATTATTTATATTTTCCTTTTCGAAGTTGCGTTTCCATTTACTATTCTTGCCTGTTTAAATCATGATATTCTCTTATCAATTAATTTCTAATTGTAAAGGGAACTTTGTATGTATTGATATATTGAACATGATCATTTATCACTTTATTGTGAACATTTTCTGTATCTTGCGTTACAGATGGATCGCCACGTCACAATTCCAGCCAACAGATGCGCGACGTGCTTTTCCATGCTTCGATGAACCCGCTCTGAAAGCCACGTTCAAGATCAGCATTGCACGACCAAAGAACATGTCATCCATCTCGAACATGCCTAGAACGGGGGAGCCTATGCCAGTGTAAGTGACTAAACTACTTAACACGTCTATGGAGGAAACGGTTTCGCAAGACACGCGATACATTTGGACCGTTTAGTTGATTGACATTACCTCGATTACTTGGATATTATGAGATATTTTCGCAATCGAATCAAATGTATAGGATTATTCGAGAAGTTCATAATTTTGTCAAGTTATTTGCATGTAGACTGTCCAATTCCGTAGACGAGATGTGTCGTAATTAGACTTTCAAAAATGAATCATAAGTTCTTGTCATCCCCAATGTTGTGTTTCAAGGTATAATCTTTGATATATAAATTATTATAGATCAACAGGACGTTTTATGTGTAGGAACGTGCATGTGTGTGTGTGCGCGCGTGTGCGCGATTGTGGTATGTATATAAATTGGATCTAAAAGATTATGATTTAGGTATCTGAATAGATTATAATAATCTTTTTTCATTGGGTACTACGTTGAATTGAATGAATTTTATAATTTAATTACCTAAATTTCAAATAAAAATTTTTTGAGTAACAATTATACGAATCTTCTGATAGTGACTGATAGAACACACAAAGCATGCGCATGACTGGCAATTTAACATGACATGGATGTAACATTCTTACTACTTGCGGCATTTCAACGTAGACGTAATTTGTAGAACCAATAAAGGCTCTGTCTATTAACTGTGTAATCAATTTGCTTGCGCAAAACGTGTTGTCTAAGTTAATTGTTCTGTACTGTTCTTTGTCCATTAGATTCCATAATACAATTGACAATGAAAAAATTCCTTCACGATCAAGAAGTAAGGGAATAACAGAATAACTTAACATTTCGATATAGCGGAAACTTTATAATAAAATTTGTATTGGTGGGAAATAAATTTTGGTCAATCTTATGGTCGTTACTTACGTATTATTTTATTTCATTTTCATATATCAAATATATTTTTCATGAATCTTTTTTATAGATTCTAATATTCTTGATTTGAAAAATTTTAGAAAGCTTCGATTATTATGAATTTGGTAGCAATTGCGAATTTTCTACCGTATTAAATTATTTAAATATTAAAAAATGAAATGAATATTGAAAAAACGTGATACTACTCGTTTTTTTTCTAAAACATTCTGATGTGCTTGATTTTATTACGAGCTGGATTCGAACAACGCAAAAGACAGACTGGGGTATTTTAGGGAATACGATTACAATATTAGTATAGGCCTTGTAATTTTAATTAGTGGATGTCGACACGAAGTCATATCTAATGCATTTGTCCAACTATAATGTAAAGGATTGCTGGGTAGAATGTTAGATTTTAAATAATCATATTCGAATTTACGCGACAATACAGTTATCTATATATGTATATGTGTTGAAATCAGAAAGGTTGTTACAAGTATGTATATGTCGTGGATAAAGGAGTATAATTACGCGTTACATGACTATTTAGATGGTATTTTACGCACTAACAATGCGAGAACTAAGAGCAATTCCAAAATAATGTCGAACAGAATTTATACTGACATGCGTATTCTGTAGAATTAACGATTGATCAAGAAAACAGAACTTTAGTCCGATTTCACTGCACTGACTCTTAACAGTCTTAGGGGGCCCTCGGGCGTTTAATATATATTGTCAATACTTCAAGGTTCCTAATTAAAAGAACCAATATCTATTGTCAATATTTATTGATAAACCACATTTTCGTAGAGAACCTTGAAATATTGATAATATTGTTGGTCGTCTGAGGGCACCCTTAACAAACGTGACGCAATGTCACACAGTTGATGTTCAGCCCGTTCTCTCTGAGAATCATGACTTTTTGACTCCTTATACATGTATTATGAGAATTTTAAATTCACAGTAAGGATGGATCAAGAATTTATCGTATGCATATGGAAAAAGTCATTCTGCAAGATTTTTAAGAATGGAACTCTCCGAATATATATAATGAATAATCGCGACTGTGCCTTCTTATTGCTTACAATTAGATAAATGTTTAGGATACAACCGTTTCTATTTTCTGCGTCCTTTTCACGAAACGTGCAGAGTGCGTAACCCCAACAATTTAATAAATTTTATAAAAATTTAGATTATTACGACTCCTGTAGTAAAGTTTTTCTGCGTTAAAAATTGTCTTCTTAAAAAATGTAATAATTCGTAGATACAAGCCCACAACAATATGTGATAGAAGAGTATCTACATTTTCACTACTTTAATAGAAGTATCTCCTGTATGATAATTATAATAACTATATATCTATACGATAATTTCTTTCTCCAATAAGATATAATTTTTCTCTAATATTATTGTGAGATAATTGATACTTATTATCACAATTACTCAGTAAATTTTGAATTTGAAGTAGTCAGTTATTTCCCAACAATCTAAAAATGTTGTGAGATGCTTGCTTAGAATCAAGTTGTATGATTGTTTAAATATAACAAGAAAAATAAAAAATGTTATATTAAAATAGTACTAAATTTCAAATATTATCAACAGATAATATTTGAACCCGTAAAACATTGCGGGATGGCAAATATAACATTACAGTTGCTAAACTTTTTAAAACAGGGCTCAGTGATATAATTATAATAAAAATGACATGGTATAAATATAAAATCACACGATTAAACTGATATAAATATAGAATACATGGGGAAGTTAAATATAGGTATAGTTTTATTCATATATGTACCTATAAATGTAAATTGATCTTATATGAAACAAATACAAAAAATATATAAAATATAATATTAACTATATGATCCAAATTTTCGTGTATGATGTTAATTGGAAAATGTTCGTTGCTAAATTTTAGATGGAAGAAGCAAAAAGTATTTAACTGATAGAAGGGCTAGAAAAAGATGTTGAATACTATACATTTATAACGAAATGAATAATTATTTACTTATATATTTTTTACGTGCATTTTCGCATCCATTTGTGACATTTCTCCCCATGACAATCTTATTGTGCCTCACAATTCATTTCTATTGTCTCACATGTTTATTTTTAATTTTTTCATATTTTCCATAAATTTTGTATCGTATAATACATCTTTCTTCTTTAATTGTAATCAGGCCTGGCTTACCAACATACGTGTGGGACCATTATGAACGTTCGGTGCCGATGTCCACATACCTGGTTGCTTTTATTGTTTCGGATTTCGAGGTACTGAAATCCGAATCTGAACACTTTAGAGTTTGGGCACGGATCGACGCTATCGAGCAAGCACGCTACACTTTAGACATTGGCCCGAGAATACTCGAATATTACGAAGACTATTTCAAGATTAAGTTTCCCTTGCCCAAGATAGATACTGTTGCTCTACCTGATTTTTCAGCAGGAGCTATGGAAAACTGGGGTTTAATCACTTGCAGGTAAGTTTTATCAACAATCATTTTTATCATTAAATTGTGTATTTTTATAGGGTATTTTAAAGCATATCGATTTTAATCCTATATACTCTGAATGACAGTTGGAGAATTCATAACAAAAGTGACCTTCGTTCATGTTTATCTTTTTTTAGAAACACGAAACAATACTCTATCTACTTAAAACGTCTACTAACTATCTACTTCATCTTATTTATCAATATATTCCGATTTCTTTATAAGAGAATATTCATCATATTACACAATTACTGCATGGATATAGTTATTTCTAGTGATATCGAAGAATTGTATTTAAAACCGATTAATTAATATTTGATAATATTTTTAAATTCTTCCCAAGTATTTTTGATTAAACTCTTATAATCTAAACAATCTGTTAAGGAGATTATTAATTATTTAATTGGTTCGTTATTTCTTATAGAAATTAATTTTCTGTGTACACCAAAACAATTTCTTCACATTCTACATGTAACATGTTATGGAATAAAATTCGTTACGATATTTGGTAAGTGATATGATTGAATTTTTAGAGAAACTGCTATGCTATATCAAGAAGGCGTCTCGACCAGCAGTGATCAGGAACGTGTAGCAATTGTAATATCTCACGAACTTGCTCATCAATGGTTTGGTAACTTGGTCACTCCAAGTTGGTGGTCGGATCTTTGGTTGAACGAAGGCTTTGCTACTTATGTAGAATATATCGGTGTGAATGCAGTAAGTTGATAAACCGGAAAAAAATATATAATACCATAAGATTATTTCGAATAAAAAATACAATACTTTGTCGTCTTCGACAGGTAATCTCATAACGGCAACTAATCTCTAATTTTAGGAAATATTTTCATATAATGTTTTCTAGGTATAAATCTTTATTCTTAGATATTCTTTCCGGGGTGCTGCTTGTTTGCAGATTTTCTGAATTTACAATTTTGTTTAAAATATTTCAATAGATAAAGTACCACATTAAATATAAAACACATATAGAACTATTTCTAAAAGGAAATCAGAAACATAAATAAATTATTGCGTATAATAATAGTATGAAATACATTTATTGAAAAATTATTTGTTAAGATTCTTGAAAAACTCTTACTATATAGAAAACAAGAAAAGGTCACGTAATAGTCATTATGAAAATAATTTCAAATTAATTAATATTTTTTATATTAATAATTTTTAAATTAAATACTTTTTAGGTAATAACAATGGATTTAAAATAATATGAAGTTTCTCTATTTTGATAAAAGTAAAATATTTCCATTTGATAGATGGTAATAGATTGTACTATATGAAGTATACGTATTTTCAACTTTCTTCTTATTTCCTTTTGGATTAAATAATTAGAATTCTTCATAGATTTTATCGGTTTAATCTTCTAGGTGGAACCAACTTGGAAGGTTTTGGAACAATTCGTTGTACATGATCTGCAAAATGTTTTTGCTTTAGACGCGTTAGAATCTTCACATCAGATATCGATCGAAGTCGAACATCCCGATGAGATTAGTGAAATTTTCGACAGAATTTCTTACGAAAAAGGTATAAATAAAAGACGTGTTGTTTGTAATATAATATGATACAATATGGTAATATAATCATATTAATATTTGAACAGGTGCTTCTATAATAAGAATGATGGATCATTTTCTTACTAACAAAGTATTCAAGCAAGGTCTAACAAATTATTTGAATGGAAAGTAAGTATAAGGATAATAATTTAATTTTCACGTTCATTATTCAGATTTCGGACCAAATTAGGATGCATTAGAAAAGGCAATGACTTTTGTACAAAAGGTTAGTTAACGTACTTTAGATTAGAAGGTATTTAGTATAACCACTTCCTTTTTGATTAAGATTTATTTTATGTGTCTTCAATCTAGATCTTGTATTAGCTTATAATGTTTTCGATAATGTTTTTCTTGATTTCCTCAATATTTCTGAATTCAAGGTCATGTCAAGATCATAGTATAGAAGATTGTTGAATTTGTTCTGACATCAGCTATTTCACTTTGAAGTCAGAAATACATAGTATTATCTAAAACAGTAAAAGTATCCTTGGCTTTTTGTCGAGAAAATATGTTTTGGAAATTTGTCCATTGCAATGTGTTGTCGACTTAAAGCTGTATAATTTTTGTTTCCAATAGTTTTTTGACAGATTATTGGAAGTGCCTGAACACGGGTGCACGTTATATGGCATATCTTATATATATATAATCAATTATATATTATTAATGCCTTTTTAAATATCTTAAATTACTTTTACTCCATATTATATATCTTAAAGTTAAGAAATAATAGATATATCAAAAACGATTTCAATTTATTGAATTTGAAGTGAAAAATAGGTTCTATGGGCGTCTGAGAGTGAATATGGCAGAAATAGTTAATTAACCCAGCGATAAAATGATCTGACAAATGGATAATGAGAAAACAAAACAAAACAAAGTGTTTAACCCTTTCGCTTCGAGCGCCGCTTATAGGCGGCATCCACGAGATGACCTATGGGTACGAGTGTCGCATATAGGCTGCGACCACGTGATGACTCCTGGGTCTGGCACCCCATATATCCGGCATCCAAATGATGCATATACAAGTGCTATCTGTAGTCAATAATATACTTTTCCGCTATCGGCAGAACATCTTCTGTTGATTTTATTGACATATTGGATTAATCACTTCTTAAAGTTACTCATTGTTGAAACGACATCAGAACGTTTCACGTAATATATTTCAAACATCCAAACGATCGTTTACTGTTTCATGCTAAAAAATTTATTACATCCATTGACAGTGAAACGATATTTCATATATGGTTCTTGCAAGAATTATTGTTATTAAAGACTTAGAGAAACATATATACAGCAAACAGGCACACTGTGCGTATTTCTGGCGCGCGTTTTCGTTCAGTGACAGTACTTCGGCGAACTGGATTGTCGAAGCGAAAGGGTTAAACAATTCACTTCGAAACTGAGATTTCGTGTCTTATACACAATGCGCTACTGCAGTCGCGTCTTCCTTAAAAATGATTGTAATATCGGTCATAATTTTGAGGTATATGGGATGAGTGTAATGTGTGTGTATGTGTGTATGCGTGTTTGCTGTATATTTAAAATGTCTTGGTCTCGCTATTTAAATCTGAAACAGAATACATAACGTAACAGTTAATGATAATAATGTCTAATTAAATGTTAGATATACTTTATACTTGTAAAATATTGTTTTGGAGCGAAGGATTAATATATTAAACTAAAATCATGGTTCATACTTTTGTAACAGAGCGTACCGAAGTGCCGAGCAAAATGATTTATGGGATGCTTTGACAAAACAGGCGCACAAAGACAACGTTCTCGATCCAACGATAACGATAAAGCAAATTATGGATACCTGGACTCTCCAGACTGGTTTTCCAGTGGTGACAGTTATTCGAGATTATAACACTGGTTCAGCGACATTAACGCAGGTTTGTTACAAATAAAAAGATTGGAAACCACACAGGAAAGAAAGAAGCCCAATTTCTTGATTTTAACTTAATTAGTATTAGTCTAATGTTCAGTAGTCATAGCTAATATTTTTGATATTTCTTTAAGTATTCGGTTGAGTAACAAAACATATACATAATTCCAAAATTAAATGAGGAGATAGTTTAGTGGAAAATTGATGACAATATGTTAAATGAGAAAATTCTTCCTCTTCATTTTCTACACTTTATGTCACATAGATTACAAGATCATTAGCCACGATGTTGCACCTGGATGGGTAATATTTTGAAGTATATATTTGTTTCTTTAAGGTAGTGTACTGTATTCTTTATGTAATGTTATAGTGTTAGAACTGTATCTGGTACTATGTTGTAAGTTTATCTTTATGCCGTGGTCCTATTCCTCTGCGCTCATATAATGTTTGGTTTTGGCGTATATTGTACCGAGCAGGCGCTGATCTTGTGACTAGGCATTCATGCGTTAATTTAGTATGTCCAGTCCTCATCCAGGAAATTACAGTTCTTTCTTTTCTGTTCTCACTCTTACATGGTACTTGTTGACCAAAATGCTGAATTACATTGTCAACTCTTGTTCCTTTGGTTTTGTACCATCCTTCTTTTATGCTTATTTTTATATTGTTTATTTGATCTTGACGTGGAATTAGGATCCACGTTGGTTAGGACGTTGGTTCAGTCTGTGAAAGGGTTATAACATTTTTAGCTGCATCATCGGCTTTTTTGTTGTCGAAGACTTTGATCACACTTATGGACTCCGGTTAAATGGCAAAGTTTTGTAGGTTATTGATGAGTGCAAATTTCCGAGCTTTCAATATGGCAACATATGGCAATTTATGTCGACGAAGATCGATGTCAATTTCGGGAGGTTCTGTTTTATTATTTCATCGCCTGTGATAACGGTATATCCTACTCCTGATTCTGATCTCGATGGATCGATTTATTATTCGATTAGCATTTAATTCTAGGAATGTGATATTGTATTCTGTTCTGCCTGTTTGATTTTTCGGGAGATCAATAAGGTTGGTCTTTGTCAGTGTAATCTTAATAATCCAGGGGGCTATTTTTGTTTGTTTTCGTCCAATGGTAGAAAACGTTTCGATTATGGGTGATTATAGAATTTTATTAAGTCTAGTATAGGATGGGGTTGGTAATTTAGGTTTATTGTTGTGTAGTTCTCTGTATCTTTTGAAGAAGGTGTATGATATTCAAAGCGCATTTTGGGCTTAGTAACTTTCTCCTTAAGGTTGATATATAACTGATGTCTAAAACTTAATACGTGTTACGACAAACCAATATCAACCAGGCCAACAAGAAGGAAGCTTATTATTACTATAAGATTTTATACAATTTGTTATGTTTGTTTGAAGTTGTCAAATCTTGCGAGCGATTTTTGACACACTTTTACTTAATCAATTTTCTTCAAACCTTGCGCCCAGATATTTCGATTAAGATAATAGATGTGGTCAAATGGGTATAACGCTGATATTAACAGGTTATAATATATATATTTTCAACAATCTAATAACTTCAATATTTAATACAGTGGTGCGTATGTTGACTGCCAAACTACGAATGAGTACGACCTGAGACTCTTTTCGTATTGGCGACTGTGATGATATGACCTCTGTCGATTGACTGTCTTCGACTTGGGGACTGTGATGATTGATCGTTACTTCTGAGCTTTAACTGTTACTGTTACTCGAACTGTTTGTGAAACAAGTTTAGAAATGTGGTGACTGTTCTGTAGTGTAGCTCAAGTCCAGAGAACAAGTCCAGAGAACAAGTCTAAAGATCAAATGAAGTTCGTTCTCGTATTATCACTGAGGAAAGCTCGGTGTGGGTGTGCGTTTTGAACTAAGTACGCGGATTCGTTGTTCACACTTTTCGTTAGGAAAGTGAGAGTAACGATCCGCGATGCCCATTGGTTATAGCCAACGTTAATGAATAAAGATAGGAGGAGGAAGTTTCCTTCCAACGTGGCTCATGGGTGACATTGATCATGAAAAACCGGCTTTTCCCGTTAGGTAAATATCCGCTTACTCCGTAATTTTTAAGAGCGAATGATGAACCTAAGGACTGTTCTGAAGACCAGCCATAAACCGAAAATACTTGCAGGATTAAAGATTCAGTTAAAAAGATTTTGTTTATGGTAATTCCTTAGGTTTATTGAGGGTCTGTATAACCGTGCATGGGCCTTTGACGGTCAGACAATGAAGGACGTGGCACGGACCATCTCACGCGATGTAACATATGTGTAGTATCGTGGACGAAAGGCCTGGGAAATATCGGACGAACTATGAACAGTGTCGCGAGAGCCGAGGAGCCGTCGGGCCCATCAATGTGTCATCGGTCTTTTCAAGTGCATAGTTTCGTGGAAAAGACCTACGTGACCCTGGCCACGAGCGTCTGCAGAACACGTGTGCGGTGGGCCTAGGAAAAGGGCAATAGAATGCGACAACAGTTAGTCGAGGAGCAGAGTGCGAGTCGAGAAACAGGGTGCGAGTCGAGAAACAGAGTGCGAGTCGAGCGGAGACGGAGGTTGCGAGTGGCGTTGCCGATGAGGGTGTGGATTGCGCTGTTTTCTGTACGTTTGGTGTGAATAGTTCAAGTTAATCAACAATCGTCTTTTCTGTCTGATTAACATCTCTATTGTCCACTCTTTGTGAACATATTACATCACGATATTACATATGATAACACAATATTCTATCAGAAACCCTAGGAAACTAGGTCAAATTAATAATACTTATTTGTTCGTTACGAGGTTTTTTGTTCATTCGTTACAAGGATTTTCCCGTGCTTTGAACAATAATAATGAAATCAATTAGTATAATTTAAAAATTGTTTTATCTGGGAATTTACTAAAAAGTAAAAAGTAAAAACATAAATTTTAAAAATTTCACATGAAAATTTTATTCGTGAACGCATTAAAATGTTAAATATAATCTCTGTTTGCCATATATGACATATACGTAATATATGTAGGGCGCTCATTTTTTTTCAGATGATTTATGTGCCTCATAAAAGTCACAAAAATAGAGATTATTTTCAAATTTTTAGTGCCTTTATGAATAAAACCTTGTTAAAAAACTTTTTTAATTTATATTTTTTTATTGTACTTGAGTACCTTTTATCTAATTTGTTTTTACCAATTTTATCTAATGATTCCACAATTACATTGTGTGGTACATTTGATATTATTATTTGTTTTCATTTTAATATCAAGGATCTTGATTGAAGGGCATGCCTCTGTATCATATGTGAATTTCCTTGTGGTTCTCCGTTAATCCGCCCGTAATATTTCTGTTGGATAGGAATATGCATATAATGGTAGAGTTACAACTTTGTGGTTTTTGTTCGTAGTCTTTAATCGTTTATCCATTTTCTTCTATGATTGGGGTTAGATCTTTTTGGGGAAATATATCGGAGATAACTGCAGAGTATGAAGTACGATTTGTTAAATTGGAAAGTCATTGTTGAAGGATTTTGAAGGCAGTTGTTCTGCCCTTTTATTGGTTTAACCAACGTAATCACTATCGCACTCTCACTCATTAGAAAGCACTAGTAAATCGGTTGTCACACTTCATTTCTCACTCGAACTATCGCAGAATATTAATAACGCAACCAGTTATACCAAAGACTGCGAATTTAAAAATTTTATAAAAGACAGGTAATGTAAATTATCATATAATATTTTTTATCCGTGGCTTTCAATACAATATTACAATGAATCGGCGCGATGTATCGTTCACGAATAACGTTTGTTATGTTTTCGTTCGCTTCTTTCATTTTAGGACCGTTTTATGC
This sequence comes from Bombus bifarius, assembly GCF_011952205.1. Lineage (NCBI taxonomy): Eukaryota > Metazoa > Arthropoda > Insecta > Hymenoptera > Apidae > Bombus > Bombus bifarius. The sequence continues at coordinate 103,311 of NW_022884630.1, forward strand.
TTCGTAATGGTACTATGGTGACCACATCTAGTGTTGAACCACTATGGTGGATACCAATCACATATACGACTGAAAGTCAATTAAATTTCAATACAACTCAACCTTCTCAATGGATGAAAGCAGAAAAATCGATTACGCTATCGAATTTGAACTGGAATTTCTCGGAGTGGGTGATCTTGAATATTCAAGAAACTGGTAAGGAACATGTTCTGAAATAATTTTGAAACAAATATCAGTCTACGTATATAAAAATGTATATTACCTTTCTCTCTCTCTCTCTTTCTCTCTCCTAACATAAAATTAAATATCGATTTATGCTTTCTTGGTTCTTACATCTTTTGTTTCAAATAGAGATGGAAATTCTTAGGATTCTGTTTGCAACATTATCAAGTATGAATTATTTTCTCTTACATTAACAATATGTGAATTCTAATGGCATAGTATATAGAATAATACATATATTATTTGATAAAAACACGCTCAAAAATGACGTAATACCTCACGATCTAATAAAATTAGAATTAAATATATTAAAAATAATTTTGAAACGTGAAGATTATATAAGGCAGCACAGCATAAAATATTTAATAGCACGACGCGAAATAACGAAAAACTCTCATGTGTTCTTTTATCGCTACTATTCAATACCTAATTTTGTTATACAACATACATTTTCAATGCAATATGATATTGATCAACTTCATAAATTAAAAAGCAGAAAAAAATAATAAATCTTCAAAAACAGAATTTTTTAAAATTCATATTAGAATTTTCAACTACTTATACAATTGTCTTGCAATAAATAGGCATGAAGAAATAAATCATTTGCTTAATTATAACCATGTATTGTGCGGAGCTAGAAAGAATACTAGCATATGCAATACGACTGTGATTGGTTATTCGTATACGAAATGAAACAATATAGCGACGCGTGAGATTGAACGATAAAGAGCAGTACCACCCTTCACCCAGTGCTGTCTTATTGCTCATCTTCCAACTCCGCACAGTATCTATGCAATAAAATTGAAGAAAGGTAGAGTCGATCAATTTGTTTTTTGAGAGACAATTATTTCGATTGAGAGAGATATTCTATTACACCTATCCCAAAACATGGGTTATCACATATTCTTCTGATAGCCTAATCTTAAGTACACACACACAGATATGCGCACAACCCTTCCACTCATCTTTGACACTCGAAATTCATTGTCTCTCACAATAAAGATTCACATCAAGTTCATTTTTTATATGTATATTATACTGGTCTAAATTTAATATATTTAATATATAATTAATTTATGTACATGCAATTCATAAATATATATAATATATATAATATATTTAATACATTACACATATCTAATATATTATATGAATTATTGAGCACATACATTGATTAATCCTTTGTTTCGAAATTTTTCTCTATTTAGGATACTACAGAGTGAATTACGACAGGAAAAATTGGCAATTGATAATCAAACAACTGAACAAGGATTCCTTTAGAAATATTTCAACGATCAATCGTGCTCAGTTAATAGATGATGCGCTTAATTTGGCCAGAGCCGGAAGGCTAGATTACGCCATTGCTTTGGATGTCACATCGTATTTAGCTCACGAAACTGAGTATTTACCTTGGAAGTCTGCTTTCACTGCCATGGAATATTTGGATAGCATGCTAGTCAAAACGCCGAGTTACGACAAATTTCGGGTAAATACAAAAATTTATTAATTTTTCTATACCAGTTTCCCAAAACAACACTATATGCCATGTTTTTTTGGCTATTCATAGCAGAATCCTCCATATTTGAACACAAACATAATTTACGTAAGTTAGAAAATGATATACGATGCTATTTAAAGATTTGATTATTATTTTGTCATATATCCTATTTCAAATATTATAATAAATTAATTTTTATAATTTTATGAACGGGAATTTGATGTGTATCTTACTATGACTGAATTTTAAATGTTACAAACACATGGGATGACCGATTATTTGAAAGTAAACTGCACGAAAAATGCACGATTACAGAAAGTTTTAGACAGATATAACTAAATGTGCCTCGGGAAAATGTCTAAGATAGAATGAAAGTCTGAACACAAGAATATGAAAAGATATTAGAAAAAGGATAGAATTTTTAATCCCAGTAGGACCATATTTATGATTATGTTTTAACATACATTAACTCATTTATAATAAGATCGGAGACAGTTAAATAAAATTTCTACACAATCTTTTCCTTATATATAATTCATAATCCAAAAGGATAAATTTTCATTATTTCAAATGGATGTAAGAGTTGTTTATTTATACCTATAACATACAGAAACTAGTACACTGAATGTTGTGTGACTAAATTTTTGGATAATAAATGGAATGTTCTATTTGTGCTAGAACAAATACATATGTCGGATCATCACTGGGAATGGGGTTGTGGGCGTCAAATGAATCTTCTCGAGGATTAGCCATTGATACAGTACACACAGGCGTAGTTTATTGCAATGATAGAATTATTACAGTCTTAACAATTGATCACGGCGGTTCGGCACTCGCGACACTAGTGACGATGTTCTCGGGCTCAATAACGAATCCGCGGCCAACGGGATGACAACAGAACGTTCACACAAAGTCTAAGTCTGAAAATAATCACTAATCGCGAAGGCGTTACTCCTTAATCGATGAGATCGCGAGCGAGAATGCCTTTCCTGTCCCGATGATGCCACAGAGGAAAACTATAATGGGGTGTGTCTAAGGACACGAGATCATCGGATTCGTCGAGAAAAGCCTTCGTTCAGAAAGTAAGGGAAATTGGCGTTGCTGCTAATTGGTCAATCTCCATATCGGTGGTTAGAAAAGGATGTTAGCCGCCCTCGAGGGAAAGTTGCTAGTGGGAGACGCCACTCGTTGAAAAATATGTCTCCCCTATCTTCCCGTAGTTGTGACAAAGGCTGTTTGTCTGTTTGAAGGACTTTAGTTAACTAAACCTTAAGATTTATAACGGGCTCTCGGGCTAGCCGAACATGTACTGCGGAGACGCATCGACATCTGGCAATCATCTTATTCGAAGAATAGGGTCTGCACGTGGCGAGCCACGGGACAGAAACCGTTGGAATGTTTACTGTCGCGTGTCGCCACGAATATTTCTTTTAAGGAGAGCTATAGAATTACTCCATACCTTGTTAGGCAAAACGTTCATCCCGTGACCGCGGCTACGTTCGGCGACTGACTGTCGCCTCGAGCCCAAGCTCATTATCACAATTCTCGAATAATTACAATCGGGTTGAATAACTACAATTGTTCAATTACAGCTATAGTAGACTCTAGGTTACAATGTTGCGGGATTATCCAAAATTCCAAAGGCTCCGGTGTTCTTTTCATCTCCGACACATATATTTCTTTATGTTACATTAAGTAATGTTTTAGGTATACATTTTGAAGCTACTCGACAACGTGTACAAACAAGTTGGTTTTAAGGATAGTTCTCGGGATCCTCAGTTGACAGTTCTCACCCGGATCGAAGTGCTAACATGGGCATGTAACTTCGGCCATGATGATTGTGTGCAAAATGCAGTCAGACAGTTCTATAATTGGCGTAATACGCCTAGCCCGGATAAAAATAATCCGTAAGTACCTCTTATATTATGTATTAAGCAATTTGTCAAATTATGAAAACTAGTACTGTAACAAATTCTCTATACCTTTATAAAACAAATAATAAAAAATATTTGTAATTCATTGACATTCTAACTTTGTTTGAAAATAATTTCCTTTTTTCAATTGATATTTGAATGCATACGGCATCGTGAATATTATACATAATATTAATTGTGTTTAATATATTCTGATTATTTCATAAACAATAACTTCATCATTCGGTATAAAGGATGCCTTGACAAACGCAGTACTAGTAACATATGTAATTTGGAAAATAAAACTTTTCTAAATACATATGTAAGTCACTGTTTTCGAGAAAGTCGGAAATCAATTATCAGTACAATTATTATATATTAGGTTGTCCCAAAAGTTCCTTTTGTGTTGTAAGGAAATAATAGATGCACAACACTGTTTGTTTTATGTTATTTTATTAAATTATGTATGATCCATTTTGCTCTATTACTGCAATAAATGTGGACATACATCATCAGATTATTATTTTGGAATTAATATACTGAATAATATTAGATTGTCCCAAAAATTTATTTCGTTTTATATGCACATAGTAGATGCACCACATTTTTTGTTTTATATTATTTTATTGAATTATGTATGATTCATTTTGTAATAATAGAAGAAATTTTATAATAATAGAGCAAAATCGATCATACATAATTCAATAGAATAATATAAAACAAAAAATGTTGTGCATCTAGTATTTCCTTATTAAATGAAATAAACTTTTGGGACAACCTAATACTATTTAGTATATTTAGTATAATACTATTCTAAAATAATGATCAGGTGATGTATGTCCATATTTACTTTTACTTTACTATTTATCATCTTAGTTTATTATTGATATGAGCTGAAAGTATACCACTTAATATACCCACTTAACTCGGAACCCGCATGTATTTACTAGTGCAATCGTATGATCGACATCTGCTATCTATGAGTTGTTGCTAGAATTAGAACTAGAATTATCTGGAGTTATACAGGTTATAAACAAGAATTGCCAAGAATACAGAACGATTAGGCACCGTGGTCACCACCTCCTGCCACACAAGATGATTATTTGAAAAGTAATTTGAAAAGTAAAGTATGTATATACAATATTACTATTCGCATTCGTACAAACATCATGGCGCTTTCTCTGCTTCCACCAACATTTTACATTTTTTACATATTCTTTTTTTTATTATTTAATTTGTACTTTACAATTTGTCCACCTGGAAATTCTGTAAATTTTTCTAACTTAATTGCTAAATAATATGTGGATGACTACCTCCAGCAGGATACCATCTTCGAGTTTGATTATTTTATTCCTTTAGTGAGGTCAGTGGGGTGTTTTCTTCTTGGTCTTCTTTTTATGTAGGTTTTGCTCATTTCAGCAGCCAGCAGGTTTTGATGTTTTGCCGTTCTTTCCTTGTATTTTTCTGCGTACCTGCCGATTTCTTCTTTGACCGTTGGTATTTTTAAGTCTTTGTGTATATTCTCGTCTCTGACATACCATGGGGCGTTGACTATTGTTCTCAGTATCTTCGACTGTAGCGACTCTAGTTTATTTATATGGCTCATTGCTGCTGTCCCTCATAGCGGTATTCCGTACGTCCAAATTGGTCTTATTATTGTTTTGTAGATTTTTAGTTTATTGTCTATGCTGAGTTTAGAATTTCGATTAGTTAGCCAGTACATCTGTCTTCTTTTTATCCGTACTTTGTCTATAATTGATTTAGTATGTACATCTTCTTCTATGCTATAATTTAAAATTTATTAACGATCACTTTCTACAAATTCAACGATTGACAATTGTTAACATTGATCAATGTTGCCACTTTCCACGGTCTCGCGCGGGTTACGAGTTAAATGGATAACCCTCTATATATTTTAAAAAATATATTGGTCATATATAATAAATATATCAGTCATATATTTAAAACATTTTTTCTATATTTTCAACCTACCTTTTCCTGAAGACTATTATACTGCTCAATAGTATTACATTTTCCAGGACACTCAACATATTTAAAGTTCTTTTTATTTATATTTCTATTTCTTTATGTTACTATTTTTAAGTTACTCTAAAGTTTAATCAAGATTGTGAAATCTTATGTATCGTATTTTTTGATATTCAAAATTAAAAGTGTGTGGTCCTTTATTATAAAGTTATTTACACAAAAGAATGTATTTTTCTCTAAAGTTACATTTTAACTAGGAATTAATTTCTTTTAAAAATAGAAATAATACATTATATTACTTCATTTAAAAGATAACTCCATCTGAAATGACATTTCAAAGAAAAATTATCTATTTGCCCGATCCAATATGATAATACATATTGCAAAATTTGATAATATTAGAGAAGTAATATCTCTTAATAAAACTTTTAAATATTGTTAGGATCTCGCCAAATCTGAAATTGGTCGTCTACTGTACGGCTATTCGATTCGGAGGACAAATTGAATGGGACTTTGCTTGGCAAAGGTACTTAGAAACTAATGTCGGTTCTGAGAAGGATTTACTTCTGCATTCTCTTGGTTGTACGAGAGAAACTTGGCTTTTAAGTCGTTATTTGGACTGGATGGTTACGGAAAATTCGGGTATCAGGAAGCAAGATGCAGGACATGTTCTAAATTCTATTGCTAGCAACCCTATTGGACAGCCACTAGCATTTAATTTCCTCAGAAATAAATGGGCTCGTCTTCGAGAATAGTAAGTCTTTTATTATATCTTATTCCATCATTTAAGTCACTGTTATCTACAGTAGTACATGAAAATATTTGAACATTTATCACAGATTACTAATATCACATATTACCTATATAAATCGCATGTACATATTATATATGTTATATAAATCATTTTGAATTTCATTAGCAATGAAACATTATACTATTATAATGATATTGGTAAAAGTTGAAGACCCGTCGAATTAGTCTTCAAGACAGCCAAAATCGTGAAAAATTGTAAACAGTAATTTTCTTGCACAAAATGGTTTGTAAGATCATTTGAAATGAAATATATGTGTTTGAAACTCGTTTTGTGTTGAAACTCGGAACAGTTAGGTGTCATTGTTAAAAACACGCAAGAAATATAATAATCTTGCAGAAAGAAGTTTAAATTGAAAAGCGTAAATATTGAAAAAATGTATATGATAATACTTGTACAGCCTTTTTTTCAGTCGTTTGTTATATTGATAGCGATAAGTAAGTACGTAAATTCAAATTTTGGTAAAATATGGTGTCTGTCATAATAAAAAATTGCAAACTGCCATTGCACCTTTTTTTAAATTTAAACTTACAAACTTTTGTATTAATTGATTGCTCGTGACATTTGGAATAAAAAAGGCCGAAACTATAGAGAAACTATGTCCTTTCTGATTTCGATGATTTTTAAATATGTTGAATAGTATGAGAAGCTCAACATTTTGAACAATTTTTTCCTGTACATGTAACTGAGAGTTGAGTTTCCGAGATATTCATAATAATCCATCGATACCATTACAGTGTTCTATCATTGTGGGTCCGTGGCAGCGTGCGCGTTAGTATTGATTGCCAAAAGTCTGGCGGCGTGCGGCGGGCGGGTATAACGGCCAAGCGATACCTAGCTCTTATCTTCTGTTTATACATATTATGTATAAACGAGACAAGCTTGGATAAAGCTCTGTGCATAGCTGCATATGCAAGGCTGTAAGAAATATTTGCTATAATCAAACTAAAAATAAATATCATCAATGTATTGGGTTTGGATTTAGGTTAGCTACCTTAATCTGGCAGTTAGGGACGCTCAATTCTCGACAGAATTCACTATAATGATGCCGATAACTTTTTGTGAATATCTCGGAAACTATGGCCGACCGGAAGTTACATGTACAGAAAAGAGTTGTCCGAAATATTGATTTCTACGGCATATTCAAAAATCATCAAAATTGGAAAGAATTGTAGCTTTTCTACAGTTTCAACCAGGAAAGTACAGAGTGAAGTCATGAAAAACTCAATGCTTGTCGAAATATGTAACATTTCTTGAACAGTTACAACAAATACTCAATCTCTCTATTATCGGATTCTAAACATTTTGCGCTCCTTTTTTTACATTTTCCATTATAATGTTCATTTGTTCAGCACTCATACTTAAAGAATTCTCTTTAATTTGTTCCTTTAAGTCATCTATTGAAATAAAAGATTCTGTATACACAACATATACCCTGCTTAAAAAAAAAACCCTACAAGAAAAAATCCTATCTGCAATAGAAATAGGGGTATAGTCCGGCCTAGGTACTAAACATATTCTAAATAGCTATCTTAAACGTGTAATAAGTAAAACGTATAATAAAGTCTATGATAGGTATTAAAGATAGTCTTACTGAACATTATCATAATGAAAAATTACCTTGCTTAAATATTTGTATAACCTCTATGAAATATATATTGTACTTTAATTAAATATCTTGTAGTTCCTATATGTAGACTTTTAATTTTGTTTCAAACTTTTTCATTATGCCTAATATTATATACATCTTTTTATATGTAACAGGTAATTTATAAATAATTTACATTGTTCGAGTTCGGTGAATCAACCTATAAAACAAAATTAATAATGACCATTCATTTCATTTCTTCCTAAATCATACGAAATTTTTAATTACAATATATATTTTAAACACATATTTTATCAATTTCTTTTGATATCTGTTAACCGTTACTTTACAAATAATTCATTTTATTAAGTAAGTTTACAAGTATAATTGCAATAAAATCTTTATTCTCTGTTTTAGCTTCGGAACATCATTAATGACGATGAACAATATAGTAAAATCAGCAACCAGCGGTATTAACACCAAATATGACCTTAAAGATGTAAGTCCAAAAATATAACACAATATAATAAAAATAGAATAATGTAAATAAATTTAAAAAATGTGATAAAATCCTGCTTTTGCCTGCAATGTGACATTTCAGAGATCTGAACGAATTTCAATTTTGTTAGTGATCCAGGTTTATAAAAATTCATTGCAAATCAGTTCACTAGAAAATATAATTATTATCGTAAAAAGTGGCCCGTAATGATTTGTTAATATGATTCTAAAGAGTAACTTTCTTCATTTATTTCATTTCTTTTGGCAGATATATTAAATCGAGATCTTCTCGTGAAATTGTTGTGTATGTATTGTTATTTGTTATCATTTCGACACTACTTTAATTATTGGGAGAACGAGTAGCTTATGCCACAAGAATTATAATGGCAGTGATTCAACATGTAGCCACTCATAATTTTTGAGATATGTATTAAGAAAAATATATTAGTGCATACTACTACGTTACATTCTGCCTATACATACATATACATATATGACTGCGTACAAAACAGCGAAGCGACTATTGCGTCACTTTACAGTTATATATGTATGTAATATCGTGATGGAATATATTTACAATGAATGGATGATACAGGTGTTAATCAGACAGAAAAACGATAGTTGTTCAACATGAACTAATCGCAGCAAACGTATAATAAACAACACAACTAAATAATTAATCAAAGACTCGACTTTCATAAACGCAATCAACACTCTCTCGGCAACGCAACTCGCAATCATTTTTGATTCGTTTCTCGTCCCTTGGCAACCGCTCGTGGTCAAGATCACGTAGGCCTCCTCTTTCCAAAACTACACGATCGAAACGAACGCCTCGGCTTTCGCGACATTCTACGCGGTTCACCCGCCAACTTCCAGGCCCCTCGCTCGCGATACTACATGTATATGTATGTATAGAGAGAGTGCAATGTAATAGTACTAATATATTTTTTATGATATGTACATATTTCGAAAACTATGAGTTTACTATACTTCCGTCCACATTCATCGTAATTTTTGACATTGAAGCTTTCGATCAAGGTATCATAGGGCATACTAGTCGTTGTCCCAATAATTAAAGCGGAACCTAGAAGTAGGATCATACACAACTATATGCAATTTTAATATCTTTTACTTTAAAGATAGAAGTATAAGTAACGTAATAAACAAATATGGTAACAATTTAGAAATTTGCTCTTATTATCGACTTCGATGATTTTTGAATATGTTGTCGAGGGCATGATTCTGGCTAACTTTTTACTATATATGTTACCACCACTTAGCTCTAGTTTCCGAGATATTCGCGAAAAACTGTCGTTACTAGTCCATTCAATCCTCTATTGTGTATAATTACCTGTGTGTATCTGCGACACAAAACAAGTTTAGCCTGCATGTTTGCCGCTTTATAATCTGCCTACATTCATCAGCTAACGATCTCTTTACCTTTATATTATACTTTACTAATGAGAACAAACAGCTTCTACCAAAATTTCGTTTATAACTGCATATGCGTGATTCTATGAAATGTCGCCGAAAATTTTATTTCAGCACAGATCTCCGTTATTATTTTTTATTCAATGCGCTATTATTTTCGTAATCAACATATTATTTTACGCAAGCGTTGCCCTTCTCTTCGTGGCGGCCGAATTGAAAAAAGTTACTCAAACCCAACACAAGGTGATCATAGTTTAATTGTAGAAGAAACTGTAGAATGGGTACATTTCCTCTGATTTCGATGATTTTCGAATATGTTGCAAAGCTTAACATTTTGAATAACATTTTATTTACATATAACTGTCAATCTACTATTGTTTCTAAAATATTCGCAAAAATCTATCGATGCCACTACGGTGAGTTCTGCTTGCAATTGTGCATCCATGACATTTGTATTAGTTGCCAGTGACGAAGTAGAATGATCCGATCGAAACCTAACACCTAACTTCAGTTTATGTAGACAAACGAGAGTGAGGCGATCTGGGATGAAGCTTTGTGCATAACTGCATGTGTGAGATTGTAAAAAATATCAGTTATGGTTCAATTAAAAATGAATAATCATCAATGTATTGGGTTTGAGTTTAGGATACATTTTCCAGTCGGGCCGTCCTGTGACAGTCGACAATACTTAAAATGGATAAAATAATAGAAATTAATTTGTAGAAATAATAGGTGAATGAATAATTTTTTTTTATTATTTAATTTGTACTTTACTATTTGTTTAGCTGGACATTTGATAAATTTTTCTAACTTAATTACTAAATAACATGTGGATGGCTACCCCCAGCGGGATACCCATCTTCGAGTTTGACTATTTTATTCCTTCAGTAAGATCAGTGGGGCGTTTTCTTCTTAGTCTTCTTTTTATATAGGTTTTGGTCATTTCAGCACCCAGCAGGTTTGAATGTGTTGCCGATCTTTCAATATATTTTTCTGCGTACCTGCCAATTTCTTTTTTGACCTTTGGTATTTTTAAGTCTTTGCGTATATCCTCGTTTCTGACAAATCATGGGGTGTTGACTATTGTTCTCAGTATCTTCGATTGTAGCGACTCTAGTTTATTTATATGGCTCATTGCTGCTGTCCCCCATAGTAGTATTCCGTACGTCCAAATTGGTTTTATTATCGTTTTGTAAATTTTTAATTCATTTTCTATGTTGAGTTTAGAATTTCGGCTGGTCAACCGGTACATGTGTCTTCTTTTTATCCGTATTTTGTCTATAACTGAGTTAATATGTTGCTTCCACGTAAGTTATGAGTCTAAGTGGAGTCCTAGATATTTAACTTGCTTTGTTTGTGTTACATGCCTGCCATTCAATTGAATATTTAGCGGTTTCCATTTTTATAGTTTAAATGTAATATGTTTGCATTTACTAGGGTTTACTTTTATTTGTTTATCTTGCAGCCATTTTTCTATTTTTGCGATATGCTCTTGTAGTCATGTGACTGCTGTTTCTGGATTAATGTGCCTGACTAGTATAGTCACATCGTCCACCAATGTCAGTATCTTGCTGTCAGTATTGGTAGTTGTTGATATGTTGGCTGTGTATAGTGCGTATAATATTAGCCCTACGACACTTCCTTGCGGTACCCCTGCATTATTGTCTTTAACTTCAGAATATGTGTCCCTTATTTTTAATACAAAGGTTCTATTGCTGAGGTATGATTTGAGTAAGTGGTAGATTTGTTCCGGGAAATGTTCTTTGATTGTTTGTAAGTGGCTTTCATGGTTCACTTTATCAAATGCTTTCTCAATGTCCATGAAGAGGGCTGTACAGTATTGTTTCTTTTCTATTGCTAGTAAAATTTCGTTGACGAGCCTGTACATTTGCTCTATCGTAGAGTGTTTGTTTGAGTGAATAATTGATATTATTTTATGAAACAGAATAATTGTTACTATTGTATGTAAACGTTGCCGGTCACCTCGCAGTGGCCGGGTTAAAAAAGTTTTCCCAGACCCTTACCCGATGCATTGATAACATTCAATCCAATTCTCGCTGTTACTAACCAATACTAAATTACATGTACGCTGTTACGGACGCACAATCGTAAGAAGAATACACTGTGGTAGTACCAGCAGCCTTCTACATATATCTTGGAAACTAGGGCCTAACAGTGCAGGTGTAATAGATACAGTTATGTATATATATATGTCGGGTTTACATTATGATTAGGGTTAGGGGCGTAAAACGAATCTTCGTTTGGGTTACACGTTGTCGTTATGTAATAGAGAAGACATTGACTAGTGCAAATACGATTATTATAGAACCGGACAAGTAACCGTGGTAGTTAGGTACTCGAGAAACTAATGACAATGATCCTAGGTTCAATAACGAATCCGCGGTCGACGGGATGATAGATGAACGTACTCACAAAATCTAAGTCGGACGCGTAATATTCACTGGTCGAAAGGGGTTACTCTTTTTCATCGATGAGATCGCGAGCGGGAATGACTTTCCCGTCCCGATGATGCCACAGAGGAAAACTATATTGGGGTGTGTCTAAGGACACGAGATCATCGGATTCGTCGAGAAAAGCCTTCGTTCAGAAAGTAAGGAAAATTGGGGTTGCTGCTAATTTGTCAATCTCCGTATCGGTGGTTAGAAAAAGATGCTAGCCGCCCTCGAGGGAAAGTTGCTAGTGGGAGACGTCATTCGTTAAAAAATAGGTCTCCACTATTTTCTCGTCGTTGGGACAAAGACTGTTTGTCTGTTTGAAGGACTTTAGTTGACTAAATCTTAAGATTTATAACGGGCCCTCGAGCTAGCTGAACATGTACTGCGGAGACGCGTCGACATTTGGCAATCATCTTACTCGAGGAATAGGGTCTGCGTGTGGCGAGCTACAGGATAGAGACCGTTGGAATGTTTACTGTCGAGTGTTACAACTATTTCCTTTTTAAGGAGAGCTATAGAATTATTCCATGCCTTTGTTAGACAAAGCGTTCATCCCGTGACCGCGGCTACGTTCAGCGACTGACTGTCGCCTCGAGCCCAAGCTCATTATCACAACTCTCGAACAATTACAATCGGATTGAATAACTACAATTGTTCAATTACAGCTATAGTAGACTCTAGGTTACAATATTGCGGGATTATCCAAAATTCCAAAGACTCCGGTGTTCTTTCATCTCCGACATATATATATATCGGAGAAGGAAAGACAGCGGGATTTCCCGTCCGGAATGTTGGGACAAACCCCAATACACTAGTCCAGACTTTTACTATAGCCGCCCTTAAGTAATAAAAATAAGAAATAGTCTTAATGTTCCAATCTGACTTTATGACGATGGGTTTGGGCTCGAAGTGACATGGCAGGTCACCGGACGAATCCACGGTCCATGGGAGGACTCGTATCAACGTGCTACTCGATTCGGGTAACTTCCCCATAACTCAATCGTCCAACGACTCACTAACTAACTGACTAACTCTAACTCTCACTCTGACTCCGTCAGTCCAAAAGAGGCTGACCTTATATACTCCTGTCCCCGCTTCTCGGTTTAATCTTTGTTTTAAGGAGAGCCATATAATCATTTCATACCTCTGTCAGGTAAAGTTGTTCAGAATCGTGCTCCTAATGACATATTTAAAAATGTGGTCAAACCTCTAAATAATTACCCAAAAAGTGGAATTATCCATCAGACAAATGATAACATGTATTGCCTTTCATTAATATTTAATACTTATTAATATTTGTGCTATTGCATGCCACATTGGTCACGCTTTGACATCAATATGTTTCGTGTGCGAGTTACGTGCGCGAGTTATGTGCTCACGCGTCCGATAATCGATGTCATTGCACTGTAACTTGTTACCCGCCGAATTAATCTTGGGTAACTGATTCACGAGGAAGAGTATTGGTTGCATGGTAGTTACAGCGACCAACGACGCCAAAGGTTATTCTTCGAACGATGAGCAGGTTTTGAATTGTCCCCGACTGCTGAGACAAGATTCATGAAAGCGGATAATTATGTGATATGAAGTGCCTATTGTGACGCGATGTACAGCTGAACGTTACGAATGGTTAATGATATACTCGTCCGTGAATGCGTGTCGATGCCGCTTGCAATCGAAAGACCCGCACGCAGCCATTCATTGATTGTTCTCCGATTACTTCATTCCACGAGTGCTTGGAGATATTGTTTGCGCTTGAAAATCTCGCACTGGACTGTCAACTGATCATTTCGACTGATGGAACTCTATGAATGATTGGAGGCATTGACGAGTGAGGAAAGACAGCTGGGAAGACTACCAAGTGATCGTTACGATTGCTGGAATGATTTTGTCTCCACGAACGCTTGAAGTCGAGTCCATAAAAATTTGGAGATAATGATGAGTCAGCAAATACAGATAGAACTGTCCTTTCCAAATGCTGAGAGATTGAAACGATTCTTTGTTCCATGTCCGGAGGGGAAGATATTATCATAGAAGGGAGATTGTGTGAGACTCTCCTCTTTGAAACTTGAGAGAATAATCCATTCTTACTCCACATCTGTTGGGAAAAACGTTAACGATTAAAAGACACTGACGAGACAGAACTAATCGTTTTGAACGATTACACGAGACTGATTCTTTGATATTTATGATGTTGAACTCGTCCGAGCATCCAACAAGACTCGAAACAGAGATCCCGAAAAACGCACGTTGATTGGTTTTCACCGAATGCAAAAAATTGCCAATCAGCATTCTTGCTCGCAAGGCATTTTCTGCCTTTCGTGCGCTCGATGCGCTCGAAGTCCTCAGCGGGAAATGCCGCGTTTATGACGCACTCGGCCATCGAAGCTACAATAGACATAGAAAATTAAAAATACTACGACGAATATTGAAAGAGACCGTTTTAACTGTTAAAATCCCGTTCTCTAAAGTAGTCTCATGATTGCAAAAGTGAGCGTCTTAAATTATTCACGATGATACTCATACTTTTGTTCCTTCGAACACTTCCTCACAGTCCGCTTATCAAAAGGCATCACTGTATTCCCGACTCGAAATCCTTTGCACAAAGTCTCTATTTCTTAGGAATGCAATGTCAATTCGCTTGCCATTTTGCTGGCATACTATTTCATAAATCTTTTAAAACTCTAAACATCATCAACACCTCATAACTCCGCGATTTCGTGTCATTGGCTATCGTCATTCCAGACATTCACTCAAACACCCTTCCATAATTGTTATTGAGTCCTGAGCCCAATCATTAATTACGATAACGCTAAATAGCAGTGGGCTATCGTTACGAAAATGCTTTACCGCTAACAAATATTTATTAGGATTAAGTTCTCCTTCAGCCTTGATTTAATACAAAGGGTTTGATACATTACGATAATATTTATTTTAATTAATGAATTCGTTTTGTAATATTTACAATTATAAATAAACGCTTAATTCGAAAATTTCCCCTTGAATTACCATTAAACTAAAAGAAGATAATTCGTGAATAACAGCTATAAAAACCGAAAACTAAGAATTGCATTATTTACTCTGATCTTCCCCACTTTTATTTTGCTATTTCATTTTGTCGTAAATGTTTCTTTTTTGCCTTATTTAATAGTTTATTTGATATTTAATGGCTTTTTTAAAATAAAAATTAAGTACTTCAAGCTCATAAAAATATTATCATGTTCAGCTGAATATTGTGTTCTATATATACTAATAGAAAATCTCATAAAACTAACAAATATTAGTACGCGAACTCGCGTAGCTTTATTTCGACGTTCGTGCACGTCGACGATTGTACAAAGAATATACTAGGCATCGCAGTCACAAAATGTTTTTGCGACCCACCAGCGCACGACGCCGCACGGGGAAGGACCGAATTTATGGCACCCTAAGTGTTGACGCTTTCTGTTTCCACAGCTGAGAGTGACGAAGGCCAAGCGGCCCTTCAAGGCGTTCAAACTTCACATTTTCCTTCACAATAGTTTTGTCTCGTTAGTTTGTTGGAATGTTACATTGCATTGTGTATTGCAGAAAGATTTAATAATGAAGTATTCGTATGTTCATCAATTTAATTTCTTAAAAATAAGCATATTCTAATAAATATATTTTTTGATATTTAGCTGCTGGAATTTACTAATGAACACAAGGGGGAGTTTGGAAGTGCAACGAGGTCAATACAACAATCGATAGAACAAGCTGAAGCGAACATACGATGGGTGGAAGCCAATCACAATACGATTCAAGATTGGCTAAAAAGAAATACCGCGTAACAATAAAACGAAGCGGATTAGTGTTACATAAATAATTGTAATATCTGCGCGTTATCCAATGGAGCAATTAAAATTGTCGAAGCGAGGACTCCATCCTCACGCGTGCAAATATTTCAAAACATTGTTCGATTATTCGAAAGCATTTTACTCATACGAAAATAATCGCTTTGTCGCTATGGTTAAACGTAGTCCACGAAAAACGACCTATATCTGAAATTTATGAAACAAATATTAAGTGTTTTTTCATGATTTTGTAAATACGTGTTAAATATTAATGTATGTATGTATAATGGAACATTTAGGTATTTGGATAGAAGAGGTTGAATTCTGTCGATGTTATAGTATTTTACGCAAATTCGTGTATAGTAATAATTTAAATATTCTCTTCAAATTATTTAACGGATAAGTTGAATTATTTTTCCTTATAAGACTTCAATGTATCTTTAGTAATAGTTTGTTTCATTAAATTAATCTGAACCTCCATATGTGATTTAAAAGTAACATCATTTATGCATACATACATATCTACAGTATTCGACGATATTAGCATCACGGAAATATTTAAACACTTAACATAAAAAATTTTTATAAATGTACTATGTATTTTATACGATACTTTTCGAAATTTCTTTATATTACACTAAGATACGATTATTGTAATGATATTGGTAAGATGTGAAACCAATCTGAAAATGTATATAGAGATTGCAACACTTTTATCCCAAACAAACATTTAATAAAAAATTAGCATAAAGCAATAATGGCCTTAAACATATAATTAATGTTCATGGCGATTTTACTAATTTCATTCATTATAACTAACAAGTAATTAATTGTTCAAATACTTTTATGATTTTTGCGATATGTATGATATTATAAATATTTTGTAACTTCTGTATACACATGATTTCAGGTACCTTCTGCATTTTATCAATATAATTATGATTGTGCAGTGTCTTATTGCATTGTTAATAAAATGTTAAATTGTTTTGTATTACACACACAATAGACTCCTTCTATGATAAATATTTAATATTCTATGCTAAATACTTTCGTGAACTGTATGTTTGTTAAAACTAACTGCATATAAAATATTAGTATCGGAAGCCTACAATAACGTATTAAATCATAATTTTTTGTTCTCATAAGCCATCATAATTCTGGTTATACAGTGTTAAAATACAATCTTAGCGCAACTTAAATTTCTTCACGAAGGTTTAACGAAGATTCTTGCAATTAATTTTGTATCGTAAATATGCTTCTTGTTATTATTCATTTAAAATCATAGCTGTTATGACCTTTACATGTTATTATAAGTAGACTGTAACATTTCTTTTCGAATTAAAAAAATTAATAAAGGTAAGCAAGAAGAATTAAATGTTTTAGTGAAGAATCGAAAAATTATTGCTTGCAGTAATTATGAATGATAACATTGTGATGGTATTATTACAGGACAATAATATTAAAGCAAAAGTTATATGGAATGAAATTTCAATCGTGGTAGCTTCAAAACATTACTGTTTCTTAACAATTATAATTTCTGTATGATTGACTTTAACGCAACAATTTCCAGGAAAATAATTATTCATTTATACTTAATTTGATAATATCAATGAGTTATTTGTTGCAAGCACGAGTCACTCGAAATTTTGAAATTTTGAAATCACAACTGAAATTGTTTGTTACAATAATTATCGCCAAAGTTGTGGTATGTAACACAAAATTATAGAGACAAATTATGCACAAAATATTTATTACACACTTCCTGTTTCAACGTTTGTTTTTTATTATGCACAATACTTAAAAGAACTTCCTTTTCCTGAGTCTATAAAATGCCGTGTACATTCCATTGGCCATGTAAGTTTTAGAAGATCCGACATGAAATCATGAATCGATGGCTCTTTTTTGTAATTTTTTTTATTTGTAAAATAAGACCTCCGCTATGTGAATATTACACACTGAAAAATTGCTTCTTAAATATTGTACAATAACACTGTATTTTGGTTTCAATATAATAAAATTATATCGGTTTTTGTTCTTGAGTGTGTTATGTATCGTAGATATAATATAGACAATTTTATACAATGTCGTCGTTTTTAATTTCTTTGGTAGTGGTCCATATCTTGGTACGGGATTGGTTCTTTAGTTTCGTTCGTTTAATTAGTTATTGCTTTTTTGGCCACAGTGTCGGCTTTTTTATTTCCAGTTATGTCTTAATGTGAAGGATCCAGATAAGTATCCTTGTGCAGTGTGTTGGTTTTTTGAATGATTTGTACAACTTCGTGTTTCTTTAAATCTTATTTTATTTTTACTACAGATAACGATAGAAACGATGTTTAAAGTTAGACAAGTTGCTAGGGGTAGATACTCGAATTTCCTAATTTCGCATTTTCTTGAGATGGAGCAGGTGGAAAGAAGAAGTAATTGGTGTGTATATGTTTCAAAGAAGAAGAATGTCCAACCCCTACATAAACCTTACATAACCATGTGCGACGTTGGAATATCCGACTAACGGTTCACAAACAATAAAATAATAAAGCGCGTAGAGCTTTAGGAAAGGAAAAGAGTATACTAGTTCCAACAAATTGCATGTCGTTCGATTGTCCTTGGTAATAAATAGCCGTCGTCCCCTTAAATTACTTTTAAAAACTCGAAAGTATCGATACGCGACGGTACGACGTAGCCATACTGTTATGTATCGGCGATTTACATTTTTGTGTTTTAATATATTTATTGGATTTCAGCCGCTAGGGAGCGGAGCTTTTATGTGATTTTGTTTTTAATTGTTTTTTCTGTCCTGAAAACTTGGTCGTAAAACAGGACGCTTCGGTAGTCTACTTTTTGGGTGCTGTGTAACTTTGGGGAGGGGCGGGATGAGAGGGAGCGGGAGGGGGGATGTTAAATAGATTTATTTACAAAATGTACAATATTTACAATGTTTACACCTGTGTTATACGGGGGCAGAATTGAGTTCTGTCGGTTTAATGGTTTTCTCTCTTATTTTATTATGGATTCAGTATCCACCAATATTTTTTTGTATTTTTTCTATGTTTGTCTTTAGTGTCTTTCGGAGGGAGGGCCATGTTGTATCTCCACCTAGTGTCTGCGGTCTGTCCATTTAGGTTTTCTTCGTAAAGTATAGTTTTGATCTGTTACGCCACGAGGCTTACCACGGGCTGTATTTTCTAACCGTCGCTCGCGGTCCTACAACGTCGCAGACGGATCGTCGCGGCTGCCCGGCAAACAAACATTGTAGTGGCAAGCGCACGGTTCATTAAGCAGGGCGACCTCCAGAAACGTCGACTCGTGGGCGTTATTTTACCTCGCGTAAAAGAATGTGGCGTGATCCGAACGTAGTGGGGGGTCGCCTTCCAGAAAAGACGAAAATAATCGAAGGGCGGGCAGTTCCTTCTGACGAGTCAAACGTGACACACCGAACATATCAGACCAATAGCAAACGAATTTATCTAGAGATCAAAGTCGAGTCAAATTTCTGTAACATCTTCATCAGATTATTGTAAAATATATTGTTCTATGTTAACCTGTTAATACAGTGTTATATTCATAAAACCACCTCTGTTATCCTAAACGAAACAGGGGAACGACTATTTCGCGGCGTCGATTAACATGATCGTAGCGAGAATTTACAACTCTCGTTGACGTGCTATCTCGCGATCGCGTCTCTCCGCGAACGGTCGTAACATGATCCCTAATTTTCTTTTTATGTGATAGATTATTGGGATATTATTGTTAAGGAAATTCGAGGATTTGGGAATACAAATTATTTGCTATATTTCCATATAATAGTTATACACCTATATTCCTCTCTAAGGACGTCTTGCACGCACGCTGGTTGCCAACCGACTAGCCTAGATTCTTCTAACATCTGGCAACAGTCTTTTGTCTCCACTGAGTCCTTGACGCCCTCTAACCCTTACACACACACTCTCATGTACAGTGTAAATGTATCACTTCCCTAACACGCCTCCTTACATTTATACTGTACACTTAATTTTATTTACATACTTGTCGAATTAACAAAATATTTAACATTTATCGCTTTCTTTACATTTCTCTTATTTTACATTCATCCATGACCTAAACCTTTCAAATTTCTCTCTACACAGTGCCTTCGTAAAAATATCCGCAGTGTTTTCTTCTGTACTTACTTTTATTATGTTTATCTTATTTTCCTTTACGTACTCGTGAACGTAGTGGTAATGAACTTCGATGTGTTTAGAATTTTTTGTAAAAGTTCCGTATTTTGCTATACTCATTACTCCAGAGTTATCCTCATAGATTTTTACAGGGTTATCGTCTACATTTACATCGAAGATTTTCATTAGTTCTCTGATAGTCATTACTTCGCTCACCGCTTCCGATAGAGCTACATACTCTGCATACGTCGAGGCTTTTGTCACACACCTTTGTTTTTTAGACTTCCATCCAATTACATTTCCATACAATCTAATTACATACCCAGAAGTCGATTTCCTATCTATATGATCTCCTGCCCAATCAGCGTCCACATAACAATCTATCGTTTCGCATTTTTCATTTCTTTTATAATGTAGCCCTAAATCTCTAGTCCGGTACAAATATTTCAATATTCGCAAGGCATATTTAAAATGTGTCTCGTTACAACAATCTTGAAATCTACTCAGATAATTCACACTATAACTTATATCGGGTCTGGTATTTACACTAATATACAGCAATGCGCCAATTAAATTCTTGTATCCAATGTCCTCTCTATTTATCTCAGCTTTTTCAATTTTTAAGTTGGTCTCCATAGGTGTACAGTACAATTTGCCGTTATGTAATTTATATTTGTTTGCTAATGATTCTATGTATTTCTTTTGGCTTAATCTCATTTCATTTTTTAAATAATCATACTCTATATTTATTCCAAGATATTCTTTTACTTCACCTAAATCTTTCATTTCAAATTTATCAGTTAATAATTTTTTTTTACACTTTGTATCTTCCCCTTGTTTTTACTACAAATCAACAAATCGTCTACGTATATTAACAAATAAACAACATTTTCTCCCTCTCCATAAGTATATAGGCACAGCTCTGTATTGTTCTTTTTAAAACCTAATCTCGTCACATACTTATCAAAACACTCATACCAGTCCCTCGGACTTTCTTTTAACCCATAAAGCGCTTTCGATAATTTACAAACTCTATTCGTTCCGTCCGCATATCCCTTTGGTTGATTTACATATACCTCCGAGGTTACTTCACCATTTAAAAAGGCAGTTTCTACATCCATTTGCTCAATTATTAATCCATTTTGACAACAATATGATAGCAATATCTTAAAGGTCTGATTACTCGCCACTGGAGAATATATGTCATCGGCTACGTTTCTTTGTTGAAATCCCCTTACCACTAATCTAGCCTTATACCTGTCCTCTGATTTTTTCGTGTAAACCCATTTTACATCTAATACTTCTTTGCCTTTTACCCTTTCTACCAATTTCCAAGTTTTATTCTTATAGAGACATTCTATTTCCTTATCCATAGCCTGTTTCCAAACTTCATTATTTTCGCAACAAATCGCCTCCTCAAATGTACGAGGGATATCTACTTTACAATAATTTGCATGAATCTCGCAAATATTTTCCTTTTCTGGATACCTTACTGGAGTTTTCTTAATACGTGTAGATCTCCTAGGAGTGTTTGAGCTTTCAATACTACTATTATTTTCATCTTTCCTACCTTCTAACTCTTCCTTATCCATACCATCCAATGAATAGTTATCTTCGCTATCATTTCTATCTGCCTCTAATGAATTTTCCTCAAAACCGATACATTTAGTGTCTGTCTCAATGACCTCTACATGTCTAGCTATTGTTATTTTCCCACCTAATAAGACTCTGTATCCTACTTCACTATATCCTAATAGAATTCCCATATCTGCCTTCTTGTCCCATTTGGAAACTCTTTTTTGTTCTGGCCTTCTTACAAAAACTTTACTACCATATAGATGTAGATTTTTAACATTTGGTTTTTTCCCGAAGAATATTTCAAAAGGTGTCTTTCTTTCTATAGTATTCGCTAATATTCGATTTTTCAAGTATGCCGCTGTACAAACTATTTCCGGCCAGTACCTTTTATGTACTTTCGCTTCCGCTAACAAGCAACGCGCCATGTCCATCACTGTTCTATTATACCTTTCCGCTGTCCCGTTTAATTCATGTACGTATGTTGGGCAATTATTTATTCTTATACCTTTATCCCTAGCAAATTTATAAATTCGATTATTTAAATATTCTTTACCATTATCGCATCTTAATATTTTTAACCTCTTGCCCGTTAAATTTTCGGCTTCATTTACGAACTGTACGAAAGAATCAAAGACCTCATCTTTTGATTTTATACAATAGATCCTAGCTGTTTTACTATAATCATCGATAAATGAAATGAAATATTTTTCTCCATTGAATCCGGTGGTCTTAAAGGGACCACATACGTCCGTATGAATAATTTCCATTATTTCCCTAGCCTTAGTTCGATTATTTTTGAAAGGTAAGTTATGCATTTTGCTTTCTATACACACCCTACATTTCAAAAGTTCCTTTTCAAATTCATTCGGTATGCCAGTCACTAGCTGCTCTTTACCCAAAATCTCTAAATATTTAAAATTTACGTGTCCTAGCATCCTATGCCATCTTTCCTTTTAACTCATACCACTACGTTCGGCGCTGTTTACTAAGTGCTTCTTCCCTTTCAATATACTTTTTATTCTATATGTCCCATTTTCTTTGAACGCTACAGCTGTAAGTTTATTATCCTCATCTATTATTTTCGCAATATTTCCTTTGGAAATAACCGTATTCTTATTGTCTGTTAGTTTACCTAAACTAATCAAATTTGCGGACATTTCTTTCGCGTAAAATACTTTCCTCATATTTATTTTATTTTGTTTTCCGAATGCTTCAAAATAACTTATAACATTCCCAACTTTTGTCGCTTTTATCGGTCTATTATCGCCTAAATATATATTTACCGGTTCTTTTAGGTCGATAGATTTATCGAAATAATTTATATCATTAATTATGTGATCAGTACAACCGCTATCTAATAGCCACACTATTTCGTTCTTACTTATCTCATTCGTCTCACTGCTGTTTGCTGCGTGCGCCGTTGCTATCCATATGCCTGCTCTTGAGTTTCCATGCTCGCCCGTGCCGGTTGTTGATTGACGATGAAAGTTTCCACGTCCTCTGCTCGTATTGCCTTTGTTCCCTCTTCCTCTGCTTCGACCACGTGTTGGCCCATGCCAATAGCCGTTACTGCTTCCCGCTTGGACGCCATTTTGACACTCTCTCGCAAAGTGTCCTAATCTTCCACATCTGAAGCATCCTTCCTTTTTTGCAGAAAAGGCGTTGGTTTGCCTTTCTCCTCGATTGGATTTATTTTTCTTCTCTGCTACCTCTATTTTATTTTTTACATACGCTACCGTTTGATCCTCTTCTTTCAATGCGTCTATTATGTCCGCTATGTAGCTGTATTCTTCGGGTAACGTATTCAGCACGTAATTCAGCTTTTCCCTCTCACTTACTTGTGCGCCCGCACTTTTTAATTCATTGATTAATTTTTCGAAATCGTTAAAGAATGATGCTGAATCACTGTAGTTCTCCAGTCTTATGTTTTCCAATCTCCTTCTGCATACGATCTGCAGTGCCGTCGACTCTTTCAAGTACATTTCATCGAACCTTTTTATTATATCATACGCCGTTTTTCCTTCCCTAACATACTCCAATTGTCTGTTCGATATTGCACTATAAATTATATTAATCGCCTTCAAATCCTTTTTGTCCCAGTCTTCATCGTCTCTTTCGTTCTTCACTCTAGTTGTAACAACCTCGCATTCCTTATATTTGAGAAACATCGTGATTCTTTGCTTCCACATTCCATAATCCTCACCATCGAATATAGGTACCATGATTTCCGATCTCTCCATTTTAATTGATTCCTTTTTTTTTCTTTTCTTACTCAAGCGTTCCTACGTGCTCGAAGTATATTTTTTTCTGAAAGTTTTTTTTCTTTACTGAAAACTCACTCGCAAGATCGTAACCACACACTAAGTATCTTGCAAAACTAGTAACCACGCTCTGCTACCATGTTAAGGAAATTCGAGGATTTGGAATACAAATTATTTGCTATATTTCCATATAATAGTTATACACCTATATTCCTCTCTAAGGACGTCTTGCACGCACGCTGGTTGCCAACCGACTAGCCTAGATTCTTCTAACATCTGGCAACAGTCTTTTGTCTCCACTGAGTCCTTGACGCCCTCTAACCCTTACACACACACTCTCATGTACAGTGTAAATGTATCACTTCCCTAACAATTATTTTGGTCTTGGAGGTAGTTTTTTTCGTCTAGGTATAGGAAAGCTTCTGGAGGGATGAAGCCTGTTGTCAGAGTGTTTTTGTAATATGCGTCATTTGGAAATAAGCAACTGAAAATTAAACTACTTTCTTTTATCTTTGCCGCGTGCGCAAAGTGGTTTCTTATTAGCTTTAGGATGTGACAGTCTATGCGGTGAATGTTGGCTAGGTCGTATATTATTTTGTTTTTTACATATTTTTTGAATCCGCTGTGTTCGGATCTTTAAGTACTCAAGCAAGCCCTGATGCATTTTCTTTGGAATATGCGAATTTTTTCCATTTGGGAGGCTGATATGTTGTACCAGATTGGGCAGCCGTAGGTTATGATCGGTCTGATTAGTGCTTGATGCCATAAAATTTTTACTTTGCTGTCGAGATGTTTGGAGTGGAATAGTTTTTTTATTTTCCAGAATGCTTTATTGGCCTTAGTAAGTTGAATTTCGGTGTGCTGCCTGTAGTTTAATTTATAGTCTATGTTTACTCCTAGGTATTTTACACAATTTTTGTTGTGGTATGAGAGCCCCTTTGTCTGTTTTTTCTCTTAGTTGAAATTTTTTGCAGTATTCTCTTTCTATTGGGCCGATTTCACTTGACTTGGGTCTAAACAGTATGGTTTCGCATTTGCTTATGTTGATTTTTAGTTTCCATGCGTGGTAATAGTCGTTTATTTTCTCAAAAAGTTCTTGGAGTTCCGTTTTTATTGTTTTGGTTTTGCGGCCTGTTACGTAGATGACTAGGTCATCTGCGAAGGCTATGGAGCGTTTATGGGCGGATGTATTGAGATTAAAGAGATTTAGTAAGTCACTATTGTAAATACTGAAAAGTAACGGGGAATTTACTGTACCTTGCTGCAGACCGTTTTTTTATGGAGAATTCTTTGCTTGATGTGTGTGAACCTTCGATCATTACGAATGTTCTGCTTGTGATCATGTCTCAGATTATATTAATTAGGTATTTAGGAAAGTTTTCCTTGATCAATTTGTATATAAGGCATGGGATCCAGACTGTGTCGAAAGCTTTTTCGAGGTCTATTAAGCAGGCGGTTACTCGTTGTTTTGCGTTTAGTGCCCAGCAGATGTCCGACGTCACTTTATTTATTGCGTGAATTGTAGAGTGTTTGTGCCGGAAGCCAAATTGATTTTCTGGGATTATGTCATTTTTTGTATAGAAGGATGTTAGGGGTTGTTTATGATTATTTCAAATACTTTGCTTATGTTGGGGAGGAGACTTTTAGGTCGTAGGTTTGCGGGTGATGAGCCGTCTTTATTTTTTTTGTAATAGCTGTCAATTTGGCTTTTTCCCATTTTCTGGGGAAATATAAGTTGTTTAGTGCATTGTTGAAGAGTTGTGTAGTACCATTTTATTTTGTTCGGTAGGCGCTTGAGTAAAATGTTTGGGATGCCGTCGAAGCCGGAGGATTTTTTGTTGTTTAGTTTGGAGAAGATTTTGTTTAGTTGATTGTAATTTGTGAAGTAGTTTATTTCTGGTTCTGGTTGTTTGGGGTTATCTGCGGTGTTTTCGTTTGAGAATATGCAGACTGTTTTGTTTAGTGTTATGTCTTGTTCCATTTTATTTTTGAGTTTGTTTGTTTCGGCGATGATAATTCTGTTTAGTTGTTCTCGGCCCATGTGTTCGTTTTGTGTGTGTGTTTTGGAAAATTGGGTGTCGATAATGTCTAGTTTTTCTGTTGTTTTAGTTATTATGAAGTAATCCTCGGTGTCTTTGTTGGTGTTGTGTATCGTTATACCTGCTTCTTGGATGAGGGAGGCTTTTTCTGGAGACAATTTGAGAGGTGGGATGGGGTTTTGCCCTTTTGGTCTGAAGATTTGATTTATTTGTGGGAACATGTTGGCTGACAGCTGGAAAGGCTGCGTAGTCAGAAAACAACTACAAAGCAAACTTTTCCCGCCGATTCGAAACAGGACACACAACAATTTCCACACGCAACAGCACAGCACAGAATCTGTGTCAACACCAAATACACAGCATGTCATTACATGCTCATTGTTCATTAACAATAACTACAGTAACACCAACACCGTTAGAAGCCGAAGCTACGCGCAAGTAGTCAACCGGTCGTCACCCTTAGACAATCAAGAACAGAACAACCACAGCAACGACACTACAGAAATCAAAGAATTAATAAAATATTCCATAAAAAGCACCGAAATACTTACAAAAATGATAAGCGAGCAAAACGAACTCCTCAGACAGAAAACACAACAAATAACAGTCATGCTACAATTACTTACTAACATGATGAGCAAAAAATAAAAATAGACACGCTTAAAATAGCAGCCTGGAACTCTAACGGCCTACAACAAAGGGCCCTAGAAACTAAAACATTCCTGTATAGCAATAACATCGATATACTACTCGTTTCAGAAACACACCTCACAATAAAAAGCTATATAAAAATACCGCACTACACCATATACGACATCAAGCATCCCTCAGGGAAAGCATACGGAGGGACGGCAGTAGTAATAAAAAACGACATTAAACATCACCTACACAGCCAGGTCAGTAAGGAACATATACAAGCAACCACCGTTACCGTACAGACTAACAGCACCACCTGCAGTTGTCAGCAGTATACGTACCGCCGCGACAAAAAATCACAACGCAAATGTGGGAAGACTACTTCCGACACTTAGGTGACAAGCATATTGCAGCGGGAGACTATAACTCAAAGCAGACACTATGGGGATCAAGAATCACCATACCTCGAGGCAGAAGCTTGGAAAAATACATCAGAAATTATAACCTCAATATATTATCCACAGGAAGACCGACATACTGGCCGACAGACCTGAGCAAAATACCTGACCTGCTAGACTTTGCAGTTACAAAGGGACTAAACGCAAATAAACTAAACATAGCACCCAGCCTCGAGCTTACCTCCGACCATACGCCCATAATAATTACATATAGAAACAAACCAATACTTTACAGCAGCACCGAGACGCTATGCAATAAAACCACCAAATGGCAAATATTCAAAGAAATAATAGAGAGCAAAATCAGCTGCAACATCCCACTGAAAACACCTGAACATCGATCAAGCAGTAACAACATTCACAGAAACTATCCAAGAAGCAGCAAGGGCAACCACTATACCTGAAACAACCAACAGACAAACAAAAACAGTTCCACTAGACATCCTGGAAAAAATTAGAGAAAAAGGAAAAGCGAAAGCAAAATGGCAAAAACACAGAACAAAAGAAAACAAAAAACACCTAAACAAATTCGCAAAAGAAATAAAAAACAAAATAAAAGAGCACAACAACAACGAATTCACAAAGTTCATCGAGGCATTATCTGCACACGAGAACTACAACTACTCCCTATGGAAAGCCACAAAAAAATAAAGAAGACAATAAGAATGGTACCAGCAATCATAAGAGCAGATAACACATGGGCAAGAAGCAACGAAGAGCAAGCTGAAGAATTTTCCAACCACCTATGGAACACATTTACCCCACATAACATCAACAACAGCAACCACAATAGTCATAAGGACGAGGATGCGCTAACCACTACACCAACTGACAATCACTACACCATACCCAAAGCAGCAGCACATGAAATCAGAAACATAATTGAGAAAACAAAAAATAATAAAGCACCAGGAATCGACCTAATTAACGGCAAAATCTTGAAAAACCCCCCGCCAAAAGCGATAAGACAAATCACAGTAATATTTAACGCAATACTAAGAATTCAATACTTTCCTAAACCTTGGAAACTGGCACAGATCATAATGATACCCAAACCAGGCAAGGACCCACACGAAACCAAATCCTACCGACCAATCTCATTACTTCCGGTGTTCTCTAAGATACTAGAGAAAGTAATTTACAGCCGAATAAAACCCATAATAGAGAAGAATCAACTAATACCGGATCACCAATTCAGATTCAGAAACAAACACTCCACAATAGAACAAACGCATAGACTCGTAAATGAAATCCTACAGGCGCTGGAAACAAAACAATACTGCACGGCACTCTTTATGGACATCGAAACAGCATTCGATAAAATAAACCACACTAGCCTACTTCAATCAATCAGGAAACAGTTCCCGAGGCAGATATACCAATTAATCAAATCATACCTAAGCAGCAGAAGCTTCATAGTAAAAATCAAAAACACACAATCGGAAGCTAAAGAAATCATGGCAGTAGTTCCGCAAGGAAGCGTCCTAGGATCAATTTTATACACATTATACACGGCCAACATACCAACAACTAACAATAGCAAAATACTGACAGTTACATTACTACAAGAACATATCGCAAAAATAGAAAAGTGGCTTCAAGCAAAACAAATTAAAGCAAACCTCGATAAATGCAAACACATTAGGTGCTTTCCTGCGCATTTGACACGCGCCGGGTTTCTGTTGCAGTAGTTTTTTGTGTGTTATTATTGTTGACACCGCATGCTTTGTGGTATGTCTTTTTTATGTCTGGGTGGCTCGACTGTGATTATTGTGTTTAAGATTTTTTTAATTTCAAATATTTCATTGTTGTTACTTTTAGGTTCAAGCTCTATTAAAAATAGCGGTAGTAGTTGTTTAGTATCAAATCTGGTTATATTGTTGATCGTTCTTACCTGGTGTCCGATCTTGACCAATTCCTCGCATATTTTGTTTGTATTTGTTTTAGGGTGTAGACCTCTGATTACTGCTTTGTAGTTTTTGTCGGATTTGTGTTGGTAAGTGTGATACCCAGCGTTTTTTCCCTTTAGCGCTTTTGTTACTTTCCTGTAGGTTTCTAGGGTATTAGTTTGTACTTTTACCTGATCCAGTTTGAGCTGTTTGATAGTGTAGTTTTCTTTTCCTGCCGTGCTGTTTAGCAGATCAATGAGGGGGTCTATTATTTTAGCGTCTATGTAGATTGGTGGAGGCTTGGGAGTGTGTGTTCTTGGTTTTTTTGTTGGGTCTGTGTCCATCTCTTCTGTCAGTGAGCTGAAGGAGTTTTGCGTAGGAATTTCTTGTAGCCATTGTTGTCTTTCTGTTTCTGTGGTCCTCCTATCATTTGTGTTTGTGTTTATTTTTCTTTTTTTGCTGGGTGTTGCAGTCTTCCAGCTTTCGTTATGTTGTGGTAGATCCTTGTTGGTATTGCTCTTTACGTCGTCTTTTGGTATTATTTCCATCTCTATTTCTTTTGTATTTGAGCAGTCCTGTACTTCACTTGTTGTTTTATTTGGGCTCTGTTGGTCTACTGCCCTGTTTATAGCGTATGTTTCTCCTTTGTTTAGTATTCTTATTGTTGGTATCTTTTGAGTGTTCCCCTTCCTCGATTGGTTCTGTTGCTCGTCCCTTCCTTCACTCTTGTCGCACTCGCGGAGGCACTAGTGTTTCACAGTGTAATTTAAGTATTGGAAATATATAATTTATAATTCTGTGAATCACAGTGTTATACTAACTGAATCACCCTTATTATCTTAACCGAAATCAGGGGATCGATCAATTCGTGGTGTCGATTGCTATAATCGTAACGGGAGTTTACGACTCTCGTTGACGTCTCTCCTCGCGATTGCGTCTCCCCGCGAGTGATCGGAAGTACATTAATAATGATTCTGTAGTATTGAGGAAGCGAATAGACAACCAACCAGATGTATTTAAAGGAGCGTAAACCTATTTTGTATAATCTTTAAATTCTCCATAACTAAAGATTTCTTCATATTTCATATTTATCAGATGGAAAAGTGGACTTTCTCTTTACCAAATGCGTTTCGGAAATATATCGTTTCTTCAAGCCTTAAATAATAATCAATAAAACAATAAAAATATTGGGTTATTGAGAAATTGTCTTCAGTTTTGATGATCGGACATAAGAACGTCAGACGCAACGCTTGAGACTGATTTGTCGGAAAATGGAATTATCGCTGTCCATGATATTGTCACGTAATTTTTAGGGTTGGTTGATGAAAATAAAAATAGCTGAGTCGTAACACAACTATTAACTTTATTTTCATTAAACTTTATTATGAATTCAGCAATCACAATGTAACACACACTAAATTAACATAAATCACAATTCATTCCAACCACGTTATGTAAGACTTAGTTACAACAATACGTTAAGTACGCGATTTATAAGGGTAGAGCCCGATACAGATATGTTGACTATTCTAAGGATGTAGAATAAGTGAAGTTTTACTGACGATACTGTGTCTGAGGAAAGCTAGGGATGGGTGTCTCTAAGGACACGGGACTATCGGATTTGTTGATGACAATTTTGGTTAAGGAAGTGAGGGCAGTAGACACCGTCTCCGATTGGATAATAAGACGGTTGGTGGACCAGGAAGGGTTTTAGCCGCCCTCGCGAGAAAGTTGCTAACGGAACATACCAGATGTGAAAAAAACCAACTTTCTAAGCTAACACGTGGTAGACAATAAACGTAAAGGGAAATCTAAGACAGGAAATACTCACTTGGTCCGAAGGACTTTAACTATGAAAATGCTAAGACCCCTGGTGGGTACTTAAGACTATTGAGGGTGCGCACCAAGGATATGCAGACATCTGGGTGCCATCCTGTCCGTGGTGTGTGGCCTGGTCTCTGATGTGAATTGGCGTTACAATATCAGCACAGTCGTTTATAGTATCGGTCATCAGCATAGATCGTCTTAATCATTAGTATCAGTAGTGTGATGTCGGCCTACTGGCATTTTGCTGTTTTACCGATATGATTATTAAAATCCATTGTATTTAGCGCTTCTTCGTATTTGACACCCCTGATCCGGATGCGAACGCAAGTGTAGAAGACACAAGAAATCACGAAATTGACAAATCACCGGTGATCTCTTCGCGTCGCAGTTTCACAAATAAGGTAAAGAAATGAACTTCAGATATAGTAGCAAAATTTATTGTAAGAATCCAACAGAGTGACGGTTCAGAGTGTTAGAACAGAGAATGTCGAGAGCTGATTTTAGGAAGTTTTATATACTATGGGTCGGCTCCTATGGAGGGGTCATCGCCGGGGGTGTCGTCGGGGCCCAGGTCACAGATGGCAATACTGTTACTGCTTTCTGACACTGGACACTCTCTACGTTGTTGATGGTTGTTTCGATGGTCTGCGGGATGTTCGCTAGACCCCCTTGGTTTTTCTATCGCTAATTTATATCAATAGCCATTATCATCAGCCAGTATCACCAGCTTTTATTCTTTCATTGTGCAACCTTTTGTGCGTTGCTATTTCCATTGCGTTGCCATTCTCGTAATATATAGGATTTGTAATAATCAATAGTCATATGAATCTTGGATTATTTATTATTGAATGCAAGGATTATAATATAAGTTCTTGTTAAGAGTTAAAGATTCTATGCAGTTCGTAACTCCATTTCCTTTTAGCGACGAGCAAGTAGAGACAAGTAGAAGTTATAGATTTAGTGTTCGCGAATTTGAGTTGCTGAGAGAACCACCACTCGCAATTTTTGGATAATATAACAGTGAGGACATCCGCACGCTATTAAAGACATTCGTTAAGTTAGTTTTAATTATGTTTAGTAACTCAATGTTGAAAATAAGTCGCGCCCGTCGAAATAATTACCCAGACGACTGTTGTATCAGAAATCTATGTGGTACCGTCTTCTGTCTCGTGAGAACTACAGCCCATCAACGTACGTTCCAATCTCCCCATCCTCAAGGATTTCTACATGGACGATACCGTATGCGATATACATTTTATCCGTAAGGAAGTCGCCGTGAGATAATTCTGTGCCAGTACGAACTCGAGGCGTGATAGTATCAGCACAAGTTGCACGTGCTGATTAGCACAAGTGTCGCTATGTGATTATCGCAGACGGGTGATCCATGTGGCTCATAAGAGTTGGATCGTAGTCCAGTCGATGCTAGCCGTCTTCGAGAGAAAGTAGCGGGAAGCATCGTACGTGAGAAAGATAGATTTCCCATATCTCTCCGTAATGGATGATAGGTTTAAGGACTGTTAAGACAAAGACTATTTGTTCGTTTGAAGGACCTTAGCTACAGAAATCCTAAGATTTATAGCGAGTCCTTAGGTTAGTTAAAAATATGCTATGCGGATGTTTTGACATATGGCGATCATTTTACCCGAAGGATAGGGTCTTTGTGTAGCACGCCACGGGGCAGAAACCGTTGGAAAGTTTGCTATCGAGTGCCGCTACATTAGTAAAAAGTGCGAAGTTCGTTTTCCTAAATCGTTTATATTTTTCAAATTAGTAATAAGTTAAAAATGTCGCAGGATATCAAGACTCTCCGGGCCCGGTTTGACCGTGGACGCAGTGAATCGCGTGAGGGCCATGGCTGGCCATTCTCGGACTGGTGTGGCGTTGGCTGTGTCCTTGGACATCACCAACGCGTTCAACGCCATACCATGGAAGGAGATAGTGGAGGCCCTAGAACACTTCAAAGTGCCTCCCTATCCTGTCTGGATTATCTGGGCCTATCTGAATGGCAGATGGGTCGAGTACACCGGCAGTTACGGCGAAGAGCGATGGTCCGTCGAGCAAGGTGTTCCACAGGATTCCGTTTTGGGCCCTATCCTTTGGATCATTTCTTATGACGCGGTCCTTCGCTGTCCCCTGCCCCCGGGCACAGGCATGGTGTGTTATGCTGACGACGCATTGGTCCTGGCTGGGGGGCGTTGGTGGTACGAGACGCTGCGCCTTGCCGAGGTCACCCTGGTGTGCGTCATTCAGTCTATTCGGAGGCTGGGCTTGAGCGTGTCCCCCGCCAAGTCTGAAGCCATTTAGTTTTATGACCCTCGGCGGAGAGGAGCGCCTCCGCCCGACCTTTGCATGGACATTGGCGGAGAAGATGTCCGGGTGGGGCTCCAAATGAGACATTTGGGCCCCACCATCGACAGTCTGTGGACGTTCCGGCCGCATTTCGAGCTCCTGGTCCCTAAAGTAACGGCTGCAGCCAACGCCTTATGCGGCCTACTGCCCAATATCGGCGGGGCCGGAGTCGAAGTTCATCGGCTGTACGAGGGGGTGGTTCGATCCCGTGTTCTTTACGGGGCCCCGGTGTGGGCGGAAGATCTGTTGGCGAACCGTCGCAGTCTACTCCTATTGAGGAGGCTGCACAGGACGACCGTCATCAGGATTGTTAGAGAATATCGAACTATGTCCTATGTGTCGGCATCTGTCCTGGCGGCTTCCCCTCCATTCGAGCTTCAGGCCTTGGCGCTCCAACACATAAAAGTCCTGGGCTCGAGTGGGCTTACTCCCCCTGTTGCCGGGCAGGTGGCCTCGGACGCTCGTGAAAAGGCGAGGATGGAGACCTGGGAGCGGTGGCGCTCCGATCTCCTCGCCGAGGATGCGGTGCGGGCTCACCGTGGTGTGAGAGCTTTTTTCCCTAATTGAGAGGCTTGGAGGGACCGTGGCAGGCTCCCGCTAACCTTCAGGATGACGCAGGTGCTCACCGGACATCTAGCGTTCGGGGATTACCTGCTAAGGATTCGGCGAGAGATGACTGACACTTGTCACCAGTGTCAGGAAGAGCAGGACACGGCGCAACAAACGTTGGAATTCTGTCCAGCATGGGCAGATCAGTGCCGTGTACTGCAGCTCGCCATGTGTGAGAGTTTGGCCCCCTCGGCGATCGTGCACGCTATACTGAGGGGGCAGCGGGAGTACCTCGCCTTCCGCTCCTTCTGCGAGCAAGTCATGCTTGCGACGGAGTTGGCGGAGAGAGTCAGGGTGCGACGGCGTCATCCGTCCAGAGTTCCGCACCGCGGGGCTTCGGTCGGTAGCCGCTGAAGAGCTGCGGCACCGCAGCCGCCCTAGGACACCATAGGGGTTGTCACGCCGAAGGAGTTTCTGGACCTCCTCGGATTTGCACGACGGCCCGTTGTCCGTGGCGTTAGGAAGCGTAGTCTCTCCTGGCGGCCAAATCGACAGGAAGGGCTCCCCAGGATATCCGGGGAGTAGACGAAGGGGTGCCCCGGGACACTCCTGCCAAACGTCAGGATAGCCACCGTGGGGTTTTAGTCGGTTTGAGTCCGACACTACACCGTTGCCTTCCAGAGGGCGGCAAGGTGTTCGAAAGAATTTTCCACGATAAAAAAAAAAGGAAAAAAGGATAGTCAAATCATCCTAATAATTTAGATTAACATAAAATTATTTTATTGATGTATAAAACAGTGAGAACATTTAAAACATGTAAATTTACACACCATGATTATTTATTTAGATACTTATCTATGTTGAGAATTGTGGATCTTTGAGGCCGAAATAATGTTATAGGAACACTAAATTTATACTGAGGATTAATATTAAAACAATGATATATTTATTTCATGGACGATTCCTTATATATTCATCGATACACACTTGCACGCGTCTCAGCACTTTCTTCTATACCCGACTGTAAACCGACTCCTTGACGACCCTTAACCGACCCTTCGACGGACCTTAACCGACTGAAACATTTACATTCATCTGTTTTCGAGACGCTTCGGACACACATATTTCCACACACTGATATTCACATACAAGTATCTCTACTACGCATTTAACCTAGTCCAGCACAGAAAATTATACATATCTCAACAATCTAACTGGATTGGCCCTTTCTTCTTTTGTACGTACATACATGGTACTGGTGACGCCAAGTACATATAAGTATATACAATTTGTAGCATCAAACAAGTATAAACATAAAAAGTGAGCTGCAGATTCTTTGGATAACTAATCGTCTCGAAAAACTTCAAGTAAGCCAGGTTTGAAAACTAATATAGGACCGTCAAAGAAATCAATTTTGTTGGCAAGGTGAGGCAATCTGAATGTTCAGACATCAGTGTGCCTACCTCAGTATACTCAGCTCACTGATAGAAGATGTAGCTACGGACTCAAAAGAAAACACCACAACTCATATCGTTAAAACCACCACCGATCTATATTGATGCCCAAATAATAGATCCCCTTACTGAGCTATTAAGGCTTATTGCCTTATTAAACAACATTGGCGGAAAAGAAAACCACGGTATAAGGGGGCATTCTAGTCTACAAAATTGAAAGAATCGAAAAAATTTTTTTCATATTTCCAAAGTTTAGACATTCAAGAATATGCCCTTAAAAGGTTTTTTCAAAATTTCAATTATTTTATGAGTTACAGTCATTTTTGTGACGCGGCATCTGCTCCGGTCCGACCTTGACAAATGAGCAATAGACGGTAGACGCTGCCCGAGTACCTACGTATGAAAACCCTCATAAAACCTTTACTGTATTTTATCCCTTTTTAATGTATTTTTAATTCAAGGCCATAGAAACGTATTTTGTCGGAATCTTTTTGTCTTAGTATTTATTTCAAGTTAGTTTTGAGCCAGCTTTCAAGCAACGTGTACGTACTAACTCTGACAAGGTTTTATAAATATTTAAAATAAAATTGTTTTATATATTGAGATTTTAAAGTAAAATGGATAAAAAACATTTTAAATTCAGCTATAAACGAGCATGCAGACCGAAGAAGACGGCACTATTGCCGTCCTCCTCTAAATGACGACGTTTTAAAAGTAATAAAACCAATTTATGAAAGCTAATTAAGTGATACTTTATTGCAACAATGATTGGGTTCTGAAACCCAAAATAATAATGAATCGTTAAATTCGTTAATATGGATTTTTGCTCCGAAGCATATCCATGCAGGAACGCAGACAATTCTAATTTCCACTTTCCTCGCAGTATGTATGTTTAATGAAGGTCCTATACCCATATTAAAAATCTTACGTGTCATGGGAATCATGATTGATCCAGAAGCTCATACGTTCGCAGTCAGGCGAGGCGAAATTCGCATCGAGCGCTCTGAACTCCGAGCTTCAGAGGCATCAAAGGAAGCCAGGACTGCTCGTCTCCATGAAAGAACTTCGGAGAATAAGCATTTTGAAGTAGAGGAAGGTTTCTTGTATGGACCAGGAATCTTCGATTAAAAATATGTGAGTATGATGAACCATTCTATGAGTAAAATTGCCGAAAACTTGTCTCAAAACTTTAAACGCTTTTTTCGCGAAACTACATTTTCGAGATGGCGTGCACGATATCTCACGTTCTAATGAACTGATTTATTTGAAATTTGGTACGAATATTCTTTATACATTCCTCTATCATCTCAACCACGCTCGGATCAAAATTTTTAATTTTCCTATTTTGTAAACATTCGGAATTGTTAAAAAAACATGCGAAACAAGAAACTTTCCTTCAAACGGCCGCCATTTTGTGAAAAAATGTTGTTTTGACTTTTCCAAAGTTCATGCTATAGCGGCATCTATGCTAATTAAGAATCTGTTCGGATTTTTTGTTTTAGATGACCAGAAGGTCATCATTGAAATCATGTACGCCAGGACACCATTTTCTTGGCATCACCCATTTTGCCAGCTTATAACTTTGTGAATTTTGAGTTTTTTCGGTGAATTTTTTACGTAATCTTAAAATATCAATAAACAAATGCTAAAAAAGGATAGCAAAATATTTTTTGTTTCGTTTCTACAGAGCTTCAAAAATCGCCCGAAATTCATGCCTCTAGACTAGAATACCCCCATAAAGCAATTAAAAGTGACACAAGCATTAAAGGAAAAGAAAACGCTGGGTATCATACATACAAGCTCAAAACAGAAAAGAGCTACAAAGTAGTAATTAGAGGACTACACCCAAGAACAAACACAAAAAATATATGTCGGAGATGAAAGGACATCGGAGCCTTCCTTTTGGAACTTCGGGAAAATCCCTTAACACCGTAATCTAGATTCTATCTCAGGCGTAATTAAACAATTGTCGTCCTTCGATCCGATTGTATTTGTTCGAGATTTGTGATAATGAGCTGGGCTCGAGGCGACAGCCAGTCGCCGAACGTAACCGCGGTCACGAGATGAGCGCTTTGTCTAACAAAGGCCTGGAGTAATTCTATAGCTCTCCTTAAAAAGTTGTAACACTCGACAGTAAACATTCCATCGGTCTCTGTTCCGTAGCTCGCCACACGCAGACTCTATTCTTCGAGTAAGATGATTGCCAGAGTTCGCTGTGGAGTGCCGAAGCGCGCAGACGTGTCTCTAGTGCACAGTGTAGTCCGAAAACAACACGTGTCGCCCAACCGTCGAAAGTGAACACAGCCAAGTGTTTCCTACCCTTTGGGGAGAAGAAAATTCCACGCACCTAACCCCAACCCGAATACTAGCCTCATAGCCTCACGACTAGTTATTCATTTCGAATTAACTAGTTCGATGATGGCCCAGCAATCGCGACCAGGCTCTCCGGAGCAGACTCGCAACTACCCCGCGCTACCTCCCCCGTGGCAGAAGTGTAGCAGAACTCTCCGCACCAACGACGCTAATATTACAAAGAAACGGAAAATAGAAACAGCAAAACCATACACAATCGACACCCGGAACGAACAATCAACGATACAAATAAACACCCACAACAGGTTCGCCGTACTGCAATCCACTAACGA
The DNA here is from genome assembly GCF_011952205.1 of Bombus bifarius. Taxonomy (NCBI): domain Eukaryota; kingdom Metazoa; phylum Arthropoda; class Insecta; order Hymenoptera; family Apidae; genus Bombus; species Bombus bifarius. The sequence goes on from NW_022884630.1 coordinate 141,362, forward strand.
TGCCATGGAAATCGCAGACCCGCCGCCAAACCAACAATCACAGAGAATCCCCCCTCCCCCACCAATATTTGTGGACGACGTCATCGACATACAGACAATGATCAAGTCCTTAGAGAGAGATATCTCCAAGGAGGACTACAACCTAAAGATAAATAACAATAAAGTAAAAATACTGCCGAGGAACCCAGAAGCTTACAGAAAACTCACCAAGATACTTAGGACCCTGAACGCCAACTTCCACACATACCAACTCAAACAGGAAAGGCCTTTCCGGGTGGTCCTACGAAACATCCACCACTCAGCAGACATAGACGAACTCAAATACGAACTCTCAAAACTCGGCCACGAAGTCATCAACGTAAGTAATATAAGGCATAGAGTCTCGAAAGACCCGTTATCCTTATTTTTCATAGACATAAAACAAAAGCCGAACAATAAGGAAATCTACAATATCAGTCGCCTAATGAACGCGATAGTAAAATTCGAACCACCGTTTGTGAAAAAAGAAATAGTGCAATGCAAAAGGTGCCAAAGGTACGGTCATACGCAGAAATACCGTAACCATACTTTCAGCTGCGTTAAATGTGCAGGAACTCACTCCACTGACCAGTGCGCCAAATCACCGGAAACCCCAGCGAAATGCATCCACTGTCAAGGTAACCATCCTGCCAACTATAAAGGCTGCTCAGCCTATAAAACTCTATACACAAACAGGTACCCTAAACTCAGAGCAAAAGAGGTATCCAACCAAACAACGAGCCCGCCGAAATTCACGATTACCCCAATCCCCTCAACCAACCAAACACCCAGTCCTACTAAATTCACCACTACCTCAACCTCCTATGCCCAAGCAGTAAAAGGCATCCAAAATAACCTGAATAGCCAAAGGGATCTTTCTCAAAATAATGTCACCAATTCACCTAACACAGACAACCTCTCTAGGCTTGAAAAGCTAATAGAGAAACAATCAGAGCAATTAAATAATTTGCTATCGCTACTAACACTCATCATGGATAAATTAATACGCTCCGACGCAAAATAAAACCAAGGCGCATAGCTCTTTGGAACGCCAACGGTCTAGCGCAACACAAACTTAAACTAGAACTCTTCCTAAAACACCAGCCAATCGACATAATGCTCGTATCGGAAACCCACTTCACCGACAAAAACTACCTGAAAATAAATGGTTACAAATTCTACCACACCCAACACTCCAGCGGAAAGACCCACGGTGGCATCGGAATAATAATCAAAGCAAGTATTAAGCACTACGAACTTCCATCATTCCAGAAAGACTACCTCCAAGCAACAAACGTAGCAATAGAAGACTGTCATGGCACAATCACCACTTCAGCAGTATACTGCCCTCCCAGACACTCCATCGCCAAAGAAGACTTTGATAACTTCCTGGACATCCTGGGCAATAGATTCATAGCTGGAGGAGACTATAACGCCAAGCACTTCCAATGGGGCAGCAGACTGGTTACAGCAAGAGGCAAAAACCTCTTAAACAGCATAATAAACAACAACCTCAACTACCTCACCACATATGAACCCACATACTGGCCCACTGACACCAACAAAATATCCGACCTTCTCGACTTCTTCGTAACTAAAAATATCTCATCAAGACACGTCCAAATCAACTCCTCGGCTGATCTCTCTTCTGATCATTCCCCCGTAATAGCAACAGTCAGTTCAACAATCATCGAGAATACACCTAACGGCTGCATTCACAACCAACACACCAACTGGCAGCTCTTTAGAGAAGTCTTTACACACTCAACTTCAGCCTTAACTCCACTAAAAACTAAGCAAGAAATCGAAGCAGCCACGGAATACTTAAACACGAGCATAATAAACGCCATCCGCCTCTCCACACCGACAAAGACGTCTATCAGCAAACAAGAATATCCCCAATACATACTACAAAAAATAGCAGAAAAACGTAGACTAAGAAGAGTATGGCAGACCCATAGAACACCGGATGACAAACGCAAACTAAAACCATAAAAAATTATAAAAACGACTGTTTCTAAAAATACCTCGCCAGCTTATCCCCCACAGCCGACTCCAACTACTCACTATGAAAGGCCTCCAGGAAACTCACACGCCCCCCACAAATAATCCCACCTATCCGCCGTCCGCAAGGTGGATGGGCGCGAAGCCCTATAGAAAAAGCCGACCTGTTTGCTAAATACTTGTCTAAAGTATTCAAACCCCATTCCCCCAAAGCTGCCGCGGACGTTACTGAATACTTGCACACCTCCTTCCAAATGTTCCCTCCTATCGAACCCTTCACTTCTGCAGAGACTATAGAAACAATCAGTCGCCTAAACCCCAAGAAAGCAGCAGGGCACGACCTAATAGGCAATAAAGCAATGAAGGAACTTCCCATAAAAGGGATAGCACTCATCACATCGATTTTTAACGCTATCCTTCGCATTGAACACTATCCTAAGGCCTGGAAAATCTCATTGATTACCCTCATCCCTAAACCCGGTAAACCGATATACGAAACCTGCTCCTATCGCCCAATCAGTCTTTTACCTACCCTGTCCAAACTATTCGAGAAGATGCTCACGAACCGACTCCTTCCAATCCTAGAGAACTTGAAAACACTCCCAGATAACCAATTCGGCTTCCGAAAACATCATTCTACTGTAGAGCAAATCCACCGCTTAACTCATACGATCAGCCAAACACTCGAAAAGGAAAAATATTGCTCAGCGGTTTTCCTAGACATCCGACAGGCATTCGACAAAGTATGGCATGAAGGGCTACTATACAAGCTTAAAAAGATCCTACCTCGTCCCTACTACTCCATCCTAAAATCTTACCTAACCAATAGACAATTCATGGTTAAATGCCTAGACGCCACTTCTGCAACATTCCCAATAGAAGCCGGCATATCCCAAGGTAGTGTCCTCGGACCCCTACTGTACTCCATCTACACTGCCGACTTACCTATACCAAACGAGATAACAATAGCAACATTGGCTGACGACACAGCGCTATTAGCTACCCACGCAGACCCGGTAATTGCATTATCCATTCTCCAGCGATGTCTCGACTCCATGGAAAAGAGGTTTCATAAATGGGGCTTCAAAATTTGTTTTTTTTTTTAATTTACTAAATTACAATCAATTCTCGCGTTGAGAATTTTCAGTAATTCCAGCAGAGTCATTCCTGCTTAATGTTTTTGAAAAAAATACAGGTTTCCAAATTTTATTCCACAAATATGAGACATCTAAATTTCTTATATAGCTTATAGTATATAGCAGAGCAATAAATTCATCTACTTTTGTTGCAATTTTGTTGTTTTTTTTTTTGTACGTGGAGAAATCCTCATGGACACTCCGTCGTTCTAATAATCGCGTAACATCAGAGTAGTGTCGGACTCCTACCGACTAAAACTCCACGATGACCACCCTACGCGTATGACAGGAGTGCTCCAGGAACCTCTTATGAACTAACTTCAGAACTAACTTTCCTGCGAGAAGCCGAACGAGGTAAGTAAGTATTGTCAGTCTTTGGTTACGGGTGCTTTCCTCGGCGTCTATTTATTGCCACACAGTACCCCTAGGGCCATAGGGGTTGGGATTACGCCCAGCCATCGCGCAAGGCACCCAGTGCCTTGTTACCTCGATTAGCTAAGCCTGCAAGGGCTGTCGCTCGTCTCAGGTCGAACGGAGCACATTCTAAGCCCTTCCGTCTCTCCAGGGAGGTTCCGGAGCAGGTGGGACGCTGCTCACCCGCCGAAGGCCATTCGGCGCAAGCCATTATCCCTTAAATCGGCCCTCTTGCCGGCATCTTGGCCATCAATCACTATCACCACGAGTCCAAACCCATAATTGGCCGAGCAGAGGGGTCGCTATTCCCTCCGGGCTTACACTCGACCCCCGTGGTACCATCCTAAATCATTGGTGGGACTATTGTGTGGATGTACGGCCACGTCACTGCCGGCCGGCTACCTGCTAACCGTGCTCGTCAGTTCCAGATGGGACTCACGTAAGCGGGGTCCTCAAGGTACAATGTACCCGGGAACTTATCCCGACGGTCCCATCCTTGGCATCAGGATCGTGGGTGCGCTGCTACCCAAGGCCACATAGAGAGAGTGTAACCGTACTTAAACTCCTTACACTCCCGGCGACCTTCCCTGCGGTGTACATAGAGGATTCATGTAAGCGGGTCGCTTGTCCCGACGGTCCTCCCTGGCTGCGGGAACGTGGGTTTGCCAGCCCCCATAGATTTACATAAGCAAGTCTTCCGCGTGGGAAGCCGAACGAGATACTTGGTAACCTCGAAGTGCTCCAGGGCCGCCACTATCCTGTCCCATGGCATGAAATTGAACGCGTTGACGATGTCCAAAGAGACAGCCAGCGCCACGCCGTTGCGGGAAACCATGTCCTCTGAGAGTGCCCGCACGCGTCTGACCGCGTCAATCGTCGAGCGTTCCTTCTGGAAGCCGTACTGGCACCTGTCCCGCCATGTGTCGCATCAAGCGGGTGGCGACCACTCTCTCGAACAGTTTGCCGGCCTCGTCTAGCAGGCATATCGGCCAGCGAACGCCGACGGCGAAGTCGTCGGTCGGCCCTCTTTACGGAGCCAGACCAGCCTCGCCGTCCGCCATGCCCGGGGGTAAACTCCCTCTCTCAGGCATCTTGTGTAGACGTGCCGAAGTCTGGGGGCCATGACCCCCATCACTTCCCTCCAGATCCGGTCCGAGATTCCGTCCGGGCCTGGCGCCACATCGCGGGAGGTCATTCTTCTAGTCGCCTCCCACATCTCTTCCTCCGTGACTTCCCAGTCATCTCACCATTCTATCGGCCGTGCCGTTTCTCGCGACTGTTCTACCGCACTGCCTTCTTGCGGGCGGAAAAGCGTTCCGATGATCTGCAGCAGCAGCGCAAGTTCCATCTCCATCGTTGCCAGGGGGCCCTTCCCTCGAAGTTCTCGCGTCATCCTGTATGGCCTTCTCCATGGGTCAGACTCGACTGCTGCAACTAGTTCGGACCAGGCACGGTCCTTCGCGTTCTTCATCTCCTTTTGTAGCGAGCCCCGTAGCACGCGGTGCGCCCTGTAGCGCAAGGGGACTTCTTCCTCGTCGCGTCGTCGCCAGCGGCGGCCCCTTAGGTACCGTCTTCGGGCCCGGACGCATCTCGCCCTCAGCTCCGCAATGTCGGGATTCCACCAATAGACTGCTCTGCTTCGCAGCGTGCCCGGTGGGACTCGTGGCATGGATGCGTCGCAAATTGCTGTCATGGCTCGGCGAAGATACTCGATCAGTTTCGGTCGTCGTCGTCGAGGCCTCCCAGCTTCAAGCTGTTGCTATAGCGGCCGACCGGAGTAGATCTTCGTTCCTCTCCTTTACCTTCTATCTTGGCGGTGGGCGCGCACGTCCTCTTCTCGGCGGACCGCGACCATCGCCCGCAGTCGCCGTTCCAGGTCCAGATGTGTCCACCTCCATGAATATGTAGAGGTGGTCCGAAAGTGTCTCGACCCCCTCGGCCACTCTCCAGCCTGAAATCCGCCTGAATGCCATGTAATGTCGACTATGGAACTCCCTCTCCGCGCCACGCAGGTACTGGTCGAGTCTCTGTTGTCCTGGGGTTCCCCCATTACGTGGAATGCGCGTTGAAGTCTCCCAGGACGAGCACTTGCCGGGGAAGTCGTCGCCTAACGCAGTCGCCAACCCCGCCCAGGAACTCCTCGAACGCTGCTCATCCGCTGTTGGGTGACATGTACACACCCGTCACCACCATCCCTGCCCACTCGACCGCGACGTATCCGTTGCCGCGCTCCAGCAGGGCTTTGTGGGCGAACGCCCCCGGCGTTGATGTCCAGGTGACAGCAACCATTTCGTCCGTATCTCCGGCCCATACCGGAGCATCCAGAACTCTGTATGGTTCGGCCACCACCGGTAGGGCGACCGTGCTCTCCAGAATGATTTGGTAGAGCAGGTCTTGCGCTCGTCTTGACCTTCCGAGGTTAGTCTGTAGGATGTGCATTTTCAATCACCTAGTATCGTCACTTCCATGGCTTCCTCCGTGCCAGTTTCCTTGTTCACAGGCTTAGGGTTGCCTTGCTACGGCGAGCCTTTTTCGTTGCCACTTGTGGCTGTAGATCCGCGGGTGGTTCCTCTTGTTCCTTTCTTCGGGGGGGGGGGCAGGTCGGTTCCCCCATCCTGTGTACAGATGGTGCTCCGAGAGCCTCACAGAGCAGGCATTTCGGACTCGCGGCAGTGCATGCTTTCGCTTAGTGTCCTAGTTTGCCGCATCTATAGCAAAGGTGCCCCTTGTCCTCCTTGGAGGTGCAGGTTTTGCTTACGTGCCCAATCTCCAGGCACCTGTAACGCTGTAAAGGTCTTGGCTCGATGACTTCGACCTTCGCTGTCGATCAACCTATGGCGACCTTGCCTGCCTGGGCTAGTTTCCTCACTGCACCGGCCGGGCCTCGTATCCACACAGATCCAAGGCCGATCCAAGGACAAGGCGGATTTCTCCCAGTCGGACGTCCTCCGCCTTGCAACCGCCCCCCCTTCGCCAGGATGTTCTTGATTTCCTCCTTAGTAGCCGATATGTCTATCTTAGTCACCCTTGCTTCCGCAGCTCGGAAGGGTGTCGCCACGCGGATCTTGTTCGGATCCAAGACCCGGGTCAGCCGTGCTGCGAGCGCAGCGGCCTTCTCCCTCTTCTGGTCTTTGGGGACCTCCAGAACGTAATGGTTTTGCGCATCTTCACCGCGTTGATGCCGACCTCGTCCGTGGAGACGCTGTCACTGTCCGCGGCCAACACCTCCCCGTAGGATTGGCTCGATTTATCCCTCAGTGTGATCGTTACCGCCGATGTTCGTGGTGTATGTGGGGGGGGGGGCAGCTTGTCTCCCCATTTTCGCGCGTTCTCCGATCTTCCCTCTGGGGCTTTTCTCAGGATCTTCGCTCCTGTCCCGGGAGTTAGCTTCGCCGGTTGTTTCTTCTCTGCCTCCTTTTTCCTTCTATTTTTTCTTTCTACGGTCTGCCATTCCATGGCAGCCACTTGACCTCCCTTGATCGCTGGAGTGTTTGGAACTTCAGACTCTATCCTTCTCGTGTTCTCGTCGGGAACGACCTCCTTTTCTTTCCTTCTTTCTATGTCTTGAAGGCGTTCTTCCATCAACCGGAGTAGCGAAGGTCCTAGCTCCTTCATCTTGCGTTCGATTGCGGCAATCTCACCCTTTGTTGTCAACAATAATTTCTTTCCTTTTTGCCCTGGACTTATTTATAATATTCAATTCTGATTCGGCTGTAAATATCTTTTCATGTGTTTCCATGCCGTTTTCAGTTGCTGAAGTTTCCTCTTCATCGCATACCGAACAGTCTTCTTCCATGTCCGTAATTTTTTTTATAATTTTTTTTTAAAGTCTTGACATTTCTAGGGTAAATATTTATCATAGAATAATACCATGTACGGAATACAAAATTATTGTGCAATTTGATATGCTTTACGTAAAACGCTCTGCGATGCTTTCTGTCTGAGTTTTAGAGATAACAAGTTTAGATGTCGACTAATTGACTAACAAACTGAGATGTATTCTAGTCGAAAGAACAATAGCAAATAAGAATATGGCCTGTGACGGCGATATATATACAAAAATATTGGTGAGTATTGGCCGTTCTCCATTAACGGTTACTCCAGGAGAAAAAGCTTTTCCCGTATTTTATCGCAATGAGCAATAACCCTAAGAAACTCCTCGACTTTTAAAATGTTTGTTACAATAGACTGTAGAAAATGCTAAATTTTATAGCGGTTCCTTAGGATTATTATGGGCCTCAGTTGATATGTCTTGATGGCTATCTTGATCGAGGGATGGATCTTGTTTTATGACAAGATTACGGACGTAACAGCTGTTATTATTTGTTATTACTGATTTTGTTTGTCATTTGACCATGAGATGGCCTTTTCTTTGTACTGATTGTATTTATTTTAAGAATAACGAAAATATTTTGTCGGATGGTCAAAATGACCGCTCACGGTACGCAAGGCAGAGTACAAATTTTTCTCAGAAAATAAGAGAACAAACTAAAAGTAAACACCGAAAAATATATTGTATGTATGTTTTAGGAAAAGTCAGAAATTATGAAGCGATATGATAAAGTTTAAATATGATTAACTTTGTGTAGAAGTTCGAGAGCGGTCAATTTGACAACCGCTGGTAGGTTTAGCGTTAACGACGTATTTCCGTATTCTGGCGAACCAGTATTGTAAAGAATTGTCTTCTTTTTTTTAGTAGCCCTAAATTAAAACAAAATTATGTTTCTAGATACTATAGTTGTCGGGACAGCGTGTTTTTTTCCATCCTATCGCGTTGCGCTAGAGCCCTCTGATCGTCTATTGCAAAAATGGAACAACTTTGTATGTTTTCCAACTTTTATGGACATGAATATGAAACATCAATACAAAAAGAATCCGCGTATAATACAAGTAATAAACTGTAAAACGATGTCTGTTACATCTTTTAGCGTTTAATAGTTTGGCGTTGACGATTTTTAAAAGAAAACCTATCTTGGATACAATTGGTCCTAGAGAAACGTCTTTTTTTATTGAAACGTATTTCACTGTAGAAGGATGAAAAGTGCGAACGTTGTCGCATTTTACAGTGATGTAGAAATGATTATCGCTGTGGTTTAACTAAGCGATTTTTGGCCGTCGATGGCCCTGCCGTGTGAAAAGGGAATGGGCGTTTCGTCGCGGGACTATCGGTGGACTTGTCAGTAAGGCTATACCCGGTAGTCCCTGCCTTAGACGTAGAGGGAGTCTCGCTAGTTGCGACATTTGTATCATGCGCCCTCGACCGCTAGCGAGATAGACAGACTCGTTGTCGTCGTAGTGGCCCTCTGATGTTGGCGGTTGGTACCCGGATCGCCCGGGAGGTGTTACGACCGCGTTGATGCCTCGAACTGTCGGCGTCCTGTTGGTACCGATCCGCCACAGATTGAATGAAAAATTTTTGTTTCATTTGAATATCAAAATATAGGTCTTTCAGAAAGCGTAGGAAGGATAAACCGGGATCGTATATTTTCATTGCAAAGTAAAAATTTCCCGTTTCGTAAGTTGACAAGTCGATTGTTTTAAAACTAACAAACGGATCGATTCAAAATATGTTACACTATTTTGGTATGACTATTTATACAGGGTGGTTGGTAACTGGTGGTACAAGTGGAAAGGGGGTGATTCTACGCGAAAAAAGAAGTCGAAAATATAGAATAAAAATTTTTCGTTTGAGGCTTTGTTTTCGAGAAAATCGACTTTGAATTTTCGCTCGGTACGTGTGTACTTTATCACGTCTCGTTATAACGGATCTCACTGTAGATCGTTGTTTCGATGGAAAAATTAAAAAAAAAATTTAAAAAAAAATTTCTATTCTATATTTTTCGACTTCTTTTTTCGCGTAAAATCACCCCCTTTCCGCTTGTACCACCAGTTACCAACCACCCTGTATATCACAGAGTCTCGATATTCTACGACTATTTTAATTAAAGTTATAAGCGATTTAAGAAAACGATCTTCTTCGCACTTTTTATGAATTTGCGGCCTAAAAATAGGCTTATCGTAATATAATAGGACTTATTTTAAAGATAATTTTATTAGATACAACTGTCTCTGAAACTCTTTTATTCACGACAAACAATTTCTAACGTATACAGCGAAGTGCAAAAAAAGTCATGTTTTTTACGTTTAACCGATATTTGTTTAAGAAGTACCGGTGGAAAATTTTTCCAAAGTTGCTTATTTTGTTCTAAATATCGCTCGGAATCAGATTCTGCAAAAACATTTCTACTATCAATTTGTTCCTGAAAAAATGTTAATTCGATTCAACTATCGGTAATTAATGCTATCTAAGACGCAGCTACGTGCTACGTACGGTCGAGAAAATTTCACCACGTATTTGTTTAAAAGTTATATCTTATGTTCCTGTTCGAGTTATACGTTAATATAGTTCATAATCGTCTTTGTTTGTTTAAACTGTGGTTATTTACTTTATCCTGCGTTCTGCAATATGAAGAGTAAAAATTAGAATTCAGGTGAAAATAAAAAATCATTGTTATATTTATAAAATAATGTACATAACTTTATTTTAAAATAGTACCGTTAATACTAATTGTTTAAATTTCACAATATATTTAAAACATAGTTTACAAATTGTTTAATATACATATATATTAATGTGCATTCGAAGAACGTATGATATATACCTTTATTAATATACACGTATGTATGTAATATCTATTGACTCATTATGTAAGCGATTAACGAAAATACTGTCATAGAAATTATACTTAAGTTATTCGCAACAACTGTAGGAGCTGGATTTGCATCTCGCATAACAGGAATTATTTCGCTCAACCAATCATTAATCACACTGGAATGATTTCGATACCATTGTAGGTTGCTCGAAGCAGATGTATTCGCAGCTTTGATGCTTACTACTATGTTTGTGATGTTGCCCACTTTGATACTTAACTCGTTCAGCTGCAATATTTGTTAAAACAATAATTATATTCATATATTGTTGAAATTTTGTTAATAAATCAAATAAAAATGAATAAATAAAGACATTAATATATACTGTTTCTTCTTTGATCCAATTTTATTACTATGTCGTGAGTTGAAAATTATAATGTTGTAAGCCAAGATTTGGAAAATTTGCATTTAGTCGCGTATTTCAATCCTTACAAGCATTATTCCTTTAGTTTTATAGCTATATGTACAAATTTTGCATAAATATATGTCGGAGATGAAAGGACACCGGAGCCTTCCCTTTGGAACTTCAGGTAAATCCCTTAACAGCGTAATCTAGATTCTATCATAGGCGTAATTAAACAATTGTCGTCTTTTGATCCGATTGTATTTGTTCGAGATATGTGATAATGAGCTTGGGCTCGAGGCGACAGCCAGTTGCCGAACGTAGCCGCGGTCACGGGATGAACGCTTTGTCCAACAAAGGTATGGAGTAATTCTATAGCTCTCCTTAAAAGAAATATTTGTGGTGGCACGCGACAATAAACATTCCAACGGTTTCTGTCCCGTGGCTCGCCACACGCAGACCCTATTCTTCGAGTAAGATGATTGCCAGATGTCGATGCATCTCCGCCGTACATGTTCAGCTAGCCTGAGGGCCCGTTATAAATCTTAAGATTTAGCTAAGTCCTTCAAAAAACAGTCTTTGTCCCGACTACGAGAAGATAGAGGAGACCTATTTTTCAACGAACGACGTCTCCCACTAGCAACTTTCCCTCGAGGGCGGCTAGCATCTTTTTCTAACCACCGATATGGAGATTGACCAATTAGCAGCAACGCCAATTTCCCTTACTTTCTGAATGAAGGCTTTTGTCGACGAATCCGATGATCTCGTGTCCTTAGACACACTCCATTATAGTTTTCCTCTGTGGCATCATCTGGACGGGAAAGTCATTCTCTCTCGCGATCTCATCGAAGAAAGGAGTAACCCCTTACGACCAGTGGATATTACGCGTTCGACTTAGAGTTTGTGAGCACGTTCATCTATCATCCCGTCGACCGCGGATTCGTTATTGAAGCTAGGATCATTGTCATTAGTTTCTCGAGTATTTAATTACCACGGTTACTTGTCCGGTTCTATGATAATCGTATTTGCACTAGTCAGTGTCTTCTCTATTGCATAACGACAACGTGTAATCCCAACGAAGATTCGTTTCACGCCCCTAACCCTAATCATAATGTGAACCCGACATATATAGTATTTATGTATATTTTTCTGAAAGTATGTTTTATCTTCCTTATAATTTTTTAATTTCTGCTTTAAAAAGAAGTTAACATTTTCATGCTAAATATCAGTTATCACTTTAAGATTCGCTATTCTATAGCATCTTGTAGTGATCGAAATAAACGAAAATTTATCGGTACTACCAATAAATTAGAAGAATAGAGTGAATAACAATAATTTCCAATTATACTACATGTCTTACATTTTTATCTAATGTTTTCGATGTACACAATTCATTATGATAAATCAAGTCATGATAAAAAATTCTTTAGGATTCATTAATATTCATCATTTCAATGTTAATATTATTTGCAATCTTCCTAACTGTTAAAGTTTCAATAGTCACCATTGCAGTATATCGTAGAAATTCAAAGTGTAAAAATAAAAATGACATTATTTATGGAATCAAAGAATAGCTTCATGTGCATTCTAGGAATTTTTGCACTTTTACATGCATAAACGTCTGCTGTATGTTCATAATAATCAATATACCTGTTATGTTATATATATGTTAATCAATATACCTTTGTAATTTGATCTTTCACTGAAATATGAGATGCCAGTTTAGAAATTAATTCTTCTACACCATCCCAGTCCTCGTAACTGAAAATAAAACAAGTATATAATATTCTCTTTTTCTACATTAATTAAATGCGTATTGTTTCGTGTAATTATTTATCAACTTACAAATTATATATTTTTTCATAATTATTAACTAGGTAGTCTAACATCACATCCACTCCAAATTTTCCAGAATTGTAGACAGAAGCAAGTACGGTGCTAACATCTTGCTTTCGAATATTAGAGGTATAGTTATATGTCAATGCATGTTCAATATACCTGGAGCAAAATAAAAAGATTGTTAATTGTAATAAAAATTTCTAATGTTTTAAAAATTTTTACTTATTGATAGCCGATGTGAGTTCGAAACAGTTCGGAAGATTGCAGAACAATCTAAATATCATTATCATTAATAGGTATAATATTCTTAATGTTAAGATAATAATAAATTATTCTATATAATATATAATAATATAATGTTCTTAATGTCAACAGTGACTCATTAATTCGAACAATGAACAAATTATATTAACTTTAATTATTAATTTTGTAAAATATGTATATAACATGAATTTTTAATCACACAAAAGCGTTTATTAAATGATTTACTAAATAGCACAAATCTAGTTGTTTTACAATTCGTATATTCATAAATTATATACATATTTATATTTTGAGTACAAATTGTAAATCATAAATTATTTGATGAATAATAAAAATTAGATCAAGTACTTTGTTACTATACTACCAAAAATTATAAACCTTTTATACTCAAATCATATAATCGTATAATCATATACACTCAGATCATATACTGAAATCTGGCTTGTTGTACCAGTTCAGAATTGTGTCTAAACTTTTCATTTGAGCCCTGGTACAGCCTTGTGTTCGATGACGTAGATGAACAACCTTGACTTAATCATTTTATAAATACAGCATAAATAAAAAAAGCTAATAGTTCCTTACCTCATGTATCACTATTAACATTCACGTGTATGATGACGTAAAGAAATAGCCTCAAAACTCAACTGGAATTTAGCTATTTATTTCATATTTGTATGTTATATAAGACATTTTGAAATTGTATGTTATATCTAACATTTTACACCATCTTAACCCTTTGATAGTGTGATAAAGTGTGGAAATTTGAAAATGTGCGATTTAGAATATAATTTCGTTAAGATATCCTACAATTCTGGTGTCAGCTACAAAAAATACTTTCAGCTTTTTGTAGGTAATAAATATTAATAATCACGTTACATATAATGATATCTATCATAACAAATTTAACATATTATATACAATTGCAAATTCGTTCCAAATTCCATCAATACGATCATGACAGCAATCATGTTCACAGTAGTAATGAAATCTCAGAATGCTTCGAATAATATGGATAATATATTCATAAAAATTTTCCATAATATTTAAACTTTTATGAGTTGCTGTATGAGCAATATTTGTGCATACTAGTTGTTATATGTTTGTATACTGCCACTAACATAGACAATATGTTTACAATACTCTTCCAAATGCAAATAATATCGAAAGGCAAATAGACTTGTCACATTTTCTAATATATTCAGATAGCATAAGTTATATCATTCCTTTCGTTAACTTACGATTTGTTTAAGAATCGTCAGATAAATTATTTTATAATTTTGATATGAGAGGCTTGTAGCTACTCTCCTATTGAATTATATGTATATGTATTATGATCTTTGCTGAATTAAGCGTTATGTAGTTTTCTTGTGTAATAATTGTTTATATAATATTCTTTAAACTTACGAGTTCAATACTTCTTTGTCCATGGAGCAGCCTAGTGCCTCTAATATGACTTTCTTCTCCGAAGCAAAGTCTGTCTTCAAATATTGATCCCATAGGAATTCCCACTCTGCTAGAGATCCACTTCTTATGGCAGTACAATAAACAGCTGTCCTGGCATTTGGTGAAATTCTGAAAGTTATATCCCGAATGAAATAGGTTTCCCTATTTTTCTACCGATGTAATTAAATAGTTTCTATATATTAATTTATTTTATAATATATGCATATTATAATGTATACTTTATAATCTATAACCTAGCTTATTTCACAATCTAGATTTATCGTGATGATATTTTATATCATTTTAGCACGTCCAGAGGTTGATAAACGAATTTCATCAACACGAAGTATTGTATAATCGCATATATAAAACAATACTTATCAAACAATGTACTCTGTGAAATGTCTAGAAATTTTCTAGAAAGGGATTCAAATAAACATTAAAAAATAGCAGAAATAACTGCAGAATTTTACGACTTTTAAAATATTTCTTATAAAAGTAATAAATAATTGTAGAGTCTATATTTAATAAAGCTTCTCTTCAGTATTATACATTGTTAATACATTGCTTTAATTTCCTATAATATATATATATATATATATATATATATATATTTTTAATGTAATTTTATAATGTTATTGAAATATTAAAATCTATTTGTTGCAATTTTTTATCAAACTTTATTAAATCTATTAGAATGTCCAATTGAATTATTTATTCTAGAATTTAATTATTTGTATAAAAATTTAAAAGTAAATTGTCTTTTTAATTAGAAGTATAGGCTTTTGATTTGAACGCGTGTGATCAATACATGATCCTATTTTGCATTTCTATTATAATTTTCCAATAAAGCATTACATGGCCTACGCTTAGATAAATACTTTTATTTGATTATATTCATTTATACATGTACAAAGCTTGGCTGCTGAATCGTGGGACACAGTGTCTAATTATTTATCGACTAAGGCGGTCTTTAATATAATGATATCATTCAGATGTCATCATTCAGTCGTCATTCAGATATCGTATTAGCCTATTAATTGAATACATTGAAAGACAAAAACATTATTAATTCATATATTTAAGATGTAGAAATAAAAAGAACAAAATTTTGAAAACAGAATGAGAAAATATAAGATTTCGTTAAGAACTTGGTATTATCTATGTGTACTAGATTGCAGGTAGTTGTGTATTCGCCGAAAACAAGAAAAATAAAGGAGAGAAACAAAATAACTATAATGCAAACATTATGTTTTACAAATTAATAATTAGTTTCGTCGCATAATAATAAATATCATATATTATCCACATTGTTACTCTTAGCACTGAATACGTTTAACATTCCTACCTCTAACACTATTTCAAGCTACCATCTTTTCTTTCTGAACATGGCTTTTTTCCGGAAGCTTTAAACAGTGTTAGAGAAAGCAGTGTCAAATGTATCACTGCTAACTGTAATGGTATGAATAGTAACAATCCAAGCCGTGGAAACCTCAGGATTCTCAAACGTTAGATAATAGATAACTTTTTCATCTAATGATAAAAAAAGAATTTATCACCTCGCGATCAGATTTTTAAAAATATGAGCATAAATAAATAAATATATATATATTTATATAATGTTTGTATAATAAATATATATATATTTTTATTTATATTTATTACATTTATTATAAAAAATATACTTATTTATTTATTTATTTATTATATATATAGTAATAAAATAATATTTCTTCTTTTATTTCTACATTTCGGTTGTACGAATATTGTTGTCTCTCCCTATATGATAAAAATAAAAATAATCTGTCAATAAGAATAAATCTTACGTATATGTATCATTTCCGCGCCACTTGGCGAACAGGTGGATAGACTTATCCACACACTCTGTATGATTCAGTTTGCACATCCAGGATAGGATCAAATCTTTGTTCAATTGATCCATGCGGAATTCTTCTTCATTATTGTCTTCGAAGTCGAGCTTTTCAAATCTGTCAGCTGCCAATAGCCTAATGTACTCTTTCAGCATACTTTCTCCATGATTTCCTTGATATCGTTGCAGAAGGAAATTCATTCCACTGAAAAATGCCTTCCAAGGTATGTAATCTTGTTCTTTTAGCAGGTAGGTTGTCCCATTCAACGCGAGGCCATAGGTGATCCAATCAGCTCGTGCCAGATTCAAGAGATCATCGATAATTTGAGCTCGATTGGTCACATGTATCAGTGTATGATTAGCGCTCTTTAAGGCATTGATCAGACGATTCCATGATTTAGTATCATAATTCACTCGATAGTAACCACTCTGCTGAATATTCAAAATAAACCATTCTTCCTGAGAATTGTATGGAATGGTTATTGGAAATCCTTGTAACCAAATATCGGCCGTAGTAACCGAAAAATTCAGTTTAGAAGCGGTTGTCATCGTAATGGGTATCCAGAATTCCTCGAAAATTTCTGGCGTAAAGAAATTTTTCTGCAAAAATTATTTCCAAAAGGTGTTTGATCTTTGGTATCTACTAGTTACCCAGAATTCATATGTAGAATATGAAAAAGATCATAACAAAAACGACCTTTGTCCACGTTTGTCTTTCTCCAGGAAAGCAAATAAGATACTCCAGTGTCTTTTATTTTTGTGCGATGTACGCCAATTATTTTTAACAAAAAATATTTATCACATCGTGAATTACTATAAGTGGCATTATCGCTCAAAAGTATGCGAATATTTTCATAATTCTAACAGAATATAATTTAATTGGAATATCATAAGTATAATTATTTTATTGATTTCAAATAGCTAATAGGTATGGAATGAAATAATTTCACGTGCAAAAGTGAAGCAGATTATGGCATAATTTTTCAACAAAATCTGTAAGAAAATATTCCAGCGAAACTATTTAACCTCAAACTGTCTATATATCATATACTTTATGCTCAGCAAGAAAATATCAAAAATGAAAAAATGATTCAAATAACTTTATGATAGGATCATTTGAGTCAGCGAAGAGATATTAACAACAAAATAATTTCCAAAAATTAGGTAATTTTCACGTGTTACTGAATTATGTTAATTACAATTAAGAATATTAACAGTATTTGAACAAACTTCTTACTTTTTGATGAGTACCTAGAAGTTATAACCTCGTAGAAAACTTGGCTACTTATCACGGCCCTAATAATAATAATATGTATAACAATATACAATACAATACTATACTAATAACGATATGTAGTATCGTGGAAAGATTGTCTAAGAAATACCCGACAAAATATAAACAGTGTTGCGAGAAAGCGTAAGTGCCGACAGGCCGAAAGGGTCGGGAAACTTCAATATATTAAGCGGCCCATCAATATGTCCTCAGTCCTTCAGTCAAATAGTTACGCGGAAGAAGGCGTACGTGACCATGATCGCGGATGGTTATGGAATACGTACTTGGTGGGGATATGAGAAGACGGGGGGATGATAAAGGAATGCTTAAGAGAGAAAGACGATTAATCGTCAGTCGTTAATGGAGAGTCTAGTTGCGAGGAGTTAGTTTTGAGTCGAGAGAAAGGTATGAGTTGTGAATTATCAATTTAGATGTCTTGGTTATATCACATTACTGCATTAAGTTCGCGTCAAATAACCATTGTTGCCTGTTTAATCCACTGTAAATAAATCCATCTATTAATAAATTTATCATATAGAGTAGAAATCACTGGAAATTCTAATTTCTAATATTTCTGATAATGATCCTATAAATGTAGCAGTACTAATAATAATATATAGTTTGTTTTCAAATATAAATCGCTCAAAAATTATTCATGACTGAATTTGTTCAATTACAAGGCAAGTTACTTAGTGTTAGTATGTCTTAAATAACTTTACTTTATACTGATCGGAATGTGCGACAAACGTAGATAAGACAAGGATTAATTGTATTATACAAACAATTAATGAAATTATAGTGTTATATTCTATTATCACCTCAAAGTGGGAAGTGAGCGTCAATTCAAGTGCGAACATATGAAGTGTATTTAAGGTATTATTAAATAAATTAAAAGTAAAGGACGTGAAAGTGAGAATAGAGTTAAAGAGATAGAAATAAGAGATAGAAATGGCAGAAAAGGAAAAAGTTTAGGAGGAAGGTTAGGTGTGAAAAAAGGTGAAAATATAGAGAAATGGCAGGAAGACAAGGGACACAAGGTTGGTAAAAAGGGATCAGATGGCCGTAGGAAGAGAACAGGAGGTTGATAAGGAGGGAACGGTAAAGAGAAAAATCTGGTCAGAATAGAACAGAAAATAACGGTAGAAAAGAGGGGAATTGAGGAATATTTAACGAAGATAGACGGGGTGAAGGCAGAGAGGAAAGGATATATTAGGAGATCAAGGAGAAAAAAGTGTGGGAGCAAAAGGAAAGGAATGTGAGAGGGGTGAAGGAACAAAAGAAAAAGAGGTCACGTTAGTATTAGTGGAAATGAGAAAAGAGATGAGAAAGATGAGAGAAATGGAGAGAAAGTAGAGAGAGGAAATAGAAAGGTAACTGAAATAAAGAGAAGATACCTGGGAAAAGGACAATTACATGGAAGAATTGGTTCCTTGGAAAAGGCAGTAGAAATAATGCTAAGAATATTAGAAGAAGAAAAGGAAGATGTAGATTCTAAGATAATAAAAAATATAGGAAAAAGAATACAGGGAGAAGCAAGAAATAGAGCAGAATAAGTAAAAATAAAAGATATGGGGAGAGTGATAGAAATACAAAACAGTAGGGAAAGAGAGAGCAACATAATAAAAAAAATAAATATAGATGAAAGAGATAACAAAGAAATAAAAGAAGAAATAGGGAAATTTGTAGATAAGGATCTAAAGGTAGCTTGTAAATTAGAGCGGGCGAAAGCGATAGAAAAAGAGAAGGAGATGATAATTGCGAGAGTAGAAAAAGAAGAGGAGCAGAAAAAGATGTTAACGAATAAGAAGTACCAGTAGCGGAAATTTACTTAAGATTTGAAATGCCTTGATATTTATGAAAAGTTTTCTGATAAAGTACAACTCCGTTTGTATAACTTGCTGAGGGACAAATTGATTCATATAATCAGGTTGTTCATATAACAAAAGCCCGCCTATGTTTCTCTGCCATTATTAGAATAGGAGTTCATGTTTATATAAGAAGATTCCAAGAAACACTTACATAAATGTCTTAAATACATAATAATGTTGCAAACTTCAATAATTATTTACAGGTGAATACTCCCCGCCGATTTTGATGTCCTTGAGATACGGGGATAATTCTAAACAACTTTCCTTATAATATACAGGATGTTCGGCTACAGGTGTAAAAATTTTAAGGGCTGATTCTTGAAGCTAAAATAAAAATCAAGAATACAAAAATTGCGTATCCGGCTTTTAGTTACTGGCAATTAAAAATCAATCGAAATATCCCTGTGCGCTAGCAAATTTTCTTACGCGAATGAAAGTAGGTCAACCTGATCAATGGGGTGCGCAGATACCCTTAAATCGAACGATAAATGGGCAGTAGCATATCTCGTACAAATCGTAGGAAAGTAAATTGTTTTTGAATTCATACATCATCCGGTCCTCGAGTGTCATTGAAAAATGGCATTTAAGTGTCAGTTTAGAGTAGCATTTTAAGTGTCGAGACTGTTCACAGAAAAGTCGTAACGAAAATGGCATTCTAGGCATTTTATATTACAGTAAATGTTCAATGTAGTTAAAATCCGATGGACTGATGATGGAGATAAAGATGTGGCGGCACTCGGCGACAATGTATATCGCCGAAGTGCCTAATGAGCCATGGGTATTCCAACAGTCCTTCCGCCGAATGTTATAGAAGAAGGCATGCGTGGCAACGGTCGTAGACGCCTAACAAACGCGTGGATAGTGGGGATATTGAGGAGTGACAAAGAGAAAAGAAACAGATCCGATCGAAAGTCAAATTGTAAGAGCTTCAGTCTTGGAAAGTCACGGCTGGAGTTCAGAAGCAAATCGTAATTAGTATAAACCAAGTGTTCAAAAATAAATTCTCTTCTTATTTTTCTATATTTTATTTTTCTTTTCATCGGAGATTTCCTTTTTTTTATTTTACGTGACACACTACACGCTCAAATCACTTGCGTTGAAATTAAATAAAAAAGATTAAAACGATAATAAAGAATACAAAAATAAATGAAATAAAAGAGTTCAAGGACCTAAAAATGGAAAGGACTAAAAAAATGTACAGCAGAATAACTTAAACTTATACTAAATCTAGAATTAACTCTAACTTTATGTTTATACAATTGTCATAACGTTTCTCTTTGGCTCTCGGAAAGATTCTATCCTTCTACGACTATTTTACTCTCTTATCAAATTTCTAAAATCGCTAAAACATGTTACGTAACAAGGTAGTAGTGAAGAGTTCTTACAGAAAAAAAATTTACGATATTCTACGTTGATGTCACACGCTCAGGAACAGTAACAGGGTAGGCAAAACATCCTGCATGCCACAGCCATCGAAACAATAACCAGATAGTAACAGAATAGCCGCATCTGATAGACACCCGACGATAACCCCCCCCCCCCCCTAGAGAGACCAAACCTTAGTATAAGAACCTTCGCAAATCAGCACCCAACACCTTTTTGTTATAACACTCTGAATCGTTACTCTGTTGGATTCGTACAATAAAATTTTACTATCATATCTAAAGTCCAAATTTTTTACCTTACTTGTGAAACGTTCGAACTATAACGCAAGATCACCGGTGATATGTCAATTTCGTGATTTCTTGTGTCTCCTACGTGACTGATGCTGTCATTTCCTTGTATAATTTTTTTGATATTAGTTAGGGACAGCCACAATATCTGAAGTGTAACTTTTAAAAACATTATCAGTAACTAAAAAACAAAGCTAAAAGCACAATCTTTTTATTCTTGATTTTCGTCTTAATTCGGCTGCCTTAAATTTCCTCACCCTGTTTAGAATCATGTTCCTAACAACATATTTCAAGGTCATCGAAATCGGCAGGCAGTACTCTTCTGTAAATAATTACCCAACTTGTATCGACTGCGAAGTATAGAAGTGTGTAACATAATGCGTGCTCCTACCGTTTACATTTTCGTTCATAGAAGCGGATTGACGCTCAGCAATAGTTCAGATAGTATACTTATAGGAGCTTCACTAAAGTTCAGTTAATCAGGCATTACTAAAATTTCGTTATGCAAATGGAGTTTGTATTATGAAGTTCCATTGTACTGGACCTTAATGTATACCTGAGACAATATTATAGCATGTTCTTCTGACTTCGCAGAGACAACCGGATATCCTCTTGTATTAGTCCAACCAGACATGAAATTTGACATATTCAACCAGGGGTTTAAATCGTTTGTTTTCATCATCGCATCATCGAAAGCTTTCCAAAGATCGTTTGGAGTTGCAGTACGGTATTTATGTCGGTCCAAATACAGGTACATAGCTTCTTTGAAGGTTTCTGGTTTCAGTGACTTTTGTATCATTCGTATGACACTAGCCGCTATAAAAATATTTACTTTTAATAGTAAAATGTTAATTCTTAGGAACACGGTTGAAGTAAATATAATTGAATTTTATTGTAATAAAAGATAATTAGTAATGGTTGCAGATAATGTTCGGCAGATATTATATTAAGCAATGAATACATTTTTATTTACAGAAGGAGATTCAACGATAAAATATTTATTTTCAGGACAAAGCAAAATTAATGAATTGTTATCAATGTATCGTATTTGCTGTGCGCAAGGTGGATGGGCGCGTAGCCCTATACAAAAAGCCAACTTGTTTGCAAGTCACCTAACTAATGTCTTCAAACCGTTTTCCTCCACTACTACCGCCGAAATAATGGAATACTTGCACTCTCCCTACCAGATGTCTCCTCCTAATGAACCTTTCTCAACTCTGGAAGTTATAGAATTAATCCGTCATCTAAATCTCAGGAAAGCATCGGGACATGATGAGATAAGTAACGAAGCTATTAAGGAGCTTCCCATAAAAGGGATTGCTCTCATTACCTCCATTTTTAATGCAATTCTTCGCCTTGAATACTAAGTCTTGGAAAATATCATTAATTACTCTTATTCCTAAACCTGGGAAACCAATACACGAAACTAGCTCTTATCGTCCAATTAGTCTTCTATCCACTTTGTCGAAACTATTCGAGAAAATGCTAACGAAACGACTCCTTCCACTCTTAGAGGATTTGAAAACAATGCCAGATCATCAATTCGGTTTTCGGAAGCAATATTCGACGATTGAGCAAATTCATCGTCTAACTCATAAAATCAGCGAAGATTTAGAAAAGAAAAAATATAGCTCTTCAATCAAATATTGCTCTGAAGGACTCTTGTTCAAACTAAAGAAAATACTACCACACACCTACTACTCTATCTTAAAATCATATCTAACCAATAAGCTGTTCATGATTAAATACTTAGACGCTATAACCGCAACATCCCCAATAGAAGCTGGCATACCCCAAGCCAGTGTCCTCGGACCTTCGCTGTTCACCATCTACACTGCCGATTTACCAAAATTTAACAGAGATAACCACAGCGACATTTGTTGATGATACAGCTTTATTAGCATCCTACTCAGACCCGAAAGTTGCCTCCTCAACTCTCCAGCGAGGTTTTGACTCTATGGAAAAGTGGTCCCACAAATGGCGTTTCAAAATAAATGAAAATAAATCCAGTCATATAACTTTCATGCTGCGAAAACAATCCTGCCCACAGGTGACCATAAATAATATTCCACTTCCAAACAGTCCAGTTCCAGATACAGTCAGATATCTGGGCATGATTGTAGATAGAAGAATGACATGGAAACGGCACATCGTAGATAAATCTAAAGAACTGAACACAAAACTAAAAAAATTCTACTGGCTCATTGACAGACGCTCCAACTTAAACATGCAGAGTAAAATAATGCTATATAAAGCCATATTAAAACTTATTTGGACCTATGGGATCCAACTATGGGGAACAGCGAGTATTTTCAACATAGAAATTCTCCAACGATTCCAAACAAAAACTCTAAGATCCTTAATAGATGCACCTTGGTATGTTACCAAAGAAACAACACATCGCGACCTTAAGATGCTAACCGTGCTCGGCAGTTCCAGATGGGACTCACGTAAGCGGGGTCCTCAAGGTACAAAGTACCCGGAATCTTATCTCGACAGTATCGGGATCTTGACTGCGCTACTACTCAAGGCCACGTAGAGAGAGTGTAACCGTACTTAAACACCTTACATTCCGACGACCTTCCCTGTTGTGTACATAGAGGACTCACGTAAGCGGGACGCTTGTCCCGACGGTCCTCCCTGGTTGCGGGAACGTGGGTTTGCCAACCCCCGTTGACTTACATAAACAAGTCCTCCCTGCGGGGCCGGACCCAGGACATGTAGTCTGGTTCTTGGTGTCGGGTACTTTCCTGAGATTTAATATCATATACAGCACCCGGGCAACCCTAGAAGCCATCGGAGTTGGGATACGCCCAACCAGCGCACTCGGTACACAGTACCGGTTACCTCAAATAATCGCCCGCAGGAGGCTCTCTCGTCTCAGGTCGAACGGGGTCCTTTCCAAGCCCTTCCGTCTTCCGGGACGGTATCCGGAGCAGGTGGGACGCTGCTCACCCGCCGAAGGCCATTCGGAGGACTTTGTCCCCCTTAACTCGGTCCTCTTGCCAGCACTTGGCCACAACCACTGCCACCACGAGTCCATACCCATTATTGGTCGAGCCGAGGGTTCGCTACGCCCTCTGGGCTAACACTCGACCGCCCGTGGTACCGTTCATTGTCAACGGTGGGACCGCGCGTGTGGATGTACCGCCACGTCTCTGCTGCACGGTTTACCTGCACACCGTGCAGTCAGACCCAGATGAGACTCACGTAAGCGGGAGTTGAGGAAATGTACCTCGGCGGCTCTCCCGACGGTCTCACCCTTGGCTTCAGGATCGTGGGTGCGCTACTACCCAAGGCTCCGTGGGGAAGACTTAGTCTTACACCACAGCAACCTTCCTTGCGGTGTACATAGAGGACTCATGTAAGCGGGACGCTTGTCCCGATGGTCCTCCCTGGCTGCGGGACCGTGGGTTTGCCAGCCCCCATAGACTCGCAAAAGCGAATCCTCCCTGCGGAACCCGTATCGAGACAGTCGAAAACTCGGTAGGTCACCGAACGTTAGCAGCAACGTAAGAAAGCGACAATGAACTATGCCAAATCCTCAACTCCGACTCTCGCGCGCTGCGGCTTGAGAAAATTCGATTTTCCGACGTGGAAATATTTTACGACATTTCGATCGGAACCATGCGGCCGTTCGTACCGAGACCGTTACGACGCAACGTATTTCAGTCGTTATACGGACTTTTCCATCCGGGGATACGAGCCACGCAAAAACTGGTGACGACACGCTTTGTCTGGCCGTCTGTAAACAAAGATTGCCCCGTAAAAATAACAA
The DNA here is from genome assembly GCF_011952205.1 of Bombus bifarius. Taxonomy (NCBI): domain Eukaryota; kingdom Metazoa; phylum Arthropoda; class Insecta; order Hymenoptera; family Apidae; genus Bombus; species Bombus bifarius. The sequence continues at coordinate 165,996 of NW_022884630.1, forward strand.
CCAACCAGGAACGCCGATTCGAATCTCGTCTGTTCAAAGAGTTATGCCGGTTGCTTGGCGTCACCCATCTACGCACGTCGGTCTATCATCCCGCGTCTAATGGGATGGTAGAGCGCTTACATAGACAGCTTAAAGCAGCAATCAAGTGCCACGACACGAGCAACTGGGTCGAAATTCTACCAATCGTACTATTAGGCATTAGAAGCGCGATAAAGGAGGCCCTAAACGCAACGGCAGCCGAAATGATCTACGGCACCGGCATACGATTGCCGGCGGAGTTCTTTTTACCAATCAATCAGCGGGCCAACTCTGAATTTGTGAACCTGCTAAAAGAACGGATGGAGAAAGTCAGGCCATAGCCTGTTACACGACACGGCGAAAAGAAAATATTCATTTTCCGCGAGTTGGAATCTTTGCCGTACGTATTCTTACGATATGGCGCGATTAGAGACCCTCTACAGCCGCCTTACGACGGGCCGTTTAAAGTAACGCGAAGAGGCGCAAAAACATATACAATTACAGTGAACAATCGCGGCGTAACGGTTTACGTAGACCGGTTAAGGGGGTATTCTAGTCTAGAAATTTGAAAAAATCGAAAAATTTTTTTTTCATATTTCTAAAGTTTAGACATTCAAGAATATGTCCTTAGAAGGATTTTTCAAAATTTCAATCATTTATGAGTTACAGCCATTTTTGTGACGCAGCATCTGCTCCGGTCCGACCAGAACAAATGAACAGTAGACGGTAGACGTTGTCCGAGTAAACTTGTCTCAAAACTTTAAACGCGTTTTTCTCGAAACTACTTTTTCGAGTTGGCGTGCACGATATCTTACGTTCTAATGAACTGATTTATTTGAAATTTGGTATGAATATTCTTTATACATTCCTCTATCGCCGGAACCACGCTCAAATCAAAATTTTTAATTTTGCTATTTTGTAAACATTCGGAATTGTTAAGAAAACATGCGAAACAAGAAACTTTCCTTCAAACGGCCGCCATTTTGTGAAAAAATATTGTTTTGACTTTTCTAAGATTCATGCTATAGCCGCATCTATACTAATTAAGAATCCGTTCGGCGTTATTGTTTCAGATGACCAAAAGGGTTGAAATTATACACGCCAGGATACCATTATTTTTTAGCACCACTTACTTTGCCAGCTTATAACTTTATGAATTTTGAGTTTTGAATTCTTTACGTAATCTTAAAATATCAATAAACAAATGCTAAAAAGAAGGATAGAAAAAATATTTTTTGTTTCGTTTGTACAGAGCTTCAAAAACCGCCCGAAATTCGTGCCTCTAAACTAGAATACCCCCTTAAAGCCAGCCTTTGTAGTACCAGAGGACCTCGAAGCGAAAACCGTCGAAACCCGTGACGTGCTTATTCCGGTAGAACAGACGAACGCCCGCAACGAAAGCGACACAATTATCAATAATCAAAACAATGAAGGAAACACCAGCAATAGGAACGTTACGCGGTCAGGGCGAAGAGTCCATTTTCCTGATTGGCTGCAGGCAGGCTTCGGTTAGGCATTGTAATTATCGGACACGGGATATATCATGAAAATTAAAAAAAAAAAAACAGCGACGCTCAAGTAAATATAATAAAAACGTTATCACTGGTAGAGGGGTAATGTAGCGGCACAGGAGTCAAAGGACGACGCGAGTCAAGAGCGACTCGTGTTGTTGTTTCGCCTCAGGACATTGACTTAGCCTTGACGCATGAAACATAACGACAAATAAACTCCGGGCAAAACAATGTCGCCGCTACATGCAACCGCCGAATGAAGACGAATTTAAATTTTCTGACTCTCCCCCGACCAGTATAAATAAATGGACACGATCGCGAGCAAGTACATATCGAGTATCTAACAGCGTCAAGAGTATCACTGAGTATCTTACGGGCGTCTATCAAGTTACGCGACGAGCATTTACGAGTATTTTTTCCGCGATTTTATTTTGCGATTTATACTTCGTACTCACGACGTACGTTTACGGCTGTATATTAATTTATTGTTATAAATATATTCGACGGTTACAAAAACGAGTAAACTCGTCATTAATCCTCACGTACCTATGTCCTCTTCACATAAACATCTACAAATACATCGAGACGTTAAGATACCCACAGTTAAAGAAGAAATATACAGGTTCAGAAACAGATATAATATAAGAGTTAACAACCACCAAAACCCATTAGTTACCCAACTACTTGATACGACGGATCAGATCCAGAGACTAAAAAGACAATACCCTCTAGATTGAAGCATTAGATTCAACTAGAATCAAACATACTATAAACTATTATAATCCAAGTTACAGTACCACGCCAAAAGAATTTACTTATAATGCTCAATGAGAATTGATTGCAAATAGTCTAGTCAAATAAAAAAAAAAAAGAAAAAAATGTAGTATCGTGGATGAAAGGCCTAAGAGATATCGGGTGAACTATAAACAATGTCGCGAGAAAGCCTAAGTGCCGGCAGGCCCATCAATGTATTGTCGGTCCTTCAATTGAATAGTTACGCGGAAAAAAGGCCTACGTGACTGTAACATCAACCAAATCTCAATCCACATCAGAGACCAGACCACACACCGAGGGGCAAGATAGCAGCCAGATGTCTACACATCCTTACTGGAGATCCTCAATAGTCTTAGGGACCCACCATAAATCTTGGCATTTTCATAGCTAAGGTCCTTTAGATCAAACAACCATCTTTTATTTCAAATGTCCTTTACATTTATTGTTTACCACGGGAGGATACGGGAAACATGGTTTTTCTCACGTTCGGTATCTTCCGTTAGCAACTTTCTCTCGAGGACGACCCTTCCTAGTCCACCAACCTTTTTATGATCCAATCGAAAGCAATGTCTATCGCCCTCACTTTCCTAGCCAAAATTGTTCTTAACGAATCAGCTCATCTCGTGTCTTTAAACACGCCCATAACTAACTTTCCTCCGGTACAACATCGTTACTAAACCTTACTTATTCTCTATCTCTAGAATAGTCAACATCTTTTACCGAGTTTTTACCCTTAGACCAGTCGCGTACTTAGTTTATACATACGCGTCAGTGTAACTAGATTCTATATAAAGTTGTTGGACTGTGCTTTATACATGTCATATATTCAATTGTGATTATTGAATTCATAATAAACATTGATAAAAAAGAAAGTTAATAGTTGTGTTACGGCTCAACCTTCTTGTTTTTATCAACTAAGCCTCAAGTTTACGTGACATGATCCTGGCCACGAACGGTTGCGGAATATGTGTGTGGTGGGATTATGAGAAAAGACAAAGGGATGCTAAAGGAGAAGGACAAATTAACAGTCAGTGCGAGTTGAGAAGTCGAAGAGTGTGAATTGCGCTGTCGAGAGAGTGTGGTCCGCGTGAGAGAGAGCGTTGGAACCACGGTGACGAGGATTGTAAATTAACTATTTAGTTGTCTTAATTATAGAGCACATTATTGTATTTAATTTACGTTAAATAACCATCATTTCTTGTTTAACCAACACCTGTTTAATCCATTTTAAATAAACTAATAAATAAAGATCCTACCTCAATAAATATTTAACAAATTATTTTTCATCCTAATGTACATAAATATAGAAACAATTATATTTTATTTTAGTATGAGAATTTTTATGTTGTATCTTTAGTTGATAATGTATTAATTATTTGCATATTTAATTATTAATTATTAGAAGTAATTAAATTCAATTTATATACGATGGTGGAGCTAACAGAAGTTAATATAATTGCAAGTATATAACAATGAAAAAAGTAAACAGTATAATTTGAAAGTATCAGTGACGACAATGAGTAATTAAATTTTAGGTGTTGCAATTTAGAATACTTTAATCCTACTGAGATAAAACTATTTTCACAGACATTTTACTATAATTAATATAACACGGATTTGGATTATTTGTTCAAATGTTTGAGATTTAAACAAGTGAACTGCAAAAATCTACTTAAAGAATCATAATTCATCTTTATATGTCCTTTCCTCACTCGCGTGCAAAAAAGCTAATGACATCGAATTGTGCTCTTTTCGGAGCTATTCAATTCTTCTTGTTTAAAAGCTTATTTTAAAAGTACAGTTTACATGACTTTTGCGTAGTACTGTTAGAGGGATCTATACAAAACTGCGTACCAAAGTAAAACTCTATGTCATGCTTATCTTCATTAGTAAGTAATTCAACTTACCTATTTTTATCATATTCAGGCGTTAGTTAATTAAAACAAAATAATAAAGACAGATGAGCTTGGTCAATATGTATCGATTAAGAATTCCTTGGGGTTATTTGAAAAATATCAATTCATCGTGTTCTAAACTATAAAAATCTCACAATTACTTACATTTTCCATAAGTAATGGCGTCAAAAATTTTTTCAATTTCGTCAGGTGTAGTAACTGCATTATTCATGGGATGCGTTGACAGCAAGGCATCTTCTTCCATCGCTGGCTGTAGTTCATCAACCACAAATAAGTCGTTGTAACCAAAGTCTGATTCGAACTGTAATGAATTTTGTAACTGTTATATTTTTTAGTAGAGCATGCCATATCTTTGGTTTACAAAATATATCTTAATTAAATTATTTATTTTATCTGCGGGTTTATTGTACCAAAAAAAATGTAGAACAGATCGCCTCCGAAATTAGTATAGAAATATTGGTTGCTTGTTCCATTATAAAGGCTATTGAAAAAAGAGTGCAATTAAATCGCTAATAGCAGCTAAAGTTATATTGTCGTTTGTTTCGATTTGATAATCTCAAACTGAGACATGAAGTGTGAGTGATGTAGAGACAAAGATTTCCAAAAACGCACAGATACTTTCGTGTACAATAAAATGAATAAAGAATATAATATAATAGTTAAAAAAAATAGTTGCTTCATATTATAAACTGAAAGACTACATTTTTAACAAAAAATTTTACCGTCGTGGTCCTACAGATGCAAGTATAACCTAAAACAAGACAGTTTAACACGTTGATATGTTGAATATTGGCATAACTATCAAAGAAAAATGGCAGTTTAGCTATATACAGGATGCGGTATAAATGTATGTCCCTACGTCAGGGAGTGAATTGTCATCTATAACTCGAAAACTACATATGTCGTTTTTTATTTATTTTAATGTATAGATTCATCCCCTGAAACATTTATAACTCACTTTGTATAAAAAAATAACACACCCCCAAACCACATAATATTCAACAGATCAGAAACATTCATAGCAACGTGTATGAATGTCCAATGTTTATTACCGTCAAAGGGATCTAACATGTTCAGTAAAGGCTTACCATTTCGGCAAGACGCCATTGCATATATTCGGCGAAACCCTCGTTCAACCATAAGTGTTCCCACCAATCGCAGGTGACCAGATTTCCATACATCATGTGCGCGATCTCGTGAGCAATTATAGTAATTATATAGACCCTCTGTTTAGCTGATGTTACTTTCTTGTCATAAAAGAGTCCGTACTCTCTGTGAAAGTAATTTACACATTTCTATAAATGTATCTAGTCTAATGATAATAAGATCAAGTTGATACCCACTAAACCAAAGAATTGAATGAATTCCTTTATATTCATTTATGAATCAGTTAGAAATTAAACAAAATGAACCCTTCATAAATGATTAATTTAGATATAGATTCTCTTAAAATAACTCAATACAATTTACCTGAACGTAGCAAGGCCCCAATTTTCCATAGCACCCATTGAGAAATCTGGAATTCCGACTAAATCCAATTTTGGCAATGTATATTCATGGTTTGTTTCCATCTGAAGGTAATCAAGGATTCTCCTTGCTGCGATTTGCGCTAAATAGTCTTTCTGAACAATATTGGGTCTACCCCATATGTTTACGCTTAAATATGCATTTACCATAGGATCAAAGTCGCTGACTACAAATGCCACCAGGTATGTTGACATACTGACTGTTTCTTTAAAAGTTTCTACAACACGATCTGATGTACTGAAAGTACAAGTTAGAATGTATATATTACATTTTCGTGAAATGTTCCTGTTATAACAAATATAAATCTATTAACCCATTAACCCAAAGACCAAATACAAGAATAATGTGTTGCTTAAACGAATATTATTTAGAAACGTGAAGTAATATACAGGTTGTTTCATCTAAATATAAAAAATGTATTGGAATAGCAGATACTTTACAGGAGCTAATTTACAAATCAGAGATATACAGTGGGTCACGCAAGTAAAGGACACGTGTAAACACCTTTTATGCATTTTATATGGGTCATTCTTATTAATATTGTGATGTAACCCGACTATCATAATTATATTGGGAAAGTTTAAAACGAATCTGTTATTATAAATTACAAAATATTTGGTATAAGTATATATGTATTTCGCAAAAACCACAAAAATATCTAAACTATCACTTATTCATTATTATAATACTTATCATATATTAAGGCTATTCATGATGGATTGTAATTTTTTATTAAATATATATTTACAGCAAATATCTCATAACGTCTATATACATTTTTAGATTGGTTTAAATTTCATCCATATATTTAGGATAGCCGTATAAATGCTAATAAAATTTTATGTACTTCTATGAGCTGTTGTATATAAACAACATTTGTATGACTTAGAAAAATCATAACGTGCAATTATAAATGCACCGATTTCTACAAAACTTCATATGATTGTAAGCGGTAAGTGAAAAAAGAAAACGATGAAAAAGATATGGAAAAATCCTTGGAACTCCTTGTTATAATTACATTGTTAAAGAAATACTCGGTAATGTAAATTGACTGAAAAAGATTGGAAATTAAATGTTGTGTTAAGACAACGTTAGTTTTTAATGTAGATCTTAATAATATTAACGTATAATGTTTAATCAAAACGTACAAAAGAGAACGTGATATTTTATTACATCATATCTCCTGTTATTTTACAGGAAAATAGCTTTAAGATTCACTACACTTTCATTCAATCTCACACTACCAAAACTGTTTTTATGTTAGTATTACAAAAAAAAACATAATGCGTATTAAGAGATTGCACTGTTTGGTGCTATGTAATTCATAGTTAGCGACGTAGCATATGCATATTTACATAAAAAATATAGGAGAGTATAGATTTACAGAAATGTACAACAATGTAGATGCATGAAAATGAAACTAATTTATAACTTTTCATTGTCGAAAATATTAGAATTTTATAACTTTTTGTATTAATAAATTATAATGGTATTATTCTATATAAATGACTTTGACTTAATATTTGCTTTTCTTAAAGTACATTATTGCTTCTATTTTTTTTTTAACAATCATGATGTTTATATTTTTCTGTGCATACTTACGTCAGTGGAATTAGCGAATTTCTAGGCATATTACTCAGCACCTTATAATCCTTAGGTCTTTCCATGTTTATTACAAACTTTGCTTTGAAAGCTGGTTCATCGAAGCAAGGGAAAGCCTGTCTCGCATAAGTTGCTTCAAACTGAGTCGCAGCCAACCAACTAAAATCAAGAAAGGATATTAGGAAACTAGAGAAATTAATTACAAGTAACAACTGATTCTTCATGAAAATATAAACAGAAGTAATTGAATAAATTCTTCATGTGCATTACATCGTTTCGATTTTAGGGAAAATAAATAAATATAATTCATTGGATATAAAATACGTAAATTATCAATTGTTAATCTTATTGAAATAATTGATCATTTTGTTTTTTTAAACAAATAATTACTAAAAATAAACGTTGCGTTGACTATAACGTTTTATTTCTTTTAGTAACTCCACAACAGTTTAAATTCCGTTATATGAGTTGTTTGTTTACACATCAGAATCTTTTAAATTAGAGATTAAAATAAAAATAGGAAACTACAATATAAAACCAAGAAGTAAATAATTATATGAAATAAATAAAAAGTTAATTTCATGTGTAAAGTGGCTATAAGATGTATTGGCACATACCCTTATTTTCCAGTGAAGTGTTTCTTTACATGACTCTACACATTTCATTTTTATAATAATATATAAAATTTTTGTGATTTTTGTAATCTGAAAGTACTACTAAATAATACATAATTTAATATACTTGGATTTAATTAATTAATATGTATATAAATATTTTAATATACAGGGTGGTTGGTAACTGGCGGTACAAGCGGAAAGGGGATGATTCTCGCGAAAAAAGAAGTCGAAAATATAGAATAGAAATTTTTCGTTTGAGGCTTTGTTTTCGAGAAAATCGACTTTGAATTTTCGCTCGATACGCGTGCACTTTATCGCGTCTCGTTATAACGGATCTCACTGTAGATCGTTGTCTCGATGGAAAAATTAAAAAAAAAATTAAAAAAAAATCTTTATTCTATATTTTCGACTTCTTTTTCGCGTAGAATCATCCCCTTTCCGCTTGTACCGCCAGTTACCAACCACCCTGTATATACATATATTATATTGTAATGGACTGTGGACTTATTTGTGAAACAGAAACTCTTATTCCATTTTTGTTCATTTTCTGACGTCTGAGTGACTAAAAAGAAATAATTTAACATGAAATAATTGAAGTATTGTTTACAGTATAAAATTATTGTATAAAATTTCAATAGTTACAAATATATCCAGCAGAGATAATATTAAAAATTATTCGATTTAGAATATTTAGATTTTATTTCTTTATTTGTATTTGTATAAATATCCAGAATCTAATTGTTTGTCTTAAAATCTTACTTTAAAGTCCTTACTCACCGAATGTTTCCTTCATCGGTGATATAGTAACTTCGATAAAATCCTTCCATATTATCGTTCAATTTACCAGTAAATGTGATATCAAGAACAAGTTCGTTAGGTTGAATGAATCTCTTCATGAATATTGTGAGCGTCTCAGTATCATAATTTTGTCGTAGACTGCATACGCTGTTTTCATTATTTGAAGTCGAGTTTTTCGGTTGCAATGAGAGCCCTGTGATTTCAAGTTTGCTGGAATGAAGGACTATATGGGATATATAATCTACGTTACGTTCCATTTCTATTTGTACTCTGCCAGTAAATATAAAATTGTTTTCGGCAAAATATGGAGACAATGTAATATTGTATCTTAATGGAGAAAATGATATTGGCAAACGATAATTCATCGATGGATATTGTTCCTCGATCCACTGGAATATCCCTGGGATATTTTCTTGGCCCCATTTTAATTCGTGTTTTGCGTAATCCGAGAAAGCCTTGAAGTTTTCCATTGGTTGTTTCTTGTCTAGGAAATTGAGTAACTCGACATACTACGAAAAGATTGATTAGTTAAAATTTAGGGACTTTCGGTTTGGTTCGGGGCGAGGGTAACACGCGAACGGAGAGCTCTGTGGAAAAAGTGAAGTGTGAAGGGAAAAAGGAGAAGGAAACACAAAGTAACACGAAGAAGGGAAAGTAAAGGATGAGCATAGGATGGGAAAGTAAAAGAGAAGCGAAAAAGAAGACAGGAACGAGAGAGAGAGAGAGAGAGAGAGAGAGAGAGAGAGAGATACAAATAAGAAAAACTAAAAAATAAGAAGTTAGAAAGCCAGAAGTGCGGCAAAAAAGTAAGGTAGGGAAACGACAGATGGCGACAAATAGAGGAAGACCAAGGAACACGAATAAAGCTGGAGATAAGACACATTTCAAAAATACACTGGATAAATACAGCTTGTCAAAAAAAGAGACGCCAACCAGGCAGAAAGGAATAGAGGTAATGATGGAAAAAAATGGAGAAAATGGAAAGAGGATACGAGGCAATAAAGGGTAAGGCAATAAAGGCAATAAGGAAATAAAAGGTATATTCGAAAAGCAAGTGGAGGAGATGAAGAGGGAAATGAAAGAGGAATAGGAAAGAAGGGAAAGAGAGAGAGCCAGAGAGAAAGAAGAATGGGAAAGGAAAAAGGGAATAGAAAAAGAACAGAGTCGAACCACATGCCGTTAGAAATAGAAATGGAGGGGCCGGAATTAGAAAAAATGAGGAAAAGAAAGAAGAGAAGGAAAAAAGGGAATGGATAAACGAAAGTGTGGAAAAATACTTGGAGGAATGTAAAGACTGGACCTGCAAGGGAAGAACAGTAGAGGAAATGTGGACAGAAATAAAAAAGAAGATAAACGAAGCAATGCCAAAGAAGAAAGTGAAGATAAGGAAATAGGGCATGGGAGAGAAAGCGTGTTACGACAAGGAGTAGAAAGAAAGAAAAAGAGAGATGAGAAGGAAGATGACAAAGTTTATGAAAGGAAAACGCAACAGGGAGGCACTCATAGAGGGAAAAAAGGCATTCAAACAGTGGTGCAAACAAAGAAAGGAAAGACACGAAGAAGAAGAAATGGATAAAATAAAGAAGACCAAAACAGAACAAGAAGCGTGGAAATACATAAATAAATACAGAAGAAGAAGAGAGGGCATAGATGAAGATATAAGCGAAGAAGAGTGGAAAAGTCACTTTATGGAAATTTTAGAAGGAACAGAACACAAAGAGGGCAGAAAAACGGAGGAGCATAGAGCGGAAGTGAAAATAATGGAGGAGAGAGAAGATAATATAAAGAAGGAAGAGGTAATCTACCAGCTAAGAAACTTGAAGGAAAAGGAAGCAATGGGGAAAGACGGGTTAGAAAATGAGGTATGGAAGTATGCACCGAAGGAAGTGGGGGAGGCGTTATGGGAGTTGTTAAGGAAAATATGGAATGGGGAGGGGATACTAGAAAATCGGAAGAAAGGTATATAAAGATATATGTCCGATATACAAGAAGGGGGACAAGAGAGTAGCGAAGAGTTACAAAGGAGTAACATTAATGGACACAGCATACAAGATCTATTGGGGGCTTCTGGACGAACGGCTGCAGGCAGAGATTGAAACCAAACTGGAAGAGAGCCAATTCGGATTTACAAAAAGGAAGAGGAGTGACCAACGCGGTATTTGTGATAAACCATATCATAGATAAACAGTTGAGTAGAGAAAAAGGGAAACTATATGCCTGCTTTGCGGACTTAAGAGCGGCGTTCGACAGACTAGACAGAAAGATTGGAGGAGAAAATGTGAAAAATGGGGATTAGCAAAAAACTAACCCGAAGGATTAAAGAGATATACACAGAAACAAAGAATGTGGTGAGAATCAAGAACCATAACATAAAAGAGTTTTGGACAGTGAATGAAATCAGACAAGGGTGCCCCTTGAGCCCGACGTTATTCAACATCTACGTGGCAGGACTGGAAGAAAAACTAAGGAAAGGACAAGCCGGGGGCATAGTGGTAGGAGAAAGAAAAGTATGGCCAGTGACATATGCAGACGATATTGTGCTGATGACGGATAGAGAAGAGGAGCTAAAGGAAATGCTAAAGAGATTCAAAAAATTTTTAAAGGAAGCCGAATTGGAACTGAGCACGGGAAAGACCAAGATAGTAGTTTTCAAAAAAAGAAGGAACAAAAGGAGGCAAAGAAAGTGGAAATGGAGAGAGCAAGAATTAGAAGAAGTGGACGAGATAAGATACCTAGGGCACATACTACAGAAAAACGGCAGTGATGAGAAACACATACAAGACAGGAAAAAGGGAGCAACAATAGCAATGAAGAAAACATGCAGCGTGGGAGAAAGAATATTCAAACAGGACTACAAGACGAGAGTGAAGATGTTTGGAGCACTGGTAGGGAGCGTGGCGCTGTTTGGGTCAGAGGTATGGGCCTGGAACATGGAAGAAAGACTGGATAGAATAGAAAGAAGATATGTGAAATGGATCTTAGGTTTAGATATGACAACACCAAATTATATATTGATAGAAGAATGCAAGCTAAAAGGAATCAAAGAAAAAGTATTAAAAAGAGCAGCAAGGTATGAAGGAAAGAGAGAGAAACAGGGGAAATGGCCAAGAAGGGAAAAGAGCAAGAAGGAGAAAGAAGGGACTAGAGGAGAAATGGAGGGATACAGATGGAAGCAAGAAAAGAGCAAAAAAGGACGACAGCAGACCAAATTGTAGAAGAAAGAAGAAAGAGAGAAGCAGAAGAGAGGGGGAAAAGGATAAGGGAATCCAAATATAACATACATTACAGAAAAATCGCCAAAGAAGAGTCACTAAAGCACTTAGAAGGGAGGATGAAGTGGAAGGACAGAAAAATATTAGATGTGGAAATGAGACCAAAACAAGGGAATAATGGAAAGAAGAGGGAGAAAAAGATGCAGACTATGTAAAAGGAAAGAAGAAGACCAGAGACATGTAATAGAAGAATGTGAAATAACGGGAGGACCAAAGGACATAGAAGAAACACTAAAGGAGACTGGAGAAGGACTAACAGAATTAAAAGCAATAATAGAGAAGAGAAGGACAATACAAGACGGGGAAGAACGACAAGAAGGAAGCACAACAAGGAGGCAAAAGCCCAAAGTTGTAATAGTTTTTTAGTCATTAGTTTATAGTTTTTTTAGTTTTTAGTTTTTTGAGATAGAATAATTAAGGGAGTGCAATATAATAGAGTGGATAAGAGGGGAGGTAGATATATAAGAAACGAAATAGGTATAAGAGATGTAAAACCGAAAGTTCATCCAAAGTCGAAAGGCACGGACTAAGTAATAATAAATAAAAATAGTTAAAATTTAATCGATAACATTCGGAGAATGTGAAATAATGATGTTAAATTTGTTGAGAAATTACAATATATATAGAATTAGGCATACTTATAGAAAGCGACATTAATCTCAGAAATAATTATAAAAAATTACTATCTGAGCATTCTTGCATAACCAATTTAACTAATTATTAATATTATGTAATTAATAATACGTAATTAATAATATTAATAAATTAACAAATTACAATTCTTGACAAGTTACAAATCTTTACAAGTTTATAATTTTTTCTTAGATAAAATAATCAGGTAATTTGTAATTTGTAGAATGGCACTAATAATATTACCTCAATTATGCAAGACAGCTCTAGTTTAAACTTTATGCTACAGATTGCAGAATCTTAAGATAAATAAAAGATTCGCATATCCAATATTATAATAAAAATCTTGTATTTATGTATAATAATCTTTTGAAAAGAATGCTTCGTTTGGAACGAATATAATGATTATACAAAAAGAATAAATTACCTTTGCATAAATTTTGTTCGTGAATACTCTTTTTCCAATCGCGTTTACGATACTGTTGACGCTGGAAATTTGCTGGAAGCTGCAGGGAAAATATTGCAAAATGATTTTAATTATTACTGCGAAAGCCCAATAATTTTTGTATAGTTTACAATACTTTACTTACTAGCTGATCATTTTTTCGTAATTTTTTACAATGAAATTTATTACGAATTCGACTCCCTTCGGGCCCGAATTGATAACGGAAGTGAAAACGCTCGAACTATCTTCAAATCGTACCTGCTTATCTGAGAGTACTGTGTGAAGTAACCTTAGAAAGAAAAAGATAAACAAGTAAACGTAATACACTCTACATATAAGCGTTAACAATGAGATATGTATATGGTGTTCAAAAATTATTTCACACTTGAAAAGAGTTACTACAAAATTGACCTGCTTCTTGAAGTGTAAGGACAAATCATTTTATTGCATTGAGTAGAAGTCGTTACGAGGAATAAAAGTCTGACAGCCATGGCAAATAATTTTTTAACATCCTGTACAAGCTTTTACAACAAAATATCTAAAATGTTATATGTACTACGTATTTATCTTCGATTGACTACGATCTATTTGTATTTTTAACTGAAATGTTTAGCATTTGCTCATTTTTTAAAATATATAGAAATATTGCCCCGTGGTTTTACATATCAAATATATTATACATGTTTTTACAAAATAATGACGTAAGTATTGCAAACTGAAAGAAGAAAAATGAAAAGAAAGAAGAAAAAAATTTTTTATTTCTAAAGAAATAAAAAATATCCAATGAACGTATCCTAAATTTCAATCCTTTCGGTGTTATACTAGAAAGAAGAAAACAGAAAGTGAAAGAAACATCGTTCAATGTATAATAAAATCGCGTAGGCACATTACTATGTATTGAAAATCAAATCATTTACAATACATTTTGTATTGTAAATGAAAATATACTACAAAACTCATTTCTTAAAAAATTCATATACTTAAACAATTATTGAAATACAAAAGATGTGAAATAAAGAACACAGCTTTATAATCATCTGATATAAATTTTTATCGAGGTTTCATTACTCTACTCGCATTCTCCGAAATTATGCATTTGCATGAATATTCATGGTTCAGCAACAGATAATAACTGTGAACATACGATAATGAAACAAAAAACATACTACTACAATATTCTCATATATGTCGTGTAATGTAAAACATGAAAAATATGTTTTCTTTTGAAAAAGTACATAGAGTAGAGTACAAATTTATAACACTGTTATATTGAAATGGGATTAAAATGGGATATTATATGTTGAGATATCGAGAATATCTTTTACAAACGTGAAAATAAATTTTTGTGTTTTTCATTGATTATAGAACTTACGAACTCATTATTGATTATAAGACTTACTAATAATGACTTCCGAAAATATTTGTATACGTATGAGAACTTTGTTTATTAGATGACATATTTGTGGTTCTCTAGATTTCGAACGTGTTTTTGATAGTATGCTGGCCTTTGTTCCGATGTTTCGTGAACATTGAAAATTCTTGAAACTTTTTTAGGAAATTCAGGTCTGGCCTGAAAAAGTGAACCGGAATCTTCTTGATATGTCGCGTTAGAACATAACGCAATGTACTATTGAAAATACACTCGAATGCCGAAGAACCACACGTATGTTAACTTATGGAAACTCTTCTTATACATATATTGTGTATTGTATAAAAGATTTTGTATAACATGGTACAATTATCGTGGTCACATTTGTATAGTTTGACACAAATCTGAAAATGTATGCAGGAGTTGCAAAATATTCATTGGAAACATACACTTCACAAAAATCACAAAATTATTTAAACAGCCAATTACCTATTACATTATTTAGTATTAATTATATCTTTAAACCAACTATTCGTATTATATATTAATTTTTTTATTGAGTCAAATGAGAATATGATCATAATGTCTTAAACGTTACTTCTTGTAATACTCTACATATTACATGAGGACAAAAATGAAACTGAGTAATTGATTGATTAAAATAAACGCGAGATCAAAATATTGAGTAATATTAAATTGAATGATTCCGTTATATTATCGTTATATTATTACTATTATTTAATATGCTTATTATTTAATATACTATTATTTGATTTGTGAAACATAAATTACTCCATTTTTGCATGATTAATATAGCTTAGTAAAGTCAATTGATACTATAAACTCAAATTCGAAAAAACTGGGCTCAATCCATATTTGTTCTCAATGCTTTATATATAGAAATTAATAAATAAAAACTTACTGGTCAAGAAATTCGTCTTTAGTAGCACAGGCTAAAGATTGGAGAATTATTAACTTTTGTGCAGAAAATGTCGTATCTGAATAAAGTGCCCACAAACGATTCCAGGATTCAGGATCGTTCTGTTCAGCAACCGTGCAATATGATACACTACGAATATTGGGTGGAAAGCTGAAAAATAATATCCATGAAACATCTATTTTAGCATAGTTTGTAAATACAGTAGTACCTCCCGCAAACCTCCTTATATGTATTTGTAAAAAAGAAACTTAATAAGATATGAGATAGGAAAATTTATTATAGTACTGTATTGATTTTATTATAGAACTATGTATTGTACTGTACCGAACACATCTAAGAAATTATATTTAGCTCTGCGATAAATTAACACTTTGCTTAATAGTAGTGAGAATGTTGCAGATATAACTTTTATACAAATTGAAATAATAAATGCAAATAATCAAAATGAGACTCCTTATGTCAAAGTATTTGAGATATTTGAAAAAGAGCTTCAATTGGTTAAGGCGTGAAACAATGTAACTCTGCATAGTTATTTATGATAAAAAAATTTATGTAATTCAGAAATCCAAAGAATATAACATCCTTAATACATATAACCTTGTTTATCAACGTTTCATAACTTCTAGATAATTTAATTTAAGATATATTTTATATATTTAAGATAATTTCATTATATTTTACAATTTTTGTGATACTGTCCACTCTATTCCTTTTTAATTATCAAATGATACATGTAACACAGAATTTTAATTGATTTAGTTTAAATCTCAAATAAAAATTATAGCTTTAATTTGCAAAATTCTAGAAAGCAATTGTGGCACATTTAGGTTGAATATTGAAATATTAATATTTTGTTAATCTATACTTAAGTAAGTGCCATAAAAAATCCTATTGTGCGAGCATTTTATGAAAACTATATACAATAAAATTGAACTATATAAAAATAAAAATAATCTTACATTAAATATATGATTCTATTAATGACTTATATGATATAAAACTTAACAAGTATAAAATAAAGTAAACTTTTATTCGTTAATGTAACATTTTCATTAATATATGGTAATATATAGTAATATATATTGTATAGATATGTAGGATTTCTAAATACTAAGGAATCCTATTGTAAACTTGAAAACTTTCTTCGAAAATTACGTTATTTAATTAGAAATAATATTGACCTTGCCATTGTTATTTCATTGTTGGTCCAAGAGTTAAAATAAGATAAAGCTCGAGATTTGCAGTTTGCTATGTTTACTTGGCATGCCCACTTGCGAATGTGTGATCTGAACAACAAGGTGATGTGGTCATCATTTTCCTTATCCTCAAATCCAAGTTTATTGTATACCGGTGTTAAGAGCGAGCTTAGATATCGCTGGAATGTAATAGCAATAAAAGTAATATATACAATATGATACTTATAATAATATATTAATTATAATTTATATACTTTGAACGTGGCATAACTTTATTTTATATAAATTTATATTAAATAAAGTATTTACATTTTTACATTTTTACTGATTTTAAGGTGTATAGAGTATTTTACAACTGATAGTTGAGATTACAGAAATGTCGAATCGTAAAGATTAATAAAGCATAAGTATTAGTATTCCATAAGAAACATTCTTATACGTAATGTTTATATACATATGTATGTAATTTCAAAATGAAAAAATTTTATCATATTTGTTCATATCTTTTGTATATATTATCTTTTTTTCCAGAACTATGTTGGTTAGTGTCAATGATTTTTGTATTGATGCTATGTGTAATACTCCTTTGGTATACTCATACGTAGATCTCGGCCATTTGATTTCAACTTATAAATTTAAAATAAAAAGTAAGAGACGATGTTACGCCGGGCGACTCTCTGCCTGGCCCAGGTCACACACCGCGGGCCAGACGGACACCAGATGTCCGCTCTTCCGTACGGCGTACCCTCAATAGCCTTAAGCACCCGTCATAAACCCGAGTAACTTGCCTGCTAAGATCCTTCAGACCCAACAAATGTCTTTTTCTAAATCAGTTTCTAAAGACTATTGTTCACTACGGCTTGACACGGGAAAGTTAGTTTTTCTCACGTACGATGCTTCCTACTAGCAACTTTCTATCGAGGGCGGTTAAGACCCTTCCTAGTCCACCAACCTTCGTTTGTCCAATCCGAGGCAATGTATACTGTCCTCACTTCCTGCCCTAATATGGCATGAACAAATCCGATGGTGCCGTGCGCTAGACACACCCTTCACTAGCTTTCCTCCAACACAGCATCGTCACTCAACTTCACTTCTTCTACATCGTTGGAAAAGTCAACTACTAAGTCTAATGCTAACGCCTATCGTGGCAGTCTAAGCATAACGCGAGAGTCGGTTCTCGGTATTGTCGCGCATACATCTCCTCTATTAAATATGTTATAGTGCTACGTCCACTAATACACTAAATCCAATTATAAGAGCCCTGCTCTAGAGTACATATCTATCTTATCTTCGTGCGATAAGTGATTATCTATTTATCTATACTCATCAGTGTAATCTAAGTGTTGGAAATATATAATTTATAATTCTGTGAATCACAGTGTTATACAAACTCAATCACCCCTATTATCTCAACGGAAATCAGGGGATCGATCAATTCGTGGTGTCGATTGTTATAATCGTAACGGGAATTTACGACTCCCGTTGACGTCTTTCCTCGCGATTACGTCTCCCCGCGATTGGTCGAAATAACAGACGATATATATTATTTATGGTATGATCTGATGTCTACATTAGATAACCGGATAAAGACAGAAAATATTCTCAATTTTCCTACTTGTACGTTAGAAAAACGATAAGGTCCATAATAAATAAGCAAAAAGAAGTCTCGAGGAGAGCGTGTTGAATCGAAATGTATTAACAAACCGTTCCGCGAGTTCTATACATTCAGTCAATTGTCGAAGTGATTTTATAATAATAGATGGTTCTTCAACTAAAATGTTAGTGATTAATGATCAGCGAATGGTTAAAAGTAATACACTGTACAAGATAAATTGCACCTCAGTATTGGAAAATTATGAAATGGTTTCTGACTACGGAAGTCATTTACCTATAGTCACTGTTCCCATTCAATGTCCAACAGTCAATTTCTCCAGTTGCAAAAGTCATGTTCTAAGTGACTGCTTTCCAAGAAAAGATCAAGCTATTGTTATCGAGGCCAAACATGGAATTCAAATCAAAGACTATGCATTTGTAATTGACAAAATTACAAATCCAAGAAATATACGTTTTATTTGAAGAATTTCTAGCGGTGGAATTTGCGTTTTTCTTGCTACTGAAGATCTAGCCAAATAAATTACCAACAACTACAATGCGATATAAATAAATGGTTCCAATCTTCAAGCTTGATTTCGGTACACAGATACAAGAGGATCATATTGTTCAATGTCTATTCAACGATTTCACATGCATTGCTAGAAAACATCAGTGACATTCTTAAGAGCAGGTGTGATTGAGGAAGATTTTCCACACATAAGCAGTAATTAGATTTTACATATAACTAGAAGTAATCAAAATAGCATACGAAAATATGACCTACTGGATTTATCCAATCTCCAAAGCACTTATATTTTTTATGCAAACAAATGTGGCATTTAGCCAAAGCCACAATCAAACCAAATTAAATTACCAATCAAACCAAAATACAGAAAACACAGTTAATGAAGTCCTCGAAACTGATATTAGTTGAAATAAATCAAAATCCATCAAACGAACAAAATTTGATAAGGCTGAAGGCTCCAATAGCTTCTCTGGCATCGACATCAACAGTACAAACATGAATCAGGATACATTGAGCAAATCAAAAACATAAAAACAATCAAACAAACTAAGAAGAAAGCAACTAGAAAAAATCCAGAAAGGAGTATGTTACTATAGTAAGTATTGTGTGCAGTGTAGCAGTACTATTCGTCGTTTATTATTTATAGCGCCATTTTTATTACAAAATGTCATACACATTTGGAAAACTTTTGGATATGCACTTTTGTTACGGTGCAGCAGACGGCAATAGTTCAAAAGCGCAACGGGGATTATACGGGGAAGATAGGACTATACCGTGTAAAGATATTTTGAAAAATAACCCAACGATTGCGGCATACAAGTACATTGAAACCTGCAAAATCTGGCGGTCGAATTCAACACGACGATCCGGATCTGGGAGATAGAATACTGCATCGTATTCAAGAAAATCTCAGGTTAAGTATAAGCAGTCAACGCCGTTAGCCGCGCTGGAAACACTCGTTCTCGGCCGATCACGAAAGTTAAGCAGCAGCGATCACGGAGCGGTCTAGAATGGGTGCCGCTCCGTGAGGCGTTGACGAAGAGGAGACGCGCCGAAGCCATTTTTCGCCCTTGGAGTTTTGGGCCCCTCTGGGGCGCTGGATGGTCGAAGCACACAAGGCAAGCCTCCGGTGAATATCAATAAGGAGAGACAGCGCTAGGGGTAATGCCCCCCCCCCTAACGCCAATTCAATAGTCAGGAAATATTAGGACTGGCTTAGAACAAGAGAACGCGCGTGAAGGGGGTGCAACTGAAGTTAATTCTCCACGTACAAAAAGAAAAAAAAAGGTTAAGTATAAGCATTAGTGCTGTTGAAGAAGATATCAGCAACAACACCGCATGGTCTGTATTGAAGGGGGAAAATCCACACCTGCATAGCTTTCAGAAAGTTCAGGAGTTAAAAATAGAAAATTTTCTTTGAAGAAAAGAATTTCGCAAATGAATGAGTCGGAAAATCCAACACAACTTCAATTTCTCCGCCAGGATATTATTTACCGATGTGGAAACATTTTATAAATATGGAATAACAAATATACGTAACGAACGTTTCTGGGAACGTGAAAATCCACACCCATTAAGAGATAATTCATGTAGAATGGTGCACCACCATATTTTACCAACGCAGTGCACGAGCACTTGACTAGCTGTTTTAGAAATAGATGGATCAGTCGAAGAGAAGCTCTATACTTTGGCCTGTTCGGTTCCCTGATTTAAATCCTCTTGACCTTTATTTCTGAAGATATGTGAAGAAAAACGATTTTTAGAGAAATGCATCTCCATTCAATACAGGTAGAAATATATTTGATAAAAGTCCAGCACTTTTTTTTTAGTAGGAAAACTTAAAATTGGATACACTAAACTAATACACTCTTATAACTAAAAATAAGCCAGATAAGTGCAAACACTGTAACTGTGTTCTGTACGTAGATCTTAATTATAATAACGTTTCCCAATACAAAATTAAATTAGCTCTTTCAAATGAGATTTAGACATATCTAAATCATAAAAAAACATTATGAAAATCTTCTTTATTTTCTCAAAGATATTAATTTATATCGTAAATTATAATATCGTAAGCTACAACTTAAGCCGCGTTCAGCTTAAAATTAAAATAATATAAATACATAATTATTTTTCTTGTAGATTTATCTTTGATACTCAATTAGAGTAATATATAGCAAAACTCCATTTATTTAAACCTTACTTATTGGAATGGAAATTTAGTTAGTGAACAATTTATTAAATGTTCAAGATTTCTTTGCATCGAATCTACTTTTCTTAACGTGAATTCATATTATATGAATTCCAGCTATAGAAACTATTTGTTCTTCCATGAATCCAAATAACTGGAACTTTAGCGTAAACTTTGATATAAACGATCCAATTTTAAATTCAATGGACCTTGTTTTCTCTACTACAAGACTAACGTTTACAAATTTGATTTTCTCAACGAAAACTAAAGATCATGCAAGACAGTGATAATTTTTTAGCTCTATTGCTAAATTTTTAACTTTCATTTCACAGATGGCGGATAAGAATTTAGATTATTACTTTTCAGAATTTCAGAATTTGCTTCGTTTTAATTTGTATTCTGTACTGTACGTGCAAAAATTACAGATGTTATTTATTACGTAAAACATAAAATCTACAAATTAAAATTAAACATCCTATAATTAAGTAATATGGCACAAATTTTATTTAAACTGTTACGATCTCCTATATATAGATGCCTGCATAAAATTGAAAAGTGAATAACCTTTTAAGCCTTGAAAAATCAAATTATAGATCTACAAAGTTTTGTAAAAA
The DNA here is from genome assembly GCF_011952205.1 of Bombus bifarius. NCBI lineage: Eukaryota > Metazoa > Arthropoda > Insecta > Hymenoptera > Apidae > Bombus > Bombus bifarius. The sequence continues at coordinate 187,535 of NW_022884630.1, forward strand.
GAATCAAATGCATATTATGCAACATTATGTGCAATATTATAAGACTAGGATAAGTATATAAACATTTCATCATAAAATCATACAAAAGAACAATTTTAATAATATGCAATTAATTAATAGCGTATTAAATAGCACTCTACCATAAAAAAAAATGAATATGTGGCTTATCATGTTTATCTCTTGTACCTTCAATTATTTTATGACATCTCTTGCTTTTTTCCTTTACTTTTTACTTTGTAATACATACCACAAACGCTTTGTAACCTTCCTTTCCTTCAAATTGTTTATGCAAATAAGTCAAGCCGTTGAAAAATGCACGCCATGGAATGTAGTTGGTTTCCTTGCTTAAATATTGTGTTGCACTTAAAACAGTAGGGTAGTCAACATATCCTGCTCTGCCAAGATTTAACAAATCATCGATGAGAGCTGCACGATTAATTTCGTGTATTATATTAAATCGATCACTTTTCAAAAACTTAATTATGTCTTTCCAATTATCAGGTGCATAGTTTACCCGATAATACCCTGAAAACGATTTACTTTATATTTTTATTAAGTAAAAATGAAATATGTGTTAGTAGATAAGAAATACGTGTCTTTGTAAATAGATATAAATAAAGAAATTAAATTTAAAATGGGGATTTGTTTTATCTATTATAATATTTTTTAATATTTTTTATTTTATATTATAATATGTTGTATACTGAGTAACAAGTACCTTAGTCTACCTTAGATATTTTTTATATTTTTGCAATTCACATACATTCTAGCGATCTTTTTTTTATAAATGTATAAAGATCCACAATTCACAGTCTACATAATCTACATAGCGTAATAGTTAAGTAATGTATAACGGTGTACATAGTGGTAAAACTAAAATAGTATAATACTTATACTATTTTATTACAATATTATATTATATTAGGTTTTATAAGCAAGATAAGTATTCAATTTTATTACTTGTAATGGTGTAGATTTTTAGTATGATTTTCAGCATTTTTTACATTATTAAATTCTTTACACTCTAAGGTTTTAAACGAGATAATAATTATTTCACAATTCATTTTAATAATTGTCCAAAAATTTTTCAGAGTTGTTTTATTCTTCTGTAAGTGGTGTGATACTTATAACTGAAGATTCTGAGTCATACTTTATGAAATAAAACTTTTTCTATGTAACAGGGTTTTAAAATTGCTTATTATTAAGCATAAATTTTGTTCAGAGTAAGTTCCAAAACAATCCTTTAAAAATTGTTCTGAAAATAGGATATTTGTACAACTATTTACCTGATTGTTGAATGTTTAGCAAGTAGAAATCACTACTTGGTAATATAATGCTTTCTTGAACACTCTTGAACCAGTATTTTGGTTTTGTGTCTTGAAAGTCTGAATCGTTAAGATTCGTCCAACTGATAGGAATATACCAAATATGATCAGTTGACGATTCTTCTGGATTCAAGAAGAATCTCTGTTGTCTCAGCGTTAAACGATTATTATCTATGTTAGCATGAACTACAGGATAACCAGGCTGAGTAGTCCAGCTGTTTATAATGTCGGGAATTGAATCTTTTATTTTCTGATCTTTGACTTCTTCTCTGATTGCATCAATAAGGTCATCTGGCGTAGCTACATCATATTGTCTAAAAGAATAATTATATTATCAAAATTCTGCTTTATAGAAACTTTCGATAATGTTAATGTACTTGCTTATTTTTATTATATTATTTTAATTATATTTTCATTTAATTCATGATTAGCAATCGGCGAAGGTAGATTCCCAGCCCCAAAATTATGAAGCTTTGGCTATATGTATATATGTGATTGATTGTATTTATTGATATTCCTTTCTTGAGAACAATTATCAGTCCATTCATATATACATATGTAATTGAATTACGGGTAATTTAGGATTTAATTGAGGCACTTCGCGCCAAAGGAACGCAAGTGATATTTTCGACATATTTCAGCAAAGGGAAAAATTTATTAGCTCGATCATTAACAAGTATCGTTTAGTACAAATATTAGTGTTAAGGTTTCTTGCACCTCTGGTGTTAAATACAAAAAATCGATTTGCTCGAATCTCCCTCAAGCTAGACTAATAACGAGTTAAGAGATTCAGTTGTATGTGAGAAAGAAATGTCTTTGAAACTACTATATTACTTTATCTTTTATTTATTGTTAGTCCAAATCTTACCGTTTCTTTAAGTAATTCGCAAGAGCTGCGTAAAATGGACGACGACCCAATACTTTTTCTATCATTCTTATCACGCTAGCAGCTTTTGCGTAAGATATCGAATCGAATATTCCTCTAATTTGTGTTGGACTCCAGACATCATGGGTCATAGCATGAGTGGATATTGAACTATCTGTTTCAAAAGCTGAATGAAGCTGTTCCACGACAAACTGAGCCTCCAAAGACCATTTATTAAGTTTCACCTAATAAATTTTATTTTTAATCAATAATGTTGTATCACTTTTATGACTAAAATAAAAGTATGGAATGCAGTAATAAGTTAATCAGTTAGATAACAAAAAAGAATTTGTTAAAGAAACATTTATATGTTTAGCTTTTGGGAAATGTACAACATACACATATTGAAGACAGGATATTTGTGCAGTTTAAATATTGACAATTAAGAAAATACGATTAATGTTATCTAATAAAAGAGATATATTTTATATTTAATTCTGAATCATTCCTTTCATTGTGTGATTTGTCAAAAGTACCATTGTGGAAGTATCAAATTTGATAAATTAAGAAGAAGTTTTAAGAAATGTCAGAATTCGATTTTAAAAGCTTACTATTATGACGAATATTTTAAGAAAACTTTTTGATATTGTACGAATTCATAGAAGTACATTTGGAATTATAATTGGGACATTGCTATAATTAGTAATTATACCAATATACTGCAATTCATATTTTTAAAGCAATGAAGTAATGATCTTTTGAAACTTAAATTGCCTAACTAATTAAATTATACAAAAAGATAAAAAGAACTGAGTAGAGTTAAATATTAACATAATACTTTCAAAACATTGTTTAAAATATATGTGAAAAATTTAAGTATAATATCATATATAATTTAGAATAAATTTTTATCGAATTTCAAGACTTTTTCCTCAGGAGAATGTTACATACATATGTATATATGTAACGGAAAAACTTTCCTTATAACATGAAACACATTTACAATATTTAGAACAATTTTCAAATAATGACTAAAATTTGTTTCAATGTTTTATGAGATACTTTGTTTGTCAGACGTAGAAATAGAAAGAAACTTTAAATTTAAAAGAATTATAATAGATTTAACTGTCTGATATCTATCTATAAAATGAAGTCTGTCCAAGATATTACATGTATAAACATTTTTTTAAATATTAGATTGTTGTATAATAAATGTCGCTTCAAGATAAATAACAGCAAAAAATATAGTTTACTTTAATATGAAAATTTCTGATCTTAGATTATCTGAATCGATATATTTTATATTAATTAAAAAAGTTGAAACAAACAAATAGTTGACCTCGTCAAAAACAGTGCATCAACTTAGTATATGATACATATATTCCAAGAACTAAAAGTGTAGCATAAACATCAATATTGTCGAAAGTTTACAACATAATTCCTACATATAAGTATACTTACATGTTCAGTTCCAAAATATTGGAAATACCTTGCAAAGCCTTCATTCAACCATATATATTTCCACCATTTTGGACTGACAAGGTTTCCAAACCACTGATGAGCGATTTCGTGTGATATCACGTTTACTATACTCTGTTTTGACGCTGTGGTCGATAAATCATGGTCATATAATATGTTTCTTTCTTTATATGTCAATAGACCCCAATTTTCCATTGCACCTGACACAAAATCGGGTAACGCAACCATGTCGAGTTTAGGCAACTGGTATGAGATATTCACTGCTATCTCGTAAAAATTAACGAGAGGAGTCATAACAGATAGAGCATATTTTCCATCTTCGATTGCGTTTCGTCTTGCCCATACTCCATGAATTTCCCCGGCGTCTTTCACCGAAACAAAGTCGGAAATTATCAGAGCCACTAAGTACGTCGACATTTTGGGAGTTTCTTTAAAAATAATTGTCTTCGTTGTGTTCCTGCAAAAGTTTGATCAAGTGACTCGTTTTATCGTTGACGATTATGAACTAGTCAACTATTAACTGATTGGTTTTGCACTTTGAATGACGAGAACAATTTCTTTCATATAATACTTGACGATATTGGTTATATTAATATTTTTATGTACCTATTTGATTTCGTGAAATTAATAATATTCCATCAGGTGGTTCACAAATCGGTCACCATTATCTGAGTTACTTTTTATTGTTAGTTTAATAAATATATATTTGTCGAGCAAAAATCCATTAGTATCAATCGAAGGATTTGCTGATGTAAAAAGTAACTTTCAAAAGCATCATCTTTTCATAAAAAGATAAATGACATTTTATATCTTTCAAACAGCACCATGTGCCTTTCTTAACATATTTTTATGTAATTTATATGATATGTGATATGGTAAATATCATTTTAGTTATCTGATAGTCGTAGACGGTAATACAAAAACAAATTATAAATTATTATAGCATCAGACGATTGAAATAATATTCAGGCTGTCTCATTTGAAGCTTTTTTCGCAATTATTTCCCAAACTATAGCTCGTTTAAAAAGATGTTTCAAATGAAACTTACTCTGTTTCGAAAAGGTGGTCACAAATCTTCTCTAGGTGGACATGCTTCCGAGATTTCAAAGTGACGATTTTGGGTGAGCGCAAAGAATTTGGGAGAATTAGTTCTATCGCTTCTGAGAGGATAGATTTATCATTTAGGGGTAGAGTAAATAATTATATTAATGTCCAGGGTCATTCTTTTGAATACAGAAGATAAAAGACAATTTCCGGACATCCGACGAAGGTAGGCGTTAAACAACAATAAATGACTTTGTATGATCTTGGAACATAAACATATATTATAGGTCGATAAATTCCTCACGAAACGGACGAAAACGGTCAACTTGAAATATCGGTGGCACGTCCACCTAAAGGAGATTTGTGACCACCATAAGATACTCCCCTCCCGAAAGAGGATAAGTTTCATTTGGAACTTTTTTCTAAATGAGCTATAACTTCAAATGGGACATTCTGTATGTTACCACATAACTGAATTCATTTTATAGTATAGTATAAAAATATAACAAGAGGCATGTACATGTATATACTGCTATTTACAAAATACCCTTTTTTTGGTTCCGTTTTTTCAAGAAGAAATGTCACTTTTAACTACTTTATTTACATCAGTAAATTCTTTGTTTGATACTAATCATCTTCTGATGTAAACATTTTTTATTAAATTGTCAGCACAAAGTTAAATATATCGTGGCAACCGTTTCGTGGATCACCCCAACATATTGCAATATCAAAATTATAATATCAAATATATATTTAATATCTTGGTCCTAAATTTAGGATACGACTCAAATCAAAGAGATTCGGTGATTGAGAGTAGAACCAAGGTCATATAAAAATCTTTGCACTGGAAGTTTCTTTTTGAAGAAACGCAAATTTGAAAATTTATCGATTACACATGCACCGAACTAATTTTCAATTAAACATGTTCAAACTTCATTTCCTTCAAAACGGGACCTATAAAAGAACGAATTTTATTTTACATTTTCAATTCAAATTGGTAAGAGGAATCCTCAAGCGATTAAGTGATAGCAGATGAATTATTTATGAAATTTACAGTGATTGCACTTTTATTAGGCATAATCTCTAATATAGTATATTTATCAAGATTTAGAAGATCAGTACCGTAATATTTATGTCACATATTATTTCTTGGAAAGTAAATAGATTAAAATTAAAGTATGGTATATTTATAGTTTATGTGAAACAATTGAAGAGCATAAACGAATATTATACGAGTTTATATAAAATAAAATATTTCTATCCTTTTAGTATTAAAGAAAAAGTGTTACATACTGATTTTGATACACATATTCCATTGGCATATTGCTAATGGCGGTGTAGTTCTGTGGTAACAGGACATTCATTGTGAAGTTTGCCTTCATTGCTGGTTCATCGAAACAAGGGAACATCTTTCGAGCTCCAACTGGTTCCATGTGTGTGGCAGCTAACCACCTGTTAAACAAACAAAATTGTTTTCATTACACAAAACTCTAACAAAATCGGGGATATTACTAAAGATCTTACATATATCGAGTGGCTTAAAGCCAACAACTTTACACAAAATATTGTAATATTTTTCAAACTCCGTAACGTCGCACATAAACAGAAAAATACGAGGTACATAAGTTCTCGTCCATAAGTGTTTCGGCACGTCCATATTATTGCAAATGTATGTAAAAGATCTTTTGAGAAAAAAATATTACCGATTTCGACGTGTGTTAAGAAGTATGAAATAATTTATATTTTATTTGTATTTGTAACAACGATTAGGATCACTTGTTTTCATCATCACTTACTAAACAGCATATTAAATATATTGCAAGCTTTTCGAAGGCGACGCAATACGCCTTAAAATGCTTCTAGTACAACAATACTTGAGCGCCATACTGGAAAAGTTCAACTCGTTTATATTTATATTATTCAAACTTTAATTCGTTTGTATTTGCATTATTCAAATTTCAACAAGTTCATGTTTAATTGCATTAAATTACACTGCATTATAACGCAATGTCACAAAGAACATGTTTTAATACTGGGCAAATTGAAAACCGCCGCTTGTAATATACGTACGGATACAAATTATGCTTGATGTATTAATAGTGCACAAGTTAGTGGAATTATATATACAGCAGCTTTGCCAATAGTTCAAAATACAATCGTTACAATGACTGAGTTGCATTTTTAATTTTGCGCCGTCTTCAACAAGGTTGTAATATGTTGAAAATGCCGTTGAGTAATTAAATGAGTAATCTTAATCGTTGCTGCGTATGTGCCTAAATAAAATACAAATAAAGTATAAATTATTTCATGATTTTTAGCGCATGTCCAACTTGGTAACATTCTTTTCGAAAAAATTGTTATTTCATATTTCTTAATGGAGCGATCAATACTAATACAGGACAACCGTAAAACGATTTCCATGTCATTAAGAAGAGAGTAATTTATTTCTATCTATTTATTATTTATTTCAATTCTTAATTCTTATTGATGAATAAAAAACTGTTCAGTCCCGCATGTGAATAAGGAATAGAGCAACTGTACTCCGTCAGCGATATACTTTGAACAATGATAGAAAAGGATATTTCTATAATTCTATAATTCGCCCAAAAACGAATCCGCAGAATAATAGTTCTTGCGACGGAAACACGAATCGAAGCCTATATTGAAAAACGCAATTTGAAATGCTTGCCCAGATTGCTTCTTTGGACTCATCTTGGTATTAGTCCAACAATTGTAGAGCCATCTCTGAATATACGAAGATGAAATTGGTGAACACCAAATTCTTTGCAATGACAATAGTTCACTATGAACAAATTGGAGAAATTTTGCAAACGGGCTGATTATCCCTAGGCGATGCGGAAGGTTTCATTTCGATAGCGCAATTCAATCCTGAGTAATCAATGAATATATACAAAAATTGGATTTTTGCAAAAAAAATAGTTTAACAAATGCAAAAAAGAATGTTGTCGCTGGATCAGTGGAAGAACATGCCCTACGAGATGTAAAAAGACACATCCCCATTGGTCATACAGTTTCGGAGAAATAAACATACATAAAAAGAAAATAAATGTCGAATCGAGATACCTTCCTTTTTTACAAAGTTGGTATAAAAATATATTTCAAGTAAAACTCTTTAATCTAAGATTGAGCACTGATTTTATGCTAAATGACTAGTAGAGGCTGAAAAAAATATACTAGTATAATAGTATATATCAACTAGTATAAATAAAACAACACTTAGGTTGGATGAAAATTGGTCCTACGTAGATAGCTGAGTTGAATGACTTCGAATATGCAAAAATTACGTCTATTCAACATTAGGAGTAGCTTCAATATATAATTTTAATGTATAATAATAATATATAATAATATTATAAAACATAAGTATTTGCAGTATTTGATAAAGACACTTAATTGTTTATTAAAATAGGACTATATTCCAATACTTTTTATAAATAGAATAGAGGTGTGTTCCTTGTTTTAGAATTATTTCATTATAACCTTCACAATATAACAAAAATATAAATTTTTCGATCAAATTGCACCAAGTGTCTAAATATTTATCGATAGCAGTATGCTACGCTACGAGGCTTACTATAGGCCGTATTCCTAACCGTCGCTCGTGGCACTACAATGTCGCAGACAGTCTTATCTGACTGACGAAAGATACACAATGTAGCTGCAAGCGCATAATTCATTAAGCAGCGAGTTCCAGAAATGTCGATTCGTTTAACGTGACCGTTATTTCATATACACAAAGAAGATGGCATACGTGACCATAGGCGCGAACGGTGGCGTGACCCGAGCGTAGTGGGGGTCGTCTCTGAGAAAAGACAGAAAGAGATCGAAGGGCAATCAGTGTCATTTGAGGATTCAAACATGGAGAAGTTCTGACGAATAAAATTAAAGTCGATTAGTCTAACAAATGCATCAAGAAATATTATAAAGTCGGGTCAAATTACTAACAAACTAATTGTATAATCGATAAATAATTTGTGGCGTGTTCATTATATTATTTTTAAATATTGTCAAATATACAAGTTTATGTTAACCATGTTAATTCAGTGTTAAACTCATTGAACCACCTCTGTTATCTTAATCGAAACAGGGGAACGACTAATTCGCGGCGTCGATTATTCGAATCGTAGCGAGAATTTACGCCTCTCGCTGACGCGTTTTCCTCGCGACCGCGTCTCTCCGCGATCGGACACAGTGTGAGTAAATTATTTACCTTGTTTGACCATCTTCATCAATGTACGAACTTCTATAAAATCCACGCATGTCTTTCTCATTTAAATATCCCCTATATTCTATCGTAGTAAGTAATTTTTGTCCAACTTGCAATTCTTTTCCTAGCTCGATGACTAGGAAATCATACTTTTCGTAAACATCAGTTTTTACAATAACAACATTCTGACTGTCTACGACTATGGATATATTTTCATGGATTAAGCCTGCTGAATGTAAAGTGATATTCTTCGTTTTGTTCGTAACGGTTGCTTTAATCTTCACTGATCCTTTGAATGTAAAATTGTCGAGTTCGCTTAAATCAGTGGTTATCCAGATGGAATAAGAGTTAGGAGTAATGCTCGTGGGTAGACGATAATAATCTGTATCTTGGCGGTGCTTGTCATTGAAATCAATTACCCATGACATAATTGGTCTAGTGTACTTCTTCAACCACGACAATTCGTATTTTGCTAGTTCTAACGAATTGTTCAACGAATTTAAGATATTCTTGAATTCAGCTTGGCGTTGCTTGATCAAATTTTCGAATTTATCCACTAATTTTTGAGTGGAGAAACGTTTGGAGGCTGATGACAGGATACTTGAAATTGTCTCTGTTCCATTATAACTGAAACAGGTGTTTTATTATATTAATATTAATATTTATTGGACTGCTAAAAAAGTCATGGTGAAATTTAAGAAAAATTATTTTAAAAAGTACTTGTTTGGAGAATTCGCAGTGCAATTTAAGATAAATTTAAAGATAAGATATTAATTTGAATAATTCATAGACAAATGAAGAAAGACTTAAATGTAGTAGAATTAGAATTTTTTGTTTTTAAAAAACTTTGTATTTAAAAAAAATTCATAAAATCGTAATACTGTTACTTAAATTTTATATTGCTAAAGAACTTTTCATTCGTTTTGGTAATTGATTAATTCAAATGGTTTTGCAGTACTCCTCATTATTTTATTTCTTGACATTAAAAAAAATGTGGAAAGAGTAAATGATAAATTTGATAAAGTTGAACAACTGTTGAAGTTGAACATTTTAGCTGGGGATGAGATCCAATATTTTTAGGATATTGTCCAATTATAGTTTAATGATGTCTTATTAAGAAACGCCTTTTCTACTAATTAGTTTTAAATTTGCCTCACTAATTGCTACATTTATTGTAGTATCCTAGAAATATTTCTCCCAAGTTAGCATATTTTAACAATTCTGGAAACGCTACGACTTTTCCAAACGTGTAAAATGTAGAATTAAATTATATTATATCAATATTTACTATAACAACAAGTAAGTAGCATTAATAGAAGATATGAAACGATACATTTTTTTGTTAAGTTTAGAACATACAATTTGATCATTTCAGTGGAATGTTTCGCGACGAAATTTAACACAAACTCTGCGCCAAAAGCACTGGAACTGTGAACTGCGGAGAACACGGCGGAATTGTCTTGCATTCGAATTCTGCCTTCTTCGAAATTCTTTAGCGCGTATAACAGGTATCTGTAAAAGTAATATAACAAAATCGTGAACCCTGAACGATACATCTCTATGTGTAATAAAAAAACTACGAATGTTTATGCATTTCTGATGTTTAAAGATGTCAAAATGCTATATATGCGGATTATGTATATATATACAATGATATTACACATGTATATATTTTTGTATGGGCATATATATACATGTAGAATATCATTATATGTAAATGCATGTACATATGTATAATATCCGAACTAAAACATACGTTGCAATATTTAGGGGACAAAACAAGTTTCTATTTAGGTTCTTATTTAATATCACTTATTTAATGATATCCATAATATCAATTTGCATAAACATCGGCTGTCTAATAATATAAGCAAGAATAGGATTCTAACTTCTCTAAGAGAACAACATCCTCGGTACAACCGAGTGCCTCTAGTATAACCACTTGTTCAGTTGCGGAGTTTGAATTATTATATTTATCCCATAAAAATTCCCAGTCTTCTTTCGTTCCATATTTCACGCCCATGCAATATGCGACAGGTCGCTGGTTGGGTTTAATCCTAAAAGGTATAGTAATAGGCGAAATTAATTATTAATTTACCACCACAATCATATACATTTTTGTTATTTCTACTGCCACAAGTAAAATATTGTAATCTCGAGTTAGTTAGTAATTCTATTTCCTAATTAGTAATTTAGTATAACTATTCTATTTAAGAATATATATGACTGTTAATATGTTTTAGAATTGAAATGGAGGTTTTACAATTTTCTATTAGATTGTAACCATAAGATAAGAATTCAGATTCAGATATGAACGATCTATAGTTAAAAATGAGTGTATTAAGCTGTATTTATCTTAGTATTATTATAGAAACAATTATATATAATATCATTATACATTGATTTATTTATACATTTAATTATCGATTATTAAAAATAAGTGACTGAGTGCAAGTTGATGTATTGATGATCCATTTAGTTACAAAAAAGACGAAGAAAATAATTTGAAAGTACAAAACCGATATATTTTTCTCATAATAATACAATTCTACATTTTATATCAGTAATTCCGTGTATATAACACAAATTCATATAGTATGACATTTTTTAAGAACTTAATGACTGTGTTATACGAAAATACCTGTTTTGAGATTGCTTATTAAATTTGTACCAGGCTTAAATAATATCGACAAACTTTAATTCCCTTACGTTATGTTATATTTTGCCCATTGCTGGAACATTCTAGTGAATGTCTGCACGCAGGTTTCGTGACCATAGTTGCAAGCCCACTTGTTCAATTCACCTCTCAATAATACTGTTAATCTATCGTCACTTGGACGGTCCACATACCCAATATCTTTGTATACATCTTTGATGAGGATGAGAACAAATTCCTATAAGATTTAATTGCGGGGATCATTGAAAAATCGGCATGAGTTACGCAGGATGTGTGAATATTTCCATTACGATTAAAAATTTTTTTCAATCTAATTGTAAATAGAACTTTATTTCACCTATTAAGTTGTTCGAAAAGTTCCTGTTGTTTCTGACGAACTTTATTTTATATTTTTCTAAAATGGGAGGGAATTATTTATTATGAATATCTATCATATAGCAAAACATAAAATTTGAACAAATAGGAACTATAAATAAGTACAGTAATCTAGGAAAGACATCTAGAAATTACAATGCAAATTGTTGAAATAAAAAGTAGTGGTTAAATGGGATGTTCTGCCACTTCTATCCCATTTATAATATCCACCGAATAAAACATGGTCCGCATGTTATTTATTTTGATTTTTACATACTACTACTTAGATTGATTCATCACTAATAAGGGAAGAAGAAGTTTTGAAAACTCGATTATGATATATAGTAAACTCATTGGCAAAAAGCAGGAAAATAATATTAATTCTATATATAAACGTACATTATTTTTTAACTTTTTTAAAATTTAACTACGAATTTTCCAAACAATCGAATATTATAACACATATCGGGTTGAAACATAAACTACCCTCCGATTTCAATGATTTTTGGACATGTTGTAGAAGTCGATATTTTGAATAACTTTTCTATATAAATTTTTTTCTTACGTATGCATGGTGTTCGGCTACAAGTGTAAAAAAGTTTAAAGGATAATTCTTGATGTTAAAACAAGATAGAAATCAGGAATAAAAAAATTGTGTTTCCGGCTTTGTTCTTTAATTATTGGCAATTAAATATTAGCCGAGATATCCCTGTGCGCGAGCAAACCTCCTTACATGAACTCAATTAGATAGGTCAGCCTATGCAGCGGGGTGCACAGGGATGCTCAAATCGAACGATGCATAAGCAGCAGCTTACCTCGCACAAGTCGCAGAAAAGAAGATTATGACATTTGAAAACGTTAAACCATTTTAAGTATGAAAAATCGTTGATTAAACGTTATTCCTGCCTACTCATTAAAATCCATAACAGCATATCGAAAACCGTCTCATGAGATTTTCGAATAGAGAGGATTAATGTTTATTCTAATCCTTTGCCTCCATAGTTAATTAACAAATAACAGCATATCTAAACAATTTTTATACAAATTTCACACACGCACTACAATTGTCCCACCCGCGGGTGTCCACAAAAAAATCACACAGGGCTAAATTTTAAATGTCAGCAACTAAGAAGCAAAGCCGAAAAGTAATTTTTTTATTTTTTATTTTTATTTCATTTTATCTTCAAGGATTAGCCATTAAGTTTTTTAAGTCTCTAGTCGAAGACCCTGTGTAACAGTAATAGTATAATAATATGGGATAGTGTGATGTCAGGGAATGTCGAGGCGTGAGGGGTAATTGTTTATTAACGTTGTCAAGATATGTTAATGTTGTCAAGGAGTGTTGTGAGCATTACCAAGGTATGTTAAGGGAAAAATGAGCATGGAAAATGCTGTCAGAGTTGAATTTATCGTGGTCGTGTTAAGTTCGTTGTGTTGTGTCGTAGAATTAGTGAGAAACGAATACGCGAAACGCTGTATTATATTTGATTTCGTGAGAGTGCAACGATATTGTATTTATCATACTGTTTTCTATAAACTTATAATATAGCATTCCTACAAATTGGGGGCTCGTCCGGGATTTATTTTTAAAACCGTGCCAATCTAAAATTTCGGGAAGCGGTGTGATAAGAGATCGTTAGCTGTTGCTAATAATATCGTGTGTATTCAAAGACATTATTGTAAAGTCTAAGATGGCAAATTGTGAAGAGGAAAAATTTTCTAGTGAGGAGAATCTAACGATGGAGGAATTAAGAAACAAGCTTGCTCAGATGAATCTACCGATATCTGGTGCAAGGTCAATGTTGGTAGCCAGGGCTAAATCGAGCGTGTGTGTAGTGCTGGTCAATCAAATCTCAAAGAGCAAGCGAACGGTGAAAGGTCTGCGGAGAAGCGTGGTTCGGGGACCATACCAACAACTAAGCGAGATCGAGATGTAGGCAAAAATCTCGAGAGGCTTAGGACAAAGGAATTAAGAGAACGTCTAGCTAGTATGGGACTAGAGACGAAAGGAAGAAAAGCTGAATTACGTGAGCGACTACAGGCGGCCTTGGTAGAAGATGCGTCGTCGGAGGAAGAAACTGACTACAAGAGTGAAACGGAAGACGATGAAGAAGGTGAAAGTGAACGCAGAAGGAGCGCGCGAGATATACATCAGAATTGTGACAAATGCTGTAGAAAGACACGTAGGCGTACAACATTAAGTTTTCAGGATGTCCAAGACGCCTTAGAAGTTTCTACGGGCGAAAACAATGAAAATATCAGTCAATGGTTCAAGACGTTTGAAGAAACGGCAAGCATGTGTATGTGGACAGAAGAACAGAAAGTAATTTATACAAAAAAGCTGATGAGAGGATCTGCAAAAATATTTGTGAATCGTGAGTGCCATGCTAGAACTTGGCGTGAATTAAAAAGAGGACTAATAAAGGAATTTTCAAAAAAATGTAATACTTGGCAAATACACCTTGGCAAATAATCTTTAATCTCTCTTTAATCTTGGCAAATAAAAGAGATGACGAAGGATGTACGGCCTACATGTACCGAATGCTTGGAATAGCTAGTCACGTGGATATGGAAGAAGCAGCGAAAATGCGGTACATCGTAGAAGGAATAAGAGACAAAGAAGTCAATAAAGACTTTATACTTTATACTTTATGGAGCTAAATCAATGAAAGAACTAAAGGAAAATCTAATCATCTATGAGGAACAAAAATCCCGCATAGCAGAGTCGTCTGTGAGATCGGTCACAGCAGAGGACAGCAGAAAAAACAGGCAATCTAGAAGAGTAGTGAAGTATAGAAGGTGTCATAATTGCGGCGATAGGGAACATGTGAGTGCCGATTGTCCGAACATATCGAGAGGTCCTAAATATTTTAAATGTAGAGAATTCGGATGCATTTCATCAAACTGTGCAAATATACTAAAGGATAAAACGCGTTATGATGGGTGGAGAAATGAAAATAAAAAAGGGGTCAAGCAAATAAAGATTATGAACATGAATGTAGTGGCAAAGATAGACGACACAGGAAGTGATCTTAATTTAATAAGAATGAGTATGTATTTGCGTTTAGGAGCACCACAACTTGAGAAAAGAATTATTAGATTCGATAGTATAGGCGCCGTTGACGTACACACCATGGGACGATTCAAAACGGATATAATGATTGACGGTTTAAAGGCAACGCTAGATTTTGATGTAGTTCCCGATAACTTCTTGGGACACGATGTACTATTAAGTATTGAATTAACTGAACAAATGCAAGTAAGAGAGAAAAAAAGTAAAGTTTAAACAAATTAAAAAAGAAATACGTGAGAACCAGTGTGCTGCCGAAGGTAGTGAATGGAATGAAGTGTTAAATATAGACGTATGTAGTAAACAAAACGACCGAGATCTGGTCGAGTTGGACCATATTGAAGATAAAAAAACCAGAGACGATATTAAAAATTTGATTAGTGAATATACAGTGACGAAGAAAAAGGACACAGGTGTACGCATGAAAATCATACTTGAAGATGATGCACCAGTATACCAAAACCCACGGAGATTGTCAGCAGAACAAAGGAAACAGGTTAATAAAATCATCGATCGGTGGTTAAGTGAAAAAATTATACGTCATAGTGTGTCAGAATATGCAAGTCCTATTGTGGTAGTGGAGAAAAAAATGGCGAACCGCGACTGTGTGTAGATTATAGATTATTAAACAGAAAAATTGTTAAAGATAGGAACCCGTAACCATTAACAGAAGACCAGTTAGGTAGACTACAGAAAGCGAAAATATTTTCCGCATTAGATCTAAAGGACGGGTTTTTCCATGCCCCAATCGACGAGAATAATGTTAAATACACAGCTTTCGTGGTTCCTGATGGACATTATGAATTTTTAAAAGCACCGTTCGATTTGTGCAATTCACCTGCTGTGTTTCAGCGACATGTTCGTGCAGTGTTTCGATCTTTAATCAACGATGGAATTGTGTTAGCGTATCTGGACGATCTTATAGTTGCAGAGACCGAGAGTGAGGCAATTGGAAAACTGAGACAAGTATTAAAAACTGGGAGTGAATATGGACTAAAACTGGCGAAAATGTAGTTTTTTAGTCAAACAAGTGAATTATCTCGGGTACATCATTGAAAATGGAAAAATTCGACCATCGCAGCAGGAGACGTTGACAGTGTCAAGATTTTCAGAACCTAAGACGACCAAGCAGGTACAGAGTTTTTTGGGTTTAGCAGGATATTTCCGTAAATTCATAGAATCGTATGCCGTGATTGCGCGACCATTATCGGAATTATTAAAAAACAACGTTGGATTTAAATTTGGACAGTTAGAGAAGGAGGCATTTGAAAGACTAAAAAAAGCCTTAATTGAAAACCCGGTACTTAGATTGTATCAAGTAGGAGCTGAGACCGAACTTCATACTGATGCTTGTAAAGAAGGATTAGGGGCAATAATGTTACAGAAAAGTGCTGATGACGGTAAATTTCATTCTGTATACTATGCCAGCTGGAAGACGTCCTCCACGGAAGAAAAATGCACGAGCTACGAGTTAGAAATATTAGCGGTAGTTAAAGCATTAAAGAAATTCCGTGTTTATTTACTAAATATACCATTTAAAATAGTGACAGACTGTAACGCGTTTGTTTGGACATTAAAAAAGAAAGATGTATGTTTGCGAGTGGCGCATTGAGCACTTTTAATTGAACAATTTGATTATATAATCGAGCATAGACCAGGTACGGCGATGCGTCATGTGGACGCGCTTAGTCGGAATACAGTAGAAGTGTTATTAGTACAGGAGGGTCGAAGCGGTTTGATGGATCGAATTCGCAAAGCACAAGAAGGAGATCAGGAAATAAAGAAAATAGTTGCGGCAGTACGTGATAAGAAGAAAAATAACTTTACGTTAACGAAAAATGGATTTTTATATCGCGAGACTGAGGGTGGTGAGACAATAGTTGTGCCGAAATCGATGCAGTGGGACATTATCAAATTAGCACATGAACAAGGACATTTTAACAGTGCCAAAACGATGATAATGCTCAAAAGAGATTATTGGTTTCCCAACATGGAAGAGAAAGTTAAAAGAATAATTAACAACCGTATACAGTGCGTGTTGGCAGAAAAGAAGAAAGGGAAAGGCGAGGGAGTGTTATATCCCATAGGAAAAAGAGCTGTACCATTAGATACATATCATATTAATTACCTAGGACCGATGCCGTCGACGAAAAAATCTTATAACCATATTTTTATGATTATCGATGCGTTCACCAAGTTTACACCCAACCAAAACTACTAGAACTACTAACGGAAGAGGCGTTAAGTAAACTAAAGTTGCAGGCATTAATTTTTGGAAATCCAAGACACTTAGTGTTAGACCGCGGTTCAGCGTTCACTTCGAAAGCATTTAAAGAGTATTGTCAAGAGGAAAACATCGAGCACATACTAATTACTACGGGTATACCGCGCGGAAATGGTCAGGTGGAAAGAATGAACGGAACAATCATACCTGTTCTAACGAAAGTTTCTATAAGCAATCCAGCGGAATGGTGGAAACACGTGGGCAGAGTGCAACAAATTATAAATGCAAGCCATAACCGGAGTATTAAGAAGACACCATTTGAACTACTAATCGGAGAATAAATAAGACTTAAGGGAGACCAAGAAATAAAGCAACTGATAGATGAAGAACTGGCGAATATTTTTGAAGAAGATGGCACGAAGATGAGATTAGAGGCCAAGGAAAATATTGCAAAAATCCAGGAAGAAAACAAAAGAACATACAGTAAACGTCGTAAAACTGCCACGAAATATAAAATTAGTGATTTAGTAGCAATGAAACGTACTCAGTTCGAAACAGGTACAAAGTTACTACCAAAGTTTTTTGGGTCCATACAAAGTAACATCGGTAAAGGGCAAGGACCGTTACGAAGTTATCAAAGTGGGTGTCAACGCCGTTAGCCGCGCTGGAAACACTCGTTCCCGGCCGATCACGAAAGTTAAGCAGCAGCGGTCACGGAGCGGTCTAGGATGGGTGACCGCTCCGTGAGGCGTTGACGAAAGAAGGAAGGAGGCGCACCGAAGCCATTTTTCCGGGACCATCCAAGGAGCACGAGGCAAGCAGAAGCCCCCGGGACACAGGACTACCCTGGGAAAACACCGATGGATCTGATATTTCTTATAGTCGGGTGGCGGCTGGCCGGTGCCCGCGACACTAGCCAGTTCGCCGATCCGGTGCGGAAATTTCGGAGAAGTTGGTGGCCCCCACGGAGTCCTGTGAGCATCCCGACGGATCTGATATTCTCTCATAGACGGATGGCAGCTGGCGGTGTCCGCGGCACCTGCCAGTGCGCCGATCCGGTGCGGAGAATTTTCGGAGAAGTTAGTGGGCCCCACGCCTGCCAGGACCACGTCGAACCAGGAAGAGGCGTCAGGGGACGGGGTCCCAGGATGACGCAGCAGGAGCGAGGCGCTGGGGGGCGTGGTTCCCCCCCAGCGGTCCAAGAAGAGCAGGACGCCTCCCTTCGACAAAGAAGGAGAGATAGACGCCCGGGGGCAACCGGAGTAATTCGGGAGAGATCCCGGGTGCATCTCGACTCAGGCGTCAGGACAGGCCACCGTGGAGGTTTTAGCCGGTAAGAATCCGGCACTACCCAGCGCCCTCTCCCCGGAGGGGCGCGGGGTGCCTATGAAGGTTTCCTCCACGAAAAAAAAAGTGGGTGAGCAAGTTTTCTGACCGCAGAAAACAAGCACCGCAGCTGATCATAAGAAGCCATGGGTTAAACCATTAAAATTTGACGAGGATACTGAAGATGATGACGATTTTGAAGACAACGAAGGATAATCGTCATCCATTGAGGTTGATAGTCGATGCAGAAAAACAAGAAATCAGGAGCGCAAGTGAAATTAGTAATATTGGGCATATCTGAGGGCAGATGGGTTTGTTAGAATGGCCGAAGTTGTGAGATAGTGTGATGTCAGCGAATGACGTGGCGTGAGGGGTAATTGTTTATTAGCGTTGTCAAGATATGTTAATGTTGTCAAGGAGTGTTGTGAGCGTTACAAAGGTATGTTAAGGGAAAAATGAGAAATGCTGGAAATGAAAATGAAAATGGAAAATGCTGTCAGAGTTGAATTTATCGTGGTCGTGTGAAGTTCGTTGTGTTGATGTGTCGTAGAATTAGTGAGAAACGAATACGCGAAACGCGATATTATATTCGATTTCGTGAGAGTGCAAATATTGTATTTATCATACTGTTTTCCATAAACTTATAATATAATATTCTTAACAATAATATTGTAGTATCATGGACGAGGGGGTGTTGTGTGGATTGTAAACAAGCGGTTCCTGAGGTGTGAATTATAAACAAGCGGTTGCTGAGCATGTACGTAGTGCGGCTAAGTCAAAAGACAACGGGTTGCTAGGGGACAATAAACTGTGTTGTTAGCGTTGTTAAGAGAGAGTTGAATTTGCGTTGACGAGAATTGTTAATTAATTATCTAGTTGTCTTAATTATAATACATTACTACGATTAGTTTATGTTAAATAACCATTGCTTTCTGTTTAATTAACATCTGTTTAATCCATTAATTATTAATAAACTAATTGTGATAGTTTACGATACTACAATATTGTAGTTCAATTATGGCCGAATAACAATAATACTATAATAATATATAACATTATAATTCATGATATCTTTAATATAAATAATTAATGTTATAATGATGAGACATTTTATTTCTGATTTGATTGCTTGGGAGATATCGGGTGTGTTGTCAGTGTTGTCAAGGATCATTGTCAGCGTTGTCAAGGAGCGTTATCAGCGCTGTCAAAGAGGGTGGTCAGTGTATTTAAAAGAGAACCATTGTAACGAGATTAATTAGTAACGAATAGTGACTGCGTAAAGATAGATTGACGAAGCATCAAACGATATTGTAACAATCATACCTGTTACGTCGCATGAGATGGTTCGTGCGACGTCCTTCATTGCCTGGCAGCTTACGGTCTACGTACCGTCATTTCAATCCTCAATAAACCTAAGGACCCACCATAAACCTTAACTTTTTAACTTAATTGTTAACACATGTTTTCAAGTTAATGTGCTTATCCGGAAGGATTTTCTAATCCTATAAGTGTTTTCGGTTTATGGCTGGTCCTTAGATAAGTCCTTGAGTTTATTAGGCCCTCTTAAAAATCACGGAGAAAGTGGGTAGCCACCTAATGGGAAAAACGAATATTTGTCTAACGAAAAAGCTGGTTTTTCCCACGAACATGGTCACCCACGAGCCACGTTGGTAGGAAGCTTCCTCCTCATACTTTCATTCATTAACGTGGGTCATAACCAATCGGCATCGTGGATTCCTTGTTCACACTTTCCTGACGCAAAGTGTGACCAAGGAATCCGCATTCTTCGTCCAAGGGCACACCTACACCGAACTTTCCTCCGTACCAACATAAGAGTGACCAGTGAGTCTACATCAACTCGAGTCAGAGGACAGTGCAAGGAACAGCAAGAATCTACAAGTTGAAAATAGTCAATCGACATGAGATATATCACCACTATCGTCAACATGAAAGGAGTCTCAGGTCGTACTCATTCGGAGTTGCCATTTCAAATACTTAAGCTTGTATCACACTGATGAAGTTGTTGGATCATTCAAAATATATAGTAACCTGTTAATAGCAGCGTTATATTCAATCAACTACCCTTATTATCTCATAAGAAATAAGGTATCGAACGATTCGTGGCGTCGATTAATCAAATCGTAACGGGAATTTACGACTTCCGTTGGCGCGCTTCTTCGAGATCGCGCCTCCCCGCGAACGTCCGAAAATACAATACTGTTATCAAACCTACTAGCACTATACCATTTCCTACAAATTGGGGGCTCAGCCGGGATCAACTCGTGCTAGTATTAAATTTTCCGGTGCGCGGTCTGATATCGGTGACGATATCGTAGACAGTTAAAATTAGTGTAGTTTATCATTTGAAGAATAGTGTTGAAAAAATAAAAAATGGCAAATGTTGAAGACGGACAATTGTCAAGTGAAGAAAGTTTGACGCTGGAAGAATTGAGGAGTAAGCTCTCAAAGATGAATTTACCAATATCTAGTGCGAGGTCAGTGTTGATTGCCAGACTGAGTCGAGCGTGTAGTGTTGAACAATCGAATCTTAAGGGATCAACAAGCGGTGAAGGGTCGACGGACCAGCGAGGCTCAGCAACCGTGCTAAGAGCTAAGTGCGATCGAGTCGAAGACGAAAATCTCGAGAAGCTGAAGGCGAAAGAGTTGAGAGTGCGTCTCGCTAGTTTGGGATTAGAAACGACGGGAAAACCCGCACTACGTGCACGGCTGCAGGCGGTCATGGAAGAAAACAATACAAACATGGATGAAAAAGTGAGGTTGAAGACGATGAAGAAGACATAAGAGAACGCAGGAGAAGCACACGAGATGTGCGCCAAGATTGTGACAAATACTGTCTTAAAGCACAGGTTGGATCAACATTGAGTTTTAAAGACGTCGAGGACGCATTAGAAACATTCAGTGACGACAAAAGTGAAAATGTCAATGGATGATTCGAATCGCTCGAAGAAATTGTAAACATGTGCATGTGGTCAGAAGCACAAAAGGCAATTTATGCGAGGATTGTTTAGTTGAGGAGTTTAGTTGTTTAGTTTAGGAGTGATTATGTTGAGAGGATCAACAAGGATACTTGCGAGTATCGAATGCAATGCTAGGACTTGGCATGAGTTGAAGCGAGGACCAATTAAAGAATTCTAAAAAAAATTAATAGTTTGCAAGTACACAAGAGAATTGAGAAAACGAAAAGAAGAAGCGATGAAGCATGCTTGGCTTATATGTACCGCATGTTCGAAATAGCTAGTCATGTGGATATGGAAGTGGAAGCAAAGGTAGAAAAGGGCTAAGATTAGTTATCTACTGTGGCGGATCGATATCAACAAGACGCCGACAGGCCGAGGCATCAACGCGGTCGTAACACCTCCCGGGCGATCCGCGGATACCAACCGTCAACACCAGAGGGCTACTACGACGACAACGAGTCTGCCTGTCTCGCTAGGGATCGAATATACGGGCGCACGATACAAATACCGCACCTAGCGATACTCCCTCTACGTCTAAGGCAGGGACTACCGGGCATAGCCTCACTGACGAGTCTACCGGTAGTCCCGGAACGAAACGCGAATTCTCTTTTCACCTAGCTCCAACTACACTTCCTACACTACGAAGAACAAAAGTGTCGCAAAACAAAGTCGACTGCGAAGCCGGTCAAAACCGAAAACAACAAGGAGCATAGTCAATCTGGAAATGTAGTGAAGGATAAAAGATGTTATAATTGCGGTGATAAAGAACATGTCAGTGCAGATTGACCGAGCAACTCGGAAGGTCCTAGGTGTTTTAAATGTTGTTGGCATGGACATATCGCAGAGAAGTGCAGCAACCTGAGTGAGTCCCTTAAAGAGGTTTGTAGTGCGTGGAGATTGTTACAGACGAAGCGTGGTAAAGACGTTAAGATCGGAGCTTTCGAATTGCCTGCGCTAATAGACACCGATAGCGAATTAGATCAGAAAATTGTTAAATTTCTTTCGGGTCCGAAAGAAATTGTACACCCGGAGAATTTTCGATGAATGTTCTGATAGTCGATGAGCCGTATGTTATGACGGTACATGTAGTTTCAGATACCCTAATGCAACATTCGTTTATTATTGGCGCAGACTTCCTGAATACTGTCGAAGTAAACATAAAGAAAGGAAACGTTTCTATTTGTAAAGTGGAGAAAAAAGATTGTAATAGACTGTCGGATGGAGACGACACAGACGGTTGAGATGAGGTTTTCGTAGGATTCACAGAGTGTTGTGCAAATTATACAGTCGAACAAACAAGACCTAGCACGAGCACGTCAGAAAAATGTGACGGTGGAATGTCAAAGATTCCTTAATATTTTTGAGCGTGATTTCGAAGATAGATGCAAATGAAGTAGCAGCCAAGTCGAAGCAATTTCGAATCGGTGACGAGATCATTCAAGTTTGTAGACATAAACTGCGTGATGAAGAGCTAGGTAACACGTGGGGTGATATTCTTGTGCGCAATTGAAGCGACTCAGAAATGTCGACGCTGAAACAAGGGAAAACGGTTGATGTCTGCGATTCCATAAATGTCATGCAACAGCAAACCCCTTTCAGGTGTAAGATAGTTGATACACTGATGAAGAATGGCGAGAACAAGAGTTTTAAGGAGCGAGATCAGTCGTGCATAGAAGGAAAGAGAAGAATCTGGGAGATTCGGGCTGAAAACAGATGGGTAACAGAAGGTAACAACATACAAGACGGGGGTTCTGGTGGCGATTAAGAGGACGCAGGACGGTCCTGGGCCAAAGCTCCACTCGAAGTTCCTTGGGCAGTACCGCGCGGTGAAAGTTTTAGGAAATAGGCGTTACATAGTGCAGCGGGAAGGCGAATATGAGGGGCCGCAAACGACCTCCACGGCGGATGATCATATGAAGTGTGACTATGATAGATGCGGAGGCAGTGACAGGTGGAACTTCTCAGTTACCATGCAACGTGCAACCGCCGGTCCCTGGGGACAACCTCCTTCTAGTTATTTGGTACAAGGAGGAGGCAGACACGCCGATATACAGGCCGCTATCAGGATCGCTAACATTCCAAGAAGTGTTGTTAGTGTAGGAAGGCCGAAGCGGTTTGATCGATCGAGTGCACAAGGCCCAAGAAGAGGATCAGGAGGATCCCGTGACGCGACTGTCACCCGAGGCAGCCATAGAAAGACTGGGGCGCGAGCGAAATCAGTGATGATGAGTACATCTGATGTTAGATGTATTTGTCAGAATGGTCTATTGTAGAAATATGGTATAGTGCAGTATCGTGGACGGATTGCCTGGGAGATATCGGGTGTGTTGTCAGCGTTATCAAGGAGTGCTGTCAGCGTTGTCAAAAAGTGTGGTCAATGTATTTAAAAGAGAACCATTGTAACGAGAGTAATTAGTAACGAATAGTGACTGCGTAAATATAGATTGATGGAGCATCGATCATACTGTTAGTAAACCTACTAGCGCTATACGTTTCCTACATGTATGGTTATATTAAAAAGAATCAAATTGAGTTTTGTTCGGCTCTGCTTGTGTACTGTGTCACAGGTACACATACATGAGTAGAATTCACTGTAGTGATCCTGACAGTTTTTTGCAAATATTTCGAAAATTAGAAGAATTTGGCGGTAATACGCAAAGGAAAAGTTGTTCTCTACAACATATTTAAAAATCATCGAAGTCGAAGATACCAGCAGCTTTCTAAATAATTACCATACTACATATTTACTATGGAGACTTAGATAGGAGATTTAGATTATTTTAAAGATTATTATCCACTTAAGAACGCATCAGGCATGAAACATTGCTATTTATATTTTAAGTATGCCGTGAATACGTTTAAAAATATAGAATAACTATACGGTACGTTGACAAACCTTAAAATGTTTATAATACTCATTATCTCCAGATAATCGTTGATCAAGATACGTGATCCCAGAGAATGCAGCCTTGAATGGCAAGTAATTCCTTTCTCGTGTAATATATTGCAAACCATCCAAAGTAGTTCGGTAATTAAGCAAACCAGCTCTTGCTAAATTCAACAAATCGTCAACTAGAGCGGCTCTGTTAAGGACATGTATGTTCTGATAGTTTTTACTATTTAAAACATCGATAATGCGATACCAGGAAGCGTTGTCATAATTTACTCGATAGAAACCTGAAAAAATAATTTTGATTTGTGAAATAATGGTTCAATAAGTTTTGTATGTACCATATCAATGATCTTATCGATCTTAACAATGTTCGTATACTCATACTTAATACATACTTTTTCATTTAATTATCTTACAAGCACTATGAAAGTATTTGAACACTTATAGATACTATTAATGAATTATGTACGTTATACGAACTTTTGAAATTTCATGAATATTGTTTTCAGACTCGAGTATCATGATTGTATTAGTAAAGTTTGAAACGAATTTAAAACTATGTATAAAAATTACAGGATATTAAATTGTATTAAATATAATAGAAGTATATATTACAGAAGTATCGCAAAGGTATTAAAATAGCCAATCATTTACTGTATTAGTAAACCCCAATATTTAGCGGTACCATCTACAATAAATATCTCGTAATTTTTATGTATTTCTATTTATTTTTATGTGTTTTATAAGTGTTCAAATACTTCCATGAAGTACAGTTTTTAAAGTATAGTTTACGATGTAGTTTCTGATACTGAATGTAAACGATAAATAAATATAAAATATGTTCATGATATATAAAATAAAATAAAATATATACTATAGAGTTATATGAGATACGCAATGCAAATGAAACTATAGAAAAACTATGTCCTCTCCGAATTCGATAATTTTTAAATATATTATCAGGGGCATAATTTTGAACAACTGTTTCTTGTACATATAACTGTTGGTCAGCCATAGTTCTCGAAAAATTTGCAAAAAACTATCGGTAGAATACAGCGAATACAGTGAAGTCTGTCTTACAGTTGCGCTTCCATGCCAGTGTACTTAAAGTATTGGTTGGCGGCAGCTTAGAGGCGGACGGATATAATGATCTAACCGAAATCTAGTTTTTATTTTTTGCATATGGGCGAGCTTGGGTAAAGCTCCGTTCACAACTATATGTGCGGGACTGTAAGAAATGTCTGCTCGTAATTCAATTAAAATGGATATTACCAATGTATTTGGTTTCGGTTGAGTTATTTTAACTCGACCGCCTCGAGGCGGCTGCAACGCTTGCATAAAATAGTAACGGTTATTCCTTTCATAAGATAATATCAATTATTCAATCTCCTACTATATTTCCAAGTTAATTTGTAATCCTAAGCCCAATACGTTGATGATATTCGTTCCTAATTGGATTATAATAGACATTTTTTATGCTTCGGATATGATTCGCATATGCAATTGTGCACGGAGCTTTATTCAAACCCACCCCTCCCTCGTTTGTCTATATAAATCGAAAATAAATGATAGGTTTCGACTAAGTCATTCTATCCGACTATTGACAATTAAACAGAGCCATACGTTGCCACCTATTCACAAATATCTGCAGAATTCACTGTAGTGATACCGATAGTTTTTTGTGAAGTAGCTAGAGAAAGGTGTATAAAATGTTAAGTTCTACGACATATTCAAAATATTATAGAAATCAGAGATAACGGAACGTCTCTACAATTTCACTATTCTTTTCTACAACAGTATTGAAATTGTTGATAAAAGAAACTAATTTTTACAAATAAATATTTCAATTCGTAATTCGATTATTCCATTTGATAAAAAATTGCAACATTGTGAAATGAAAGCATATAATATGATTAGCTAATAAATTATATTGTACAAGGGAACACAGATTGTCTAATTATCAATATCTTTAAGCACAGAAATATTTCTTTATATATATATTTTTATGTATTTATATCTGCGTTAATAATAATAAACAGCACAAAGAATAATATTTATAAATAATCTCCTCGAACCCTTATTTTTGCAAATTAATTGCAGAAATTTATAGTTTTCTATTTTATGATTTTCATAACATCACTATATAAATAAAACACGATATATTTTACCTAGCAAAAACAAATCTCTGAGGATTTCTATTTTTATAAAATTTGAGATATATTTCACTAATTTCGCTAAAACAAATTTCTTTATCACTATCTTTTGAACCATATCTTACGTATACATGTGTGAAAATAAGGTATCATGATAACAGTCTCACGTCAAATATTCCTATAAAATTAAGTTTAATTTTATCAACGCGTCGTAATAATCCTATAATACTTTCTATTTGAATGATGTTACTACAATACGCCAGATGGACGAAACAAAGAAGGAAACAATCACAGAAAGTGCAAAATAAATGAAGTGGAAAAGTAATCTTTACAAAATAGTTTGCTGAATGCTATCTCAAAATGTTAGTATTGTTCGTTCCTTTTGTATCGTTTAAGTCTTTGCAAACGAAATATTATTTCAATAAAGGAAGTAAATATAATTTGTACTATATATTATCGAACTAATTATATATTATCAGTTTTATACTTTGAATTTCTTCAGTCATATTATTTAAGTTACGTAGATTATCGAAGTAAGATTATCGAAGTATTATCGTAGTTTTATCGAAAGTAAGTGCATTTGTGACTTTTTAATGAATTATAATTTTAGATATGTTATTAGAAATATATGTATATAACATCCTGTTATATTTTATATTTATTTAATAATGAACAGGTTTATTATAAAGAGATAGATCTATACATGAGTGCGTATTGAAGACATTTTAAACGCAAATCCTGGAAAGTATCTATTTTGTTTTTTTTTTTTTTTGCTATAATATCCTTAACATGTAAACGTTAGAACTGTTTACATTAAAATATAACTAATTATGTAAAATAAAATATGATATATTACCCATTTTATAAGGAAGTAATAATTAAAAGTTGTGCACAAATTTTTTAGTTTCTATTCTATTCTATTCTAATTTTTTTGTATCTATACACAAATTTTTTAGTTTAGTTTATAGTCTACGTAAGCAGAGTTACATAATATTTTACCAAAAACTAATGAAAAAGTACAAGTTGTTAATATATTTTTTAATTAAAGAAGTATCTTGACTAGAACAAAGAACTCGGAAGCAGGATTAGTAAAACATAAAATATAAATTTAAATAAGCAATACTCACCAGCTGATTGAACATTGAATATCACCCATCCTGAAGATTTATTAAGTTTAATTGTTCTTTCGCCTTCATGTTTCAACCAATATGCCACATTTACTTGATTGAAATTCATATTTTCTTGAGTAGTCCACGTAATGGGTATCCACCATTTCACGTTGATAGGTGTGGATTTCATATTCCTCAACAAGAAACGTTCTTGCTGCAAAGTAGCCTGACCATTTTCAATGAAGACCTTTACCACCGGAAATCCGGCTTGTTCTGTCCACGTGGACATAATTTCTTCGACAGAAGTACCAAGTTGTATATTATTACGATTGATTTCAGCTTGAAGTTCCGACCAGAGATTTTGTGGTCGCGCCACTTTTTTTTCTGCATTACTGGAATGAATGCAAATCATTGTACTTAGATTACACGTTCGTATTTATAGAAAAACTAGTAATAATATTTTAATGTGAGATTTCTGAAACTATATTTTCGAATTTATCGTTTTGAACATATAGGATGTTCTATTTAAAATACGCTACATATTTACAGCAGTGTACAAAAGTTACTAACAAAGTAGATTTTTCACTTTAAATCGAAAAAAATTTTAACTAATAATAGACATGAGAGCATGACGAGTAAAAGAAATTTAATTAATTAACTATAAATTATTTAAATGACATTTCATATTTCTATTTAATTGCACTTGCAAGTGTTAAATTTTATTAGTTGATCTTATATATGTTATTACAACTGTAAATTGTTTGAAATATGTTGAAATATACGTTATGAATGTATCTTAATATCTACTATAACTGTAATTGCTTGACATTCGTTAAAAAAAAAAAAGACGAAGGAAGAATCGATGAACATTTCTGAAAAAATGTTATGTTATAAAAACGAATATATCTTAAAGTTTCTTCGCTGAAATTGTATAATTAATTTCGGAAATAATAAAAGATACAGCCTTGAACTTAATGACATAATGAAACATTATTACTTGTGATTATCTCTTATCGTTTTGTGGTGGCACTCAACAGAAAATGCCACCACTCGACACTAACTAGTGTCGGACGACGGCAGCGCAGTGGTTAGCGCCTTAGGTCACGAACGTTCGGGACCCTGGTTCGGATCCCGTCGACCGGAGTCCGATTTTTCTTTTACGCATCAAAAATGGAAGAAAAACAGCAGTAGCCCATCAAGCGACATCTACAGCTAGCAGCTACAATTATCACGGACAACGCCAAAACCCCTCAAATTGGTGACCCCGACGTGATCGGCAGCGAAAAGAGGTGTGACCACGATAGCGCTACCGGGACTTCGATCATCGCGAATCTAAGATTGTGGAAATCTGGAGCGAAACCATCTTCAGCAAAACCTCGACACCTCACTTCCGATCGGCGATGCAGGTGACTGGAGACGAGACGATGACCAAGCCAGGAGTGATGTGGCCATTGCAAAGTTCAATGGGCATCACCACCAGCACGTCATACTAAAAAAGAGGAACAGAGGCCTATGACCGCACGCCCCCCCCCCCCCCCTCATAGTTTTCCTATGCAGCATCATCGTAATGGAAAGTCAGTCGTTTGACGCAAGTAGATGGCAACTATCACTGATTCGAGTTGCTCGACATCTTAGGCAACCATCGTCCGAACTTGTATCGCATTGAAACGCATCGATCAGAGTTCGAACTTGCAATCGCGAACCGCGAACCGAAATTAGTAACCGCGAGCTTTACACCACGTGTACACACAGAATATATTGTTAATAAATATTTGTCGTTAAATATATTCGAGTGTTTCTTCAGTACCTATCACGCCCATCGCCTCAGTTTAAAAACTTCGTGTTTCATTGATAACAAAGTTATAATTATTTAATAGTTTTATGCAACTATTTATAATTTTAATATAGTCTCTTTTATAGTTTACCATACTTGTTATAATGAAATTGCTCATTACTTGTTCAAGTAATTTTGTAGCGTAGCATCAAATACATCGGATCCAAAAACGAGATTCATCATTCGTAGGATACTGGCTCCTTTGTTATAAGTAATAGTATCTCCCACTCCGCTAATTTGCGATGAATTTGTGACGTTCCGCGTCATTGGTTGAGAAGACTCGATAGCATCAGCTGCAAGAGCTGTTTGATGTTGCTCCACGAGGAACTGATCTTCCATGTTCCATGATTTCTCGATCTACAAAATGGATTATTTCTAATATCACGAATAGTATAGGATAGTCAACAGGTTATTGAATAATGAAAGGATTTAACAACTAGGAAATGAAAAAAAAAGTTTCATCTATATTTTTCATAATACAAGTTAAATATGAGATATAATGATATAATGGTTTAAAGATACCACGACCGTTAGACCCCTAAAACTTTTTGATTATACTGCTCACTATTATCTATTTATGAACATTCTCATTTGAGCAAATCTTAAACAAATTCTTATTTTTATTAGATATTGTAGCATGATCAAAATCGAAAATATGGAAGAGAATTGAGTGGCACAAAACATTTTTAAAACTTATTCTGACAAACACGCAAAACTGAAACCTTTATTTAATTTCAATACAAAATTTTAGAGAATTGAAGGTTTCACGAGAAGTGGATGATAATGTACGGCTTGTTGCTTCTCTAATATTGATATTAAAAAGAAGCATATACTTTAACATGACATAGTTAGAACAGGGAACAAGCTGTTAGCTTTATAGATTCAGTTTTTTGAAAAATAGTTTTGTGAAAAATCAAAGAGTTACTTAATGTTGTGACCTTTCTGGTCATTAATTGATATTTTTGAAATGTTTAATTCAAAGATCAAGTAGAAATGAGAGATGTCTGTTTAAATGGGATTCATTGATAGTGTTACGCCAGGCGACTCTCTACCTGGCCCAGGTCACACACCGCGGGCCAGACGGACACCAGATGTCCGCTCTTCCGTACGGCGTACCCTCAATATCCTTAAGCACCCGTCATAAACCCGAGTCACTTGCCTGCTAAGGTCCTTCAAAACAAACAAACATCTGTGTCCGAAGCATTTCTAAAGACTATTGTCTACCACGGCGGGACAAGGGAAAGTTAGTTTTCTCACGTGCGCTGCAACTTTCCTCCCACTAACCACTTTCTGTCGAGGGCAGTTAAGACCCTTCGTTTAACCAATTAAAAACGAAGCCTATTCCCTCACTCTCCTAAATAACATCGGCACCAACAAATCCGATGGTCCCGTGCGCTAGACACACCCATCCTTAGCTTTCCTCGGACACAGCATTGTCACTCAACTTCACTTCTTCTACATCGTTGGAAAAGTCAACTACTAAGTATACGCTAATGCCCAACGGGGCAGTCTAAGCATAACGCGAGAGTCGGTCTCGGTATTGTCGAGCATACATTTCCTCTCCTAAATCTCATAGTGCTACGTCCACTAATACACTAAATCTAACTATAAGAGCCCTGCTCTAACGCACATATCTATCTTAGCTTCGTGCGACAAGTTGTTAATTACTTATCTCTCTCTGTCAGTGTAATCTAAGTGCTGGAAACATATAATTTATAATTCTGTGAATCACAGGGTTATACAACCTCAATCACCCCTATTATCTCAACGGAAATCAGGGGATCGATCAATTCGTGGTGTCGATTGTTATAATCGTAACGGGGATTTACGACCCCCATTGACGTCTCTCCTTGCGATTACGTCTCCCCGCGATTGGTCGAAATTACAGATAGTCTATTTTAAATTTCAAAATTGCTTTCTTTTAGTTGGCTGAAAATATGATTTAGCATATATATACTCTATGTTGTTCAATTGAAATCAGTCAATACTCTGCTGATCATCATGTACGTATATTTACATTGTTTGTAAATAAAACTATTACATTTTACTATTGATACTTTACGACTAATAACATATCGATTAAAGATAGTGATAAGTCTAGTAAATAGATATATTTTCTATTCCAATTTAAATTAAATTTTGAAAAAATTTCTTCGATCTTTGGATTACACGTATGTTTAATTAAATCTCAGTATAATAAAATTTGTTCATTTGACTATTTGATATTTATCTTAAGGAAGTTGTATTACTAAAAGATGTAGAAAATTCTATTAAGAACATAGTTATTTTTCACACTAAAGCTTTACTCGAATTTCGGGTCAGGTTGGGATTCCGAAAGATTGTCGACTTATAAACTTATTGGGGTACCCGTTATTTCACGACCCGATTTGGGGTCTTGATTCAAAATGTAATTTTTTTGTCACCTTGTGCTTGAAGTTAGTTGAAGCACACTAAAGTAGTACACACTCGGTATGAGTGAGAAAATGAAGAAACCCTTGCTTATTTATGATTAGTGTCGTAGAAAACTAAGACTGCAATTTATAGAAGAAAGTACGAAAATTTCACAGAGACTAACCTCCTTTATTTGTTACAAGAACCTTATAGTAATTATTATAAGAACAGTCATATTGGGAACGTATTTAATCAATTTTGGAGTCATTGTATTTAATTAACTGCAAGACTAATTTAACTAATGGAAAATTGCAATTACCTGTGCTGTGCCAAAGTATTGAAAGTATCTTGCAAACGCTTCGCTCAACCACAAGTAGCTCCACCATTCTGGTGTAACCATATTTCCAAACCACATGTGCGTTAATTCGTGTATAATCACAGAGGCGATGCTTTGTTTCGCGACATCAGATGTCGAGTGTTCATCATATAACAATCTGGATTCACGATAGGTAATAAGACCCCAATTTTCCATTGCACCGGCTGAAAAATCGGGTACAGCCACCATGTCCATTTTTGAAATTTGATAATTTTGCTTGAATCGCTTCGAGAGATAATCAAGACCCTGCATGCCAATGTTCAAAGCATATTTAGCTTGATCAATGGCGTTTGGTTTAGCCCACACTTTAAAATTGTCTACTTTTACGGGGCTGAAGTCCGAGATAATGAAAGCTACCAAATAGGTCGACATAGGGATGCTTTGCTTGAATTCGTCCCAAAATGTTTCATTTCTGGAATCATCAATTGTATTATGTGAATAAATTGTACTAACTCCTCAGTATCCACCTTTATAAATACATTTACTGTCACATATTCTCTTGGAATTGAAGGAATTGCTGCAGTAAGGAGGAAACTTCACCTTAATCAAAATCAAATCACTTTTTAAAATGTGCTATTTTATAATTAACTAATATTTACAGTAAAGCACCTCTTCACGTTTGGATATAATAACTTTAAATATGAAACTTATTCATCTATTTCTTTTCGAATAAATACAATTTAATTATTGGAGCAGTTTCCTTATTGTTACCAATTCTTCAATTTTAGATTATTAATATCACGTTACATTTAATATACGTTTAATCCCTTAATAGTACTTAATAGTTTATCTTCACTGAGATTCTAGTAAAGTGAACGGTTTATCCCAAGCATAATTCGAGCGGAGCGATCAGGAAGGTACTTGTGAATTTCAACATGTTTTTTTAAACATTTTTTACCATGCATAGAAGTATTTTAGAACATGAAATGTTATACATTTTTGTGATCGGATTTCGTAATTTCATTACACTGTTTTATTAAATATTAGGTTATTTTCTTAAATTGTTAAGGGGTTAATCCTCTAAAACCAGAATTTACTTTCGCTTTTCAGTAGAAAAGATTATGATTTATTAGAATTGACAATTTTTAGGAAAACTATAACGGTATTCTAATAAAATATGATACCATGTTATATAACGTTAGGAAGTAAGAAAAATAGAAAATTTTATTCAAATGACTAATTGTAAGTTAATAATGTTACATTATTATGTATTAGATATATATGTAATGTGATCAGCATTAAATAAAGCCAAACAAACTTATTTTTAAACTCAAACTTCAAAACCTAACAAAATTATTACTCTTTTACACTTTTTTCTTAGAAAAATTCAGTCGAATCACAATCATTTACAGGTGACGAAATATTTAATACAGTGGATGAATTGATATTATAATTATCAATTATGAATTACAAGGAAAAGTGAATTAAGTGAATATTGAATATGTTCTTCCTAAAGATTATCTTTATCATGTATCTCATGACTTATAGATGGTAGTGTAAATGAACAACATCTTATGGCATTTAATACTTTTTTGTAACATTGCAAATGTTACTTACGCTTCTATGCTTCTGTTTAGCGGCATATTGCTCAAGCAAGAATATTCTGCAGGCCTCAAAATTCTGACTATATATGTTGCCTTGAAGCTTGGTTCGTCGAAACAGGGAAAAGCATGTCTTGCATGCGTTGTTTGGAATTGTGTGGAAGCGAGCCACCTAAAACCATTTAATGTCAACTTCGATGTATGTCTAGTTCTCTTTATTTTTCTTTTCGGAAAGCTAAATTTTTAAAACAGAAAGTAATATCGCACAGAAAATAGCTTTTGTAGAATCTAAACTAAATTCTGTATTATTATAACTTTAAGTTACTTTTTTCTAATTTGTAAATGGAGAGATATATTTGAAATCTACATAATAGATTACGTTCAACCTATTTATATAATAATTTTTTAATGTGATAATTAATATATTTTGAAGCGCAATAAAACTTTACCTAATTTTTCCATTAGCATCGACATAGGAGCTTTTGTAAAATCCAGTCATGTCGTCCCTAAGTGCACTGACATATTCAAAATTGATCGTAATGTTTGTTCCTGCACTAAGGACTTTGCTTAGTTTAATTTCGTATTTTTCCGTTTTATTATCATACGCGATCTGCGTAATTTCTTCCTTCTCAAAATCAATCGTAACGGTCACCAAATTTATCTGCATTCGTCCATGGTGAAGTGTTATAGTGTCCGTAGACTTTTGTAAATATGCACTAATATGTACAATTCCCTTGAATTCAAAATTATCTTTTAATTTCGGAATAAGTATAATTTCATAGTTCGTAGGTATGATAGTTTTTGGCAGTCGATAGTCAAGAATGGTAGGTTCCTTTGTATCATCTTGTGCATATTCTGCTACACAATAAAAAATATTTTTATTACTATTAGCATTAATAGTTAATTGAGAAGAAATATTACAGACAGAAAAAATAGTGAAAATGTTAAGTATTTAGTCAGGAAATCATGTAAATGATTTATTCATGTATTACAAAATAATTTTAAAATTAAATTAGTAATTACAGTGTAGTAATGGTAATACATAATATAATATATATAAATCTTGATGTTTAATTATAAGTTAGAATAGACTTGCAATAGTCGGAATGTAAAATATAAATGTAATATAATAACAATCAAATTATTACAATGAGAAAATGGATTTTTGTATAATTTAATATAAAAGCTTACTCATATCAGTAACACATACAATAATATTAGAAATCTATAACAAATTGTATAAAGTGCAAATTTTGCAAAATTATTTATTTAAATTTCAATTACCTTTATCAACGGTGTTTGTTGCTTGATATCTAGCATAAAGTAGAAAAAAGACAACGATCGAAAATTGGTCTCGGAATAAATTCATGATGACGTGACAATATCCTCTCTTGTTATTAAACCTATGTCAAATATCAGAACATGTCGATATACATGTGTATTTTATCATCGATTTAAAGCAATTTATCATAATAGATAAGAATAAACAAATGACACATTTCATAATTAGTTGAAAGTTATACATACATATTTAAATATCAACGTGACAAGTACAAAATAATAAAACATAGCACATAAATAATATATTGCAAAAATTAATTCTACTTTGTTTGGATATTATTATTGTAATAAATGAAGAAGTAACGTCAATTCATAAACTTGTGGAGGAAGATAAACTACGTAAATTCTACATATTTTGCATTCATTTTTAAAATTCATAGTTAACTCAGTTATCTTTTAAACATACAAATTGCAGTTTTTCATAATTATATCTGTGTGATTTGAAAAGAAAGATATAAACCTTTCTGTGAATTTATCTAAGAGTCGCTAATAAAGGAAACTTGAAAACTTTGGCTAAGAATAAGAAACTTTTTGTATTAGATAAGAAACACTTTGTCGAAATAAAATGTAATATAGGTACTTATCATTATTATCCAATTATTGCATATTTTCTTTGACGAATTACTTACAAAGACTCTAATTCATTTTACTCTGTTGTTTTAAGATATTTATTATGTAGGTATAAATATCTTAACATTTTAGTGATTAGACATTAGGAATTTCTATGGAATTTTTATTCACGAAATAAAAAAGGTATTTTGATAATAATTAATTTTATGTATATGATGAAACATATTACAACAAATAGATCGAAAAGATTTACTGCTTTATTGTGAACGTTTATATTGTCTGTTAAAGCCTGTTAAAATTTTAACTTTTAACGTAAATTTAAATATTCTATAAATATATTTAGTATGGAACTAGAAATATAATATCTAAGTTTCTGGAAATTTCAGGTTATTCATTAACATTAAAACTATCCTGAATTTGTGTTCTCAGTAAAAAAAAAATGATTAGTGTACGGTAGACAATGGTAGGCTTTATTAGTTAGATTAAGGAAATTAAAAATCAATCAAGCAAATTAAAAAAAAATCTTCTTTGATTAATTAAACTAGAGTTTACTCATGGTAAATATTCAAATTTTTCTAGGTTAAATATATTTCAATTAATTTAGGTAATAAATGAAGTTAAACGCAATTATTTTGACCAACACAACATGTTATGATTTAATATTATTAAAATTATGTATGTACAATTTGAAGCAACAACTATGATATATAACAAAATATTGATATTTTGTCATTTCAAAATATTATTTCTCATTTTCAGGACAAATTACATTTATTCGCGCTTATCTATATAAAAAAAAAAAAAAAATAAGTGTAGCATTATCATGTATAATAAAGATAAAGAGAATAGATATGCACAATGATGACAAATAATCTGGTAGATTTTATTACCTTAACACCTTTGTATTCATAATAGAGATATCTCGAACTCACGAGTTCATTTTTACATATTTACAGAACTTGGTATCATACGACTCTTTTAATATGACGCTTTGCACGAAATATTTCACATCTTTTTAAACCCTTTATATTGTTAAGCAATTATTTACCTTTCTTCAGTTTCAAGCAAATATAACTGTTCCAAGATTTTTGAGTAGGAGTACATGTTGCCATTCTATCATGGAATATTTTACGTAAAATAGGAATAAAATAATAAATTTATTTAAAACAGAAGTATTTTCTGCTTTTTATCGCATTGATAGTACATATTACCATGGCTAAGTATTCGGACACTTAGACAGTCCAATCAAACCATTGATATTTTTATTACATGTATTTTCAACATCAAGTTCCATATTTATGTATGTTATTGTAATAAATAGCTGACACTTCATAGAATCTATATGAACCCCTAGAATGTGGTTGGAAACACATATTCGACTCTAAGATTTCAATCTAATAATCTATCTAATGCTTTTTCTAAATAAATTCCACATCAACTGGGGCTAATTAAAAAAAGAGTATCAATATCGAACAAATACACTTAAAAGTCACTTAACTTAAGTGCTACCATAGAAGCGATTTTCATTCATCTTCAATTACTGCTTTTTTATTTATACTAATTTATATTAACCAATATTTTTATCGATACTCACTAACTGTAATGCAAAACTTAGATTAAGGCGATTTGTTTGAACAAAATTTTATATCCAAATACACTTATTCATAGTTGGGTACTTGCGAAATATTCTATCTTAATCGTCAATTATTGCAACGAGAAAACGATACATATTTCCTCTAAGTCAAATTAACAAGTTCAAGTTCCTAGATACATAGTACTTCGTCTAAAGTATCACGTAATTTTTTTATCAAAACTGTAACGCCGAGATTCCTAAATAAATAAAAACGACTTTACAGAATTCGTAGATTAAATTTTTATAGTGAATCTTTTTTTCATCATGGAATTTTTCTTACGAATACAAAAAACTTCTTGTACAGTATAAATTTATTAATCGAACTAATTAGTAATTGTGTATACGTTATATTGCAATTTTAAGTAGATGTTAAGTAGATGTAGATCAAGGACATTTTCTTTTTCCTTTTTGGGAATTATTTTCTTCATCTTGTTCGGCAGTTTTGACAATATTGATTGTACCACTCACAAATAATAACAAATAGGTGGCGTAGATGGAAGTAAATTCATAACTGACCACCTCAATAAAATATAGTTGATAAAATTCAGTATATTTTCTTCACAAATACACAAATAATTACAAAATATACTCAACTTGCAATGAAAATAAGAGAAATATTTTATGGAATGTATATCTATCTTATGGAAACAAGAGAACGTGATAATAGGTTTTAAGTTCAAATAAAATATTATTTTGGATAGGAAGCTAAATTTCGGCAAATAAAATATGTTTATTTTTTCAAAATAAAGTATAAAACAAAATATTTCAAATCTGTACTATAGATGTATTTATTTAAAATATTTTCTAATAATGAATATAGATTATGGAGTGATAATATTAAAATGAGAAGAATCCCCAATACCTTCAAATTGAATTTATTTATTTTTTTTTGAGCATGGCTAATCGCATGTAACAAAGTGCGTCATTCAATGTTTTCATCATTAGACTACTCCGTCGCGGACAAAGAATCAATCCAGCGAAATTAAATAATCTTTCAACTGGAGTAGACGACGGAATCGGC
Source organism: Bombus bifarius (assembly GCF_011952205.1). NCBI lineage: Eukaryota > Metazoa > Arthropoda > Insecta > Hymenoptera > Apidae > Bombus > Bombus bifarius. The sequence goes on from NW_022884630.1 coordinate 225,967, forward strand.
GTATTATATTTTAAAGAAAACTGTTTCATGTATTTGTATTTTGCGATAGATTTGAATTTGCAGATCTCTATCATTTATATATTGCAATAGTTATAATTCTACAATATTACTATTATTGACTTATTGCTTATCAACAATACCACCAATGGGTTTTTCCATGACCGAAAAAATCATATGTGTCCACATCTTCATATATTCATAAAATATTTCTGTAATTGTTCGTATACGTATTGTTCGTTGGTGAGCCACTGTGAATTAAGAAAAAGAAATTGTTAACTTACGTTTCCCGACGAATTTGGATGTTTTACTTTTGTCTAACGTTTACACCGGTAAATCTTCATAGTCACATTCGTCCCGTGGAGAGACTATCAACGACAATAGCAGAAGTGGCCGTTTCGAAAAGTGAAAATCACTTGGTGCTATAACGATGTTTATCGCAACTTCTCTACGGATACAGATTACACAGTTTACGACCAGACGCGATGCGCGACACGTTACTTCTATCAATATACGATATTCGAGAAGAAGTGTGATATTTCTACAAATCTTTCGGCTCTATGCTATTTTGCATTCTATTCTCTCTTGCGTTATCAACTTGTTTTGTTTGACCAATCGTGTACTCATTTGTTATGTAGCACCATCGCTTATCTTATCGACGACCTGACCAATGGTCGGTATTGGTATTTTATTTTACGATAATATCCTCGTTTTGATATCATCTTATAGACTTTACCTAACAGAGATATAAATATTTTGAGGATTTTTCAAACGTTCTATTCTTTTTTCTATTACACAATCTACCATTAGGATGTTTTAAATTAATAATTAAAGAAAATAAGTTAACTTGTCGATAATTGTACGTAGAACAGTATGTCTCAAAGTCAATAATTTTGCATCCCCTAAAGTGTGGTTTAACCAAATGACGTAGCTGTGACAAGAGTATTGTCGGTGAAAGAAAAATTCTACTACACTTTTGGTATGATGATATTCCTTACAAGACCATTAAAATCGGTGAGGTGTGCTCCATTCAATGTAACTTATATATACATGTAATTAACAACTCGTCAATTTTTCGGACATAATAATTCCATTATATTATCCTCAACACTACTACTCCTACAACAACTCTCGAATTTTTATATTTCAATCCCATTATCGCTTTAACAAACAAGAAGGATTTAAAGTGGTTTTAAGAAGGTGTTTAACATAAAAATTGAAACTAGAAATTATGTGTATCAATAAGAATTTCTTTATGTTTTATTCTAATTTGAAATATCTCTCAACATTACTGAAAAACTGAAATCATGCACCAAAATCAATTAGTATCATGGGTAAAAATTTATCCAAAGACTTTGCTGTATCTAACGTCTTTACAGTAATAAATGTGTGTTTTAGAGGAAAAGTAGTTTTCATTGTATATCTACTTTAATAACATAAAAAGAGCATTACAACTGTAGTGTGGATAAAAATTTATTTATAGTAGTATGTATTAGTATGACATTAAAAGAGCGTATTAGTTAAAAATTAAAGATTTCCCAATTTTTGTCGTCGTTTCATTTCTTAAAAATAAATTACCTATACTTGTACCATATTTATACGCATTTGTAAGGATTAGATTGACGTAACTAAAATTGGAGAACGTTGTGTAAGAAGGGACTATTGGTCTATAATCAATATATATATGTTTGAATAGATGCCGACTATATTTTCTAAAATATGAAGAGAACAAAGTCTTTCAAAAGTTATTGTAATTATTAGTTCAAAGATAGCTAATATTAAAAAACTACAACCAAAACTTCCAATGCAATCTCTATAATTTATTATTATAAACTCTTAGTCCAGAAAGTTCCTCTACTGATTTATAAAATAAAATACATAATCTTTATAAACTTTTAATTCCGTGATTATAAAACTTTCTGATCAAAGGAACACTCAGTTATCAGAATAAAAATGATTTGTAACTATAATGCGAGGAATGACTTATCAACGAATTATGAGGGAAAATATTAATAATCTGGAATTTTATGTCTGCCAATTGATTTTCTATATAGAAAGAAAAGCTTTATTATTAAATGATATCTCCTAAGCCTTAAAGCTATACAATCGACTATTGTATTTACTCAAACGATAAAGGTATAAAGCTTTCTCGCGTATGAAATCGTTTTCTAGTATTATATTAGTATGACGAATTTTTATCGAGTAACTGGTTACAATGACGTAATTCTACTTTATACTTAACTCTTATTGAATTATAACGTCTCGTTCAATTAATCAAGCTAATGTTTACACAAGTCAGGGTTCACGAGGGAACGATATTATATATTGCGTAATTGTAAATGAAGGCTTTAATAAGTGATATTCATCGATGTAGCCGTACAATACGTATCCTATAGAAATAATCCTAAACTTGAATTGTAATAATTATTTGCAAACTAATATTCTAATAAATCATGAACAATATTTCAACTGTTTGTTATACCGATTTTCATCACTCATCGGCCGTAACAATTAAGTAACAAGTTCATGCCGGTAACCTAGTTTCCAGTTGCTTAAACTCATATAAATTAAGTAATTTGAAAGAATACCTGCAAAATGGATGGATCCTTAATTAGAAATTTCTATAATCGCAGAATTAAAATGTAATAAAACTCAATTAATGTTAATTAAGTTGGATTTGATCTTTGCACATGTAAATGTAACATAATTTGTCTGTAATTAATATAAAAGAAAGGGCAGATAAAAACAGATAAAGAATGAAATATATGAATAGAAATTATTTTATTAAAGATAACGTGAATTTTAATAATGAATTAGTTCGTCAAGAAAGAGTACATTACACATGATACTCTGTTTTTAGTATTTGTGTAAGACATATTTGATATACAATACACAATGTACCTTTGTTACAAACAGTAGCTACCTATATTTGATTTATTTATTCAAGATTTATTTTAACCAAGCACGTTAGTTACGTATACAGTGTGGTTCACGAATCCGTCGCTATAATATTTTAGGCACTTGTGACAATTTGACAAAAAACATTTTATATAAGATTTAATCACCAAGGAAAAATTATTTTTCAATGAATATTCAAAACAATTTGTTGTTAAATTATAGTTTGATAAATTGTGCCTGCAATATCATGGCCACCAATTCGTGAGCCACCGTGTATATTCAGTTAGTTCATCATTAATTTGAGTAACATATAAATAATAAAGTAGAAAATATTTAATAATAATAAGACCATCATTTTGCATGATGTTCATACAAACAAGTCCACATAATAACACCATAATTTCGTATTTAGCCAAATCAATACCGTTCACCCCCCTATTCTAATACTATATTTGTTTGTTCTAGAAATTTCGTATATTCAAGATATGCTAAATATCTTCAGATATAAAAAATATTTGTTATGCAGATTTAACATTTAATTGAAATTATTTATAAGTATATAAATACTAAAAATTATTTATTTAATTTTATTTAGATTCTTTGTTTGTATGAACGAAACGATACGGATTTTAATGGATAATTAATTTTACCGTTACTTGCTGAATATGTAAGTACTTATAATCGTATGTAGTATCTCAAATTCGTTTGGAACTTTTTTCTTCCCGTTCAACTTGTCGATGCTGTCGCCCTCATGAATGTTGGCATAACTTTTGAACCATGTTATTCCTATATTCGAAACTGTTATACTCCCATTACATTCATGAAGTAGTACCAGAGAATACAAAAAAAGATTTAAAAGATTGATGATGAGAACAATGGAATTTTCATTCTAAAATGTATTACATAAAGTATGTTTGCAATAAGTATTTTCAATTTTGAAAGCATAATGATGAAAGAGATAGATTACTACTGCGTTATTCGTTTTATATCGATATCAATACTAATCTCCTGTTTAATACCAAATAAAATTGCTTGCATAATCATATTGAAAATGCGTAGTTAAATGATATAATTTGAAAGCACTTTAGATTGAAAATAATTGTTTCATAATCAAATGTACGCACATTATCAATTTTCTGACGATTATGGACAATAAAATTTCAGTTTTATCTGACAGAACCATTAATAAAATCAAGTTTCAAGTTGCGTCATTTATATAAACGTAATTGTACCAAGAAAAATGTGTATTCTTACGTCAATAATGAAATCAAATGTATTATCATGCCGTTTTATTAGCTCGAATGTTCTTTCACGTTTATCACTAGATTAAGATGTGTGTTCTTGACGTTGAATAAATAACGTGATAAATATCTATGGCAATTAATTAACGCTTACATTTAGATAAAAAGTCTCAATACAATATGAGCATTAGAGATAATATGTTTAAGCATACTTTTTAAAGTGTTGATTCAGTAGGAAAATTACAAAATAGTTCATATCAAACTACGGACGTTTCAATCAATTGTTGTCTTATGTTGATTTCTGTGGGGATATTTATTTAAACTGATGCGATGCGACGCGACGACGCGATGCAACTGTAACATCAATTCACATCAGAGACCAGGTCACAGGCGAGACCGGGGCGGCTAAAACCCTTTCTGGTCCACCAACCGTCTTATTATCCAATCGGAAACGGTGTCTACTGCCCTCACTTCCCTAACCAAAATTGTCATCAACAAATCCGATAGTCCCGTGTCCTTAGACACACACACGCTTAGCTTTCGTCAGTAAAACTTCACTTATTCTATATCCTTAGAATAGACAACATATCTTTACCGGTCTCTGCCCTTATAACAGTCGCGTACTTAACGTATCATTGTAACTAAGTTTTACATAACGTGGTTGGAATAAATTGTGATTTATGTTAATTCAGTGTGTATTCCGTTGTAATTGCTGAATTCATAATAAAGTTTAATTAAAATAAAATTAATAGTTGTGTTACGACTCAGCTATTTTTATTTTATCGTCCAACCCTCAAGTTTACGTGACGCAACGTACGTATTGATGGTAAAAATTTGAAAAATATGAATTTATACGTATATGTATACGTGGTACGGCCGAAAAATATGTACAAACAAGCACAAAGCAATTATGAAAAATGAAAAGAAAATAGAGAATAATATTTCTTCATATGACGCTTCGTTTTCAAGAAAATCGAGCTTGAATATTTCTCGTCAGTTTGCTGTTGAGTGCCGAAGCGTGCAGATGTGTGTCTAGTGGTCTGTGAAGTTCACAATACAACACATGACACCCATCCGTCGAAAGTGAATCGAAATAGATATAAACCAAGTGTTTCTAAACTTACAAGTGGAAAATCCAACACTCCTAATCTCTGACCCGAATCATAGCCTCTCGACTAGTTATTTCAAATTGAATTAACTTAATTGAATTATCTCGATCAGGCTCTCTTGAGTAAAACCATAACTGCACCGCTCTACCTTCTCCGTGGCAAAAGGACAATATATCCCTCCTTTCAACCGACACTAAAAACATAAAAAAACGTAATCTTGAAACAGTTAAAACAAACGCAAACACTAGCCAGAACGAACAGTCAACAAGCCGTGTAACCACTTACAATAGATTCGCAATATTAGAATCCACAAACGACTCCATGGACGTGCTGAAACACTAACTAACCAATGTACACAAAAAATATCCCTCCCCCACCTATCTTCATTGATGATGTCATCGATATTCAAATAATGATAAAGTCCATTGAGGAAGATATCAACAAAAAGGATTACAAACTAAAAATAATGTCCTCCTAAACACTCCATTTCTAAAGAAGACTGATCCTCCTTGACTTGGAGCTTCCTTGATGCTCTGGGCAATAGATGCATAGCTGGAGGAGACTATAACGCCAAACATACTCAATGGGGCAGCAGACTTATCACAGTAAAAGGCAAAAATCTCTTGAATAGCATAAACACCAACAGACTCAACTACCTCACCACATATGAACCCACTTACTGGCCCACTGACGCTAACAAAATACCTGATTTACTTTTTATAACTAAAAATATCTCGCTAAGATATGTCCAAATAAACTCCTCGGTGGAACTCTCTTCAGACCATTCCCTCGTTATTGCAACAATTAGCTCAACAATTATCGAAAATTCACCTAATGGCTTTATTCATAAACAACTCACCAACTGGCAGCTCCTTAGAGAAGTTTTTAAATATTCAATATCAGCCTTAATTTCCCTAAAAACAAATGAAGATATTGAAACAACCACGGAAAACTTAAACGCAAACATAATAGACGCTACCCGCTCCTTCACACCTACTATCATTTTGACTTTTATCAACAAACATGAATTTCCCCATTACATATTAAAAAAAATCGCAGATAAACGTAGATTTTCATAGAACACCTGACGATAAACGCAAACTAAATAACGCAACTAGGAATTTAATCAAAATCATTAAAAACTATAAAAATGACTGTTTCGAAAAATATCTCGCCAATCTATCTCCCACAACTGACTCCAACTACTTACTATAGAAGGCTTCCAGGAAACTCACGCGTCCCCCGCAAATAATACCTCAAATCCACTGTTCGTAAAGTGGATGGGCGCGTAGCCCTATAGAAAAAGCCAACCTGTTTGATAATCACCTATGTAACGTATTTAAACCTCATTCCTCCAATGTTGCCGCGAAAATAACGGAATACCTGCACTCTCCCTTCCAAATGTCTCCTCCTATTGAACCTTTCACTTCTGTAGAAATTACAGAATTAATCCGTCGCCTAAATCCCAGGAAAGCATCGGGGCATGTCCAAATATGTAATAAAGCAATCAAGGAACTTCCCATAAAAGGGATTGCACTCACCACATCAATTTTTAATGCAATTCTTCGCCTTGAATACTATTCTAAGTCTTGGAAAATATTACTCTCATCCCTAAACCTAGGAAACCAATACACGAAACTAGCTCCTATCGCCCAATTAGTCTTCTACCCACTTTGTCGAAACTATTCGAGAAGATGCTGACGAATCGACTCCTTCCACTCTTAGAGGATTTGAAAACACTGCCAGATCATCAATTCGGTTTTCGGAAGCAACATTCGATAATAGAGCAAATCCATCGCATAACATATAATATCAGCCAAAACTTAGAAAGGAAAAAATATTGCTCAGCGGTATTCCTAGATATTCAACAGGCATTCGATAAAGTATGACATGAAGGGCTTCTATACAAACTAAAGAAAATCCTACCACACACCTACTATTCCATCCTAAAGTCGTACCTAACCAATAGACAATTCATGGTTAAATACTTAGACATACAGACCAATATCATTACTTTCTGTGTTCTCTAAAATACTAGAGAAAGTAATTTACGACCGCATAAAACCAATAATAGAGAAGGAAAAATTAATACCGGATCACCAATTCGGATTCAGAAACAAACACTCCACTATAGAGCAAATGCACAGACTGGTCAACGAAATAATACTAGCACTAGAAAACAAACAATACTGTACAAAATACTGTAAAAAATTTTACTGGCTCATTGGCCGACGTTCCAACTTAAGCACGCAGAACAAAATTACGCTCTATAAGACCATAATAAAACCTGTTTGGACCTACGGAATCCAACTATGGGGAACAGCAAGTAATTCCAACATTAAAATACTTCAACGCATCCAATCGAAAACTCTAAGATCCCTAATAGATGCACCCTGGTATGTTACCAACGAAGCAATACATCGCGACTCCCTGATTCCGAAGGTATCGGCAGCTGCCAATGCCATGTGCGGCCTGCTGCCGAACATCGGCGTGGTGGGAGTTACGGTGCGCCGACTATACGAGGGCGTCGTTAGGTCCCAAGTGATGTACGGGGCCCCGGTATGGGCGGACAATCTAATGGCGAGTCGTCACAGCATCCTGCTTCTCAGAAGGCTGCACAGGGTAACCGCTATCAGAATTATTAGGGGATACCGGACGGTGTCCCACGCGTCGGCAACCGCTCTAGGCGCGTCCCTCCGTAGGAGCTTCGGGTACTGGCGCTCGAAAGGAGATACGCCCGCTGGAGAGTATGAGACCCGGGAGAAGACTTGACTGAGCAGGCGGCCCCAAACGACCTAGGAACCGCCGAGGAGGACGCGTAGGACCAGTTACGATCCCAGCTGATCAACGAGGGAGGCGAACATCGAGGCGCGGTACAGGATGGCCCAGGTGCTCATTCGATACGGCGTGTTCAGCGAGTACCTAAGGAAAATCGGACGGGAGACGACGGACATTTGTCACCACTGCGGAGAGGGCAGGGACACCGGCGTGGAAGTTGCCCCGCTACACTCTGCGACACGCCACAGGAGAAAGATTGACCCCCTTAGCGATTATAGAAGCGATGTTGAGAGGGTCACAAGAATACGAGGCCGTCCGCCTCTTCTGCGATCGAGTTATGCTCGCGAAGGAGCGAGCAGAATGGGAGAGAAAGAAAAACTCTCACCCTTGTAGGATAAGACGATGGAGGAGGATGGCAGTCAGGCGACCTAGAGCCGCTCCATCGCCGTCCCAACGAACCACGTCTAGAAGGGGTGACAGCGCTAGGGGCAATGGCCCCCCTAACGCCAAATTGAATAGTCAGGAATTATTAGGACTGGCTCGAACAAGAGGACGCGGGAAGAGGTTAGGTTGTGCAACAGAAGTTAATTCATAAGAGGTTCCTGGAGCACTCCTGTCATACGCGTAGGATGGTCATCATGGAGTTTTAGTCGGTAGGAGTCCGACACTACTCTGCTGTTACGTGATTATTAGCAACAGCGGAGTGTCCAAGAGGATTTCTCCACGTACAAAAGAAAAGTATACGACTTGTCGAAGAATTATAAATTTTCCTGTAGCAATCTCTCCACCGTAGTATTTCATTATTCGCATCTACTCCCAAATATTTATAACTCTTTTGTACTTCAGGTCACATGAAGGTTACAGTGTTACAGATCATTGGAGTGATTTCGTTATGATTTTGCTATCACGCTATGATGATTCCTATCATCAAAACAACAGATATTCAAGGCGATCAGGTTATGTTGTTCATCCTATATATATGCAGAAGCTATCTTAATGCAAATTAATAACGTTCATTGATTACAAGTACTTTATAATTCGATGTGTATTTATGCTTCAACATTATAAAATGAGTGTAATGAAGATCAGACAGAATTTTATCGACTTGTAGTAAGAACATACAGGCGTAAAAAATTTAATTGGTGATTCTTGAAGTTAAAATAAGATGAAAGTCAATAATAAAAAATTTTTTCGGCTTTGTTTTCTATTTATTGACAATTAAAAATTAGCCAAAATATTGCTGGGAACGAGGAAAGTTCTTTACACAAACGCAACTATTGTGGATCAGTCTAAGCATCGGAGTAGACACATGCTCAATTCGAACATGTTTCATGATTTTCATAGAAACAGAGTACATAATAAGCACGACACATATAATATGCACTGGACACACTGCACACAGTACACATCCAAATCATTCGCGGTTGAAACTAAATAAAAAAGATTAAAAAGATAATAAAGAATACAAAAATAAAGGAAACAAAAAGATTCAAAGAACTAAAAATGGAAAGGTGAGAAAAATGTACAACAGAATAACTTAAACCTGTGCAAAATCTAGAATTAACTCCAATTTTCAATTTGGAGTAACGAAAGATTAACGCAAAAGCATTTAACAAATATAATATATATGTCGGAGATGAGAGGACACCGGAGACCTTCCCTCTGGAACTTCGGAAAATCCGTAAAATTGTAATTAAAGTTTACAGCTGTAATTAAGCGATTTGCTATCATTGTACTTGTTTGCGATTTGTGATAATAAACTTGGGCTCGGGGCGACAGTCAGTCGCCGAACGTAGCCGCGGTCACGGGATGAACGCTTTGTCTAACAAAGGCATGGAGTAATTCTATAACTCTCTTTAAAAAGGAAATAGTTGTAACACTCGACAGTAAACATTCCAACGGTTTCTGTCCCGTGGCTCGCCACACGCAGACGCTATTCTTCGAGTAAGATGATTGCCAGATGTCGATGCGTCTCCGCAGTACATGTTCAGCTAGCCTGAGGGCCCGTTATAAATCTTAAGATTTAGCTAACTAAAGTCCTTCAAACAGACAAACAGTCTTTGTCCCAACTACGAGAAGATAGAGGAGACCTATTTTTCAACGAACGACGTCTCCCACTAGCAACTTTCTCTCGAGGATATAGAAATTGACCAATTAGCAGCAACGCCAATTTCCCTTACTTTCTGAACGAAGGATGTCCTCGACGAATCCGATGATCTCGTGTCCTTAGACACATCCCATCATAGTTTTCCTCGGTAGCATCATCGGGACGGAGATTCATTCTTTTTTGCGATCTCATCGACGAAAAGTAACGCCTTACGGTTCGTGAGTGTTACACGCTTGAATTAGTGTAGTGAGCAAGTAGATCTATCATCCCGTTGGCCGCGGATTCGTTATTGAACCTAAGACCAATATCACTACTATCGCGAGTGTCCAACCGCCACGGTTGATTGTCAAGCCTGTATTATCCATACTTGTGTTAGCAAACCGTACCTTTGTTATACCACGACGATGGCCAGTTCCAATGAAGATTTATCCAACGCCCACAATCCTATTGCTGTCCCCTCTCCGACATATAAATTGGGCCACCATATAAAATAACACAATGTTCTTTACCATTTATTGAGATACAATAATACTTTGATAACATAAATAAAAATTTCGTACGAAACAATATTGATTAACTTTAATCCTTCTGTCATTTGATATCTTGGAATATATTTTATGACCAAGTGTACTAGGAATTAAAAAACAATACCGATAATAGCCAGGAATTTGGGACCCAAGTTCTGCAATTATGGAGAGGTAGAAACGATTTTATTCTTCGAAAGTGAGATCTTAGACATGCCAAACGTAGAAAAAGACAATGCGAGTGAAAGAGAAGAAATTACTGAGAGTCGAAGCGTTCGGTAAATTTCGAAGCGTTTCGGTTCGCGAGGTACTTTTTCACATATCTCGAAGTAAACTCGGCGCGAAGGGGGCTTATGAACGGTTCCAGGGCCCCTTTCGCCATGCACCAAGTACGGCGGTACGAATCCGGCACTACTCGACGCCCTTTCCTGGAGAGCGCGGGGCGCCTATGAAGGTTTCCTCCACGGAGAAAGCAGTACTTTTTTGGTACTTTTACAAAGTACCATTATGTGCTATTTTGTAAGGTACTATTTAAGGTACTATAAGGTACTATTTTATATAAACAATTAGGATGACTTGTTATTATTGCATTGCAATTACTTACCCATTTTAAAGGTACTACAATATTAAAGATAATTTATGAAAATCAAATTGGAAAGTGCGTTTATTTTTACAATAAACTATATGTATCAACTCTAACTACAAATTGGTAGATTCAGTAAAAATTATGAGTAATATTACGAATAATAGTTTGTTACTAGTACTTTATGACAGGATAATTTGGAGATTTGACACTCAGAATTTTTTATTTTTGTTCACTGACCAACACACTATGCCTTGGTGAGATTTTTTGAATTAAAATGAGACCAAATATAATACTTTTATAAAATCGGATAATGTGACTATTTGAAATCATATTTAAAAATTTACTATTGGAAATAGTATTCATATATATACTTTTATATAAAATTTACTATAAAATTTTATAACAATTTGTGTTTGATCTCATTTTAATTAGGAAAATGTCGTTAATATGTTAATGAAATTTATATTAACTACAAATTTAAAATAAAACGGTCTCATTGTGATATTTGTGTTAGATTACTGATGTGAAAGCCAAAGTAACCATCTTTCGAGTGTCCAGAATCTAAACAATATTTAAGGTCTGTCATGTCTGCCCTGAGGGAAGATAGAGGGGGCCCTGGCGTTTCCTACTTCCAGGGCGTAGTTGGGATGTATCTCACGAACCGGAGTATTATCTACACTGACCGGGGTAGAGAAGTGGTTAGCAAGGCCCCGCAAGGGTCTGTACTAGGCCCACTCCTCTGGGACCTCGCATATGACGAGGTGATGCCTCTGGACTCGGCACTGACGTGCTACCCAGAAATGGCATGCGTGGCCTCCATCAGAGGATTGGGGCTGGAGCTGTCCCTTGAGAAAACCGATCACGGGGCCTCTCCAGCAGAGTACCGCCTGATTCTAGGCTGGGGTTTTTAATTGAAAAGAAACAAGGGATATTTATAATCTGGTTAATCCAGATGTAAGACAGCATATTGTACCGATAATTAAAGTATTATCTACTTAACAGATTTGCCTCGTCTAGTTAATCCTGCCTATTGATTTTCCAGATAAGGTTATCAAAAATAATTTCTCGTTTATATATGTCGCGCAGAACAATTCAAACATCCACTAAAAACTTTTCCACATTTTACTAATTTACGACTTAAGTATAACCTTACTAATTTCTAAGGCTTCTATTATTCCATTTAAATCGATACTTATAAATATCTCTGAGATTATTCATAATACTGAAAAATGTTTCAAACAAAAGCTAAATTGGGGACGCGTAATTTGATGTCAATAGTTTATTGTAGGTAGAAACATAGAGGACATATGAAGCTCACCTTTACTGTTTTTAATGAAATTATATATTCTTTAATACATGAATCGTTCCGTCTTGATATTCCCCGTGAAAAGTTATCAACCTATTTATGTTGGAAAATTAATAATTTAGCAGATATGTTAACTTGTATTTTATAAAATTTAGTCTACGAAGTATAAAGGAAGGCAAGTATAAAAATAGTGCTTTAGATTTTTCATTGTCTTTCTCTTTTGAGAACAAGAAGAATTAGTTCAATTTTTGTGATTTACTTCTATCTATAATAGTATTAACTTCATGAAAATAAACTAGATGATTTATTACTATTTTACGCAAAGTGGCGTTAATTTACTTTATGCTTTATCATATTCTTACATAGTATGAATACATATATTCTATTATCTCTATAGAGAATGTATCATAGTATGTGGGACCGACTTCAGGAGTGAAGAAGAGGCATAATGAAAAAGGTTCATATGAACATGTGTTCTATCTGACCTTGTTTTAACTTTATAGTCACTATGCACAAAAAATATATGAAACTTTTTGTACAAAAGTGAGTTTTTAGAGCAGATATTTTAAAAAATGTACCAAAAAAGTGGTAATTTTTGCTATATTGAATTTCCACGCACTTAGCATAAACTTTTCAGGTAGAGCAATACGAAATATTTATTTTCTACAATATTTGGCAGCGATTTATCTAAGAACGTTCCGTTAGATCAGGTCAAATTCATCCCAATAGCTCTAGTGAGCAGACTATATTATTTATCGCCACTGTATATTGTTGCACTATAAGGTCTTTCAATTTCTTTTGTAGGATATTGGACTTGTTGCATCATTTTTTCATAGGATGTAGTAGGATGAAATTTTGCTATCACCGATGCTATATTTCTAAAAACATATCTGCAAATGTCTCCGTAATCAGAGACAGTTGCAGTTCTCCTTTTTATTCTTTTTAAGGTAACGATGAAATTAAAAAGCTGTTGCTCTAATAAGATTAGTTATTGGGAGTTTAAACACCTTTGCTTGTACTTCCGTTATTACTTGTTGACACTTGCTTGTAAACACGTTTTATCTCTACGAAGGTTCGACAGAAACTCCTTCAATTCCCATATTCTATTAAAGATATATTATACACATATAACTTTTATTATAGTTATTTTTTAATTATAACAAATTTAATCAATTTCACTTGCAGAACGAAAAAAATGTATAAACTAAGAAACTACCTGTCAAAGGTAAGTACCACTTTCACCCCTCGCTTTATCCATTTCTCCCGCAAATTATTATTTTAAAAATATCAATTTTTTTATTGTCGTTTTTATAATTCTCTTTTTTTAATTTATTTTTAATTTAATTTTTCTCATTTAAATATCTTGCTGTAATTATTATCATACAGGTTAGGGCGGAAATCGTAACACTACGGGGCAAGGGGTGATTCTACATAAAATACTAAGAAAAAATTTTGACATAACGCTTTTTCATCCAAGACTCTGTTTTCAAGAAAATCGAGTTTGAAAATTTGACAAGTATATCTAAATTTGGCCTAATTCTCGGATTAAAGAAGAATAAATAGTCGATAGGAGTTTAAACTACATGTGAAAATAAGTAAAAAATGTAGAATAAAATTTTCTCGTCTGATGCTTTATTTCTTCAAGAAAGATAAATTTGAAAATATGTCATGCGTGTGTATCAGATCAGTTCGTAATTAAACATCTTTAAAATTTATTTTCTTGAAAATGAGATTTTAAACGGAAAGTATTCTTTAATATATTAAACTGATTTTTACATGTATGATAATCTCGTATTAATTAGTCCAGTTGAAGTATACTTGACAAATTTTCAAACTCGATTGTCTCTGAAACGAAGCGTCATATGCAAAATTTGTATTCTATATGTTTAACTTATTTTTTCATATAGATTCATCCCGTGCTCGGTTATTTTTATGATTTCCGATCCACTCTGTATAAGAGATCGTTACATTAGCAATTATACCATAATCATTGTTGCGAGATATCTCGGGAATCACATAGAAAAGACGTAGTACCCGGACAAGTTGAAGAGTTAAGAAGTTGGAATCAGCCAGAGTTAATAAGGCTGATGAAGGCAAAAGGTTAAAATTATACATGTACATTGTCTTATTCCGAGCGAAAATATGAAATTATAAAAGTCACTCAATACTTTATTTATTCTTAAGTCTCTTTATCATATACCTATATTCATACAGTTACAATATTATTTGTAATATTATAAAATATTAAGTTATTAAACACTAACTGGAGTTTTAAGTAAATGACATAATACCTATATACATACATGATTGTACCAATGCATAACGCATGTAAGAACATTTACTATACAAATTATGCATCTTAATTAATATGTAACATATTTCTAAACAGCTTCATACGATTAAAGTTACTATTTATATTTCATGTTATAATGATATTCCTTTTCTTTGTTAATATTATTGTAAATAGATTAACTTGTACGAATCAAATAAGAAAATCCGGAACGACATTCAGATTTCACTCTTTATTAAATATTTTTTAACGTAATATAAAAATATGTTTGGACCAAATAGGTTTCCTTACAATCACATTAAATTATAAAAATATTCCACATCTTCATGGATTGTATATTACATCTCTCTATCGAATTATTGATTCCATGATCGTATTAATGCATTCTATACAGATGATCATTCTCGATTTGTTCTAATACTTAATTGTATTTTTATGTGACTCGGTTGTTCGATGAACCAATTGAATACATTCTAACTACAGTTCAACTGAATAAGTTTTTAGTAAAATCTGGTAATAAATATTGAGAATATAATGAGAAGCGTTGCAAACGTGAGCGAACTGGAGGAGTTGAAATAGTTCCTGTGAGTGTACAACCAGTTCTCAATGGTTTCTTGATGGACGTTAAGCCATTCCAAATTTCTGGTTGCCTTCAATAAGATAGTCTGAAGAGTGTCTGGTTTCAATCTCTCCTTCGCCAAAAACATAATTAACTGTCAAGTAAAAAATGATTGCATACTATTAATTATCAATAACTGGAGAAACTTACTCAAAATGATACATACTGCTTAGGCAAATATACAAGTTACTCGTTCAAAAGTTAATAAACGAACGATTGTTAACTACTTAAGTACTAAGCAAATTTCATAATTTTTATAGATATATTTACTAGTATGAAGTTTAAGTTACGACTATATAATGGAAAACCACAAGGAAGGAATATAATCAGCAATTATAAATCTCAATAACCAATTATTGAATATTTAAAAAATGTTGAATGCTATAATTTTGAATATATCCTTGATTATAATTATTTATAATATTTCATAAATCTGTTACCTATTTTGAGGACCTTTATATCTTTTGATATATCAACTCATCATATTTTTTACATGTGCTTTTACGTTATAATTATGAAACTTTCTAATACTACGACAATTGTGAATAGCACGTTTAAACATTTGTTCGTATAAGTTTTCTTCGGATTCATTATGTATCTCTTTTCACTGTTGGCTATTGTAATAACGATTTTTTGTAAGAACATAATAACCAAAGTATACGTCAAATATATTGATTAGCCATCTTGTCCTTTTCAATTCTACTCTTATCATATAAAAATGATTGAAAACATTTATAAGTTAGATCAGACAAAGGAAACGTATGAGTGCATGAAGAAAGACAATTAGAGCATATTTCCATAAGGAAAAAGAAAAATTATATTAGAGGCTTTGTTAAAATTCATTTTGTGATAAAGACCGACCAATGCATTTAATTAAAGTAAAAAGAAATAAGATAGGAATAGAAATAAAGTTTTAAAGCTAATATATTTTAATTAAACGTTATCTTAATTAATTAAACGTACCTGTGTAAATTGATCCTTATTTGTAATTGCGCTTGCAATTATGTCAACACTCGATTTGATGACGTCTTCGGCTTTGTTCCTGAAATCAAAAAGTTCTATAGATTATACCGAATCAATCACACCTCGATATTATTTAATCGGATTCTCAACGATGAAAACAAATCCAATTGTCAATTACAATTTTTTTATCTTCTCAATTTCGTTAGTCAGCACTTCCAGAGCAATGCTGACACCCTTTGCATTCTGAGACACTACATTTAGAACTGCATTATTAAATGTCACAGTTGCATTTTCCTGAATGGACATGTGCAAGTATTCCTTCAGAAGATCTACTGACTCGGAACAAGCCAAGAGAGAAAGTAAACTCTTTTTTTCGTCTTCGTCCTTTGTTTTCAACAATTCGGTCAGAGTGTAGTTCCACACTTTTTTATTTGCAGATCTTATTCCATCGCAAAGAATATTGTTTTTCAAGTCAATGTCAAATCTGTAAATAAAGTAATTACTTTTTTTGCTAAATAATTCATCTTGCGCTATACATACTGACTATCTCAATATCGGCAATATCATTTAATCCTGCTTCGATCCATTTTTTGTGACTCAACGTCTTGCTTTCGTTTCAATCGAAAAAAAGGGTTTCTAATGTTTCAAAGAAACTTTTAGCATGCAATTGAAAACTGGAATAACGCATACTAATTAACGATTATTTCTCTCAATCATAAGAAACATTCTAGCGATCGGAAATGATATAGAAAACGGAATACAGTCAGGAATTTATATTATATACATATCATATATTATATATATATCATATACATATATTATATATTTATATGTTATGTATATACATATATATTCTTTAATTTTCTTTTACTATCGCGTGGTACATAAGTTTTCGTATAATTATAGCAATCGTCATGATTCAATAAAATGCATTTACGTTTAACAATTGGAAAACAATATAATCGCAAGATTTGAAAATGATATACACCATCGATAAATCTTCATTTATTGTGAATAAGTTAACGATAAAAGGTAAGGAAGATTAAAAAAGAAACAAATGAGAGCAAATATAGCAACTTACGATCTACTGGAATTACTTAACCATGCGTTGAACTCTCTGTTGGTATAATCTTTGCATTCGTCAACGCCAGCTCTGCAGGCCCATTCCATTGCGTTTATCCTAAGAAGTTTCACAATATCAAGTTCTTCGCCTTTCTGATATGGCTTATACCTCACTTGACTCGTCACGGATTTCATTATTTTTCGAATATAACTCTGCAACGAGTTTGAACTTTTATTTAAACAGAAATAGAAAAATTGGTTACATTAGAGTAAAAAGATCTTTCGGAAGGAATATAATATGTGCATCCTTTTTATTACGTACATTCGATTTTTTCTGCCTATTATCTTTTGTGTAAAATTGCCTACTGTCTGTTTTAAAATAGAAAACGTGCAAGACCGTAAATATTATGAATGAACATGATATGTAAAAATCTATAAAATATCCAAAGTACAGTACTCGGCTTAGTATTTAATAGGTAAATTAAATTTCTGTCTGGGTCTTAATCCTTTAGTTGTGTTCATAAAAATATGAATTTGCATAAATATTCGGAGTCTGCTTATCATAGAATGATTGGACAAAAATTACACTAGAAAAGATCGCTTGTAGGTATTTTTTATCGTGTGTATAATAATATATGACTACTATATTATTTAGTCAATTAAAAACTTAATTTTTAAAATAAACTAAATTAATAATTCTATAAATTAGAAATAATTAAAAATTTCTCTATCATCAATAGAATTGCCGTTATTAATATAACTATTATGGAAAAATAGTTCATACCTACTGGACTTATATAATAACTTATATAATTACCAATATGAGTAATACATATATCTGAAATTATGAATTGAAATATTTGGATTCTTTAAGTCGTATTATATATGCATACCATAAAATTATTATATTGTACAGAAGTACGTAACATGTTGTGCAAAAATTGCATATTCCTGAAGGTCGTTTGCCAAGGCACGTAATCTGTTTCTCTCTCAAGGTAAAGTGTGAGTGTCAATGCAACCCTATAGTTCAATCGGTTAGTGCGAGCCATGTTTAAGGCATCATCGATTAACTGAGCACGGTTTACGACGTGGATATTCTCATAGTTATCCGAATTCAACTGCATCGATAACAGTTTCCACATTTCTGGCTCATAGTTCACGCGATAATAACCTAAAAGAAACCGAGCAACTACTAATTAAAAAATAAAAGTATGTATGTGTTATTCATCTTGCAAAAGATTAGACCAATTCAGATATATTTATAATAACGGTTGGCTTAATTATCTTGCACGCTTTTTAAAAAATTTAATTAATTATTAATATAATACATACACATATTTTTATAACGATGAGATATACTTTTACGGTATAATAAATATTTGAAATTTTTTACAAAATAGTTAAACCATTAAAAATTGATGATTTTTCAGACAATACAATTATAAATTAAGAACATGTTGTAATTGTTTGATTTATATATTAAAATATTAAATTATTATGACATTTAAAGCTACGATAATTATTATTGTATTGAAATATTTATAAGAATACTTTTTCAAGATTTGTAAGCTTCCTAGCTCGAAATTTAAATTTGCAATTCTTACAAAGCTACATAATAATAAACATGTTGTTTCTAACTATTACATAAACATGTTGTTACTAACTATGTAAAGATTTCATAAATTTTCACAGCAACTATATTTTACGAAATTGAAAATTCATTCAATTTAAGTTGCAATTATTGGTGCGTAATTAAATCACTATAAGTTCCTGCATAAAAATAGTTTGTTTTTTCTACGCAGTAACTTAAGCATCAGTTTATCATTCAAAAAGTTAAAATTATTTTGTATTACATATGTTTTAGTTAATAGTTTCAAAACAGTTATGTATTAAATTTTCTTCAAATCTATTTATTAAAAAAACACTTATATTCTATTTATCGTTTTACAGGGCAAAAGATGATATTAAAAATGGACAATTTAATTTTTGTTAGAGGAAAAATAGACAATAAATAAATAAAGAATTAGAAGATTCACTGACTAAATATTACTTCCTAAATTCTTGTTTCAAGATCAGTAATTTGATCGTGTATATGAGTATATGAATTTTTAATTCAGTCTTTCTAGTACTACAATAGTTATACTACAGAAGCTTGATTATTCGAAATATATAACCATGAAACGCGCCATTTCTTTATTTCTCACATTAATCGTATCAGGATATTTATTATTTTTAAGCATATTTCATCCTAAAATGAAAATTATTGATGTTAAACCTATAGTAATAAATTTTAATATATGTATATTCAGTATATTTCATCCATATAAATAAAAAAATTCATTAGATCTTTGGAATACTTGAATTTTTATATAGTTTGTTTTATATGGTATATTTCCGCTTTGGAACTATTTACGTATTCAATTTGTTACGAGTTCGAAAATATGTTATGTTGGGTAGAAATTATGCGAAATCATAGATAATGTGACGAATATAGTGCCCAATAAACCTAAAATGAAATATGTTATTTCATGTATTACTACTGCTGTATTAATATTAGTTGTTGTAATTTATTAGTTGGAAGGAAATGGCCTCATACTTTTTAACAGGGTTATATTTTCAACTACGTATTCTATAAATATTAAAACTAAATAGGATCAAAACCCTACAATGAAAATGTATTGATTTCATTGTTATATTTTAATCTTACAAGGAATCACCCCAAAATCTCCCATTAATTGATGATGATAATCATAGTCTACTGTACTAGACATTTTTAAATATAGCCAATATTACACACCTGCTTGTTGTGTATTCACAATAATCCATCCCTCTGCCTTATTAAACTTTATCGTTTCATTACGGCCTGGTTTTAACCATATAATTGGAGTTGTATTATTAAAGTTCATGCTAGACGAGTTGACGTAAGTTATAGGCACCCACCAGTTTGCGTCATTTTTAGTTTCATAAAATGAAAATCGTTCTTGACTTAACTGCAGTTCATCGTCATGGTTTCGCTTTACATTCACAACCGGATATCCTGCGTTGTTCACCCATCCGTCCATGATTTTCCCGAACGAAGCTCCATCCCATTTTTTATTTTTTCCAAGATGCTCGAAAAGATTTGTCGAATTAGCAACATGCAGTGCACTGGAAAAATTGTTATCTCCCGTTAATATGATTTGTAGGTAAAACAAAAGACTAAAACTTTAAAAACCAATAACAAACATATGTAAATATCTTCTAAATGAAAAATGTTTACAAATATTTAATTTTTATTTGGGAAGTGTATATGACTGTAGAGTCACAATGACAAAAATCTTATTTTTATAAGTTATTGAACGATACTCTAAAAATTTTTGTCGTATTCTTTCAGTTCATAGCGTAAATTACCTATTTTGTTTAAATACTATCAAATCATTTTTTTATTGATCTTATTGAGCACAGAAAATACATGTGCTTCTTTTGGATACATATATCCCATTAGGTTTGTCATTTTTATGCTTAAATCGAGGTTGTAAATGTATATTTTAATCGCCAAAAAGGTACTAAAAAAGGAGTAGTATCGGAAGACTTGCGAAAAATGCTAAATATACATACATATCTACAACATGTATGAAAGCAGAATATGGGAATATGTCAAAACAAAGGACAAATACAATCTGTCTGACTTGCGAGATTCCCCTTTGCAAAATATTCTGTACAAAATATTATGTATAATAAGAAATGATAGATTTATAAATATGTATATCTATACATATATGTCGGAGATGAAAAAACACCGGAGCCTTTGGAATTTTGGATAATCCTGCAACATTGTAATCTAGAGTCTACTATAGCTGTAATTAAACAATTGTAGTTATTCAATCCGATCGTAATTGTTCGCGAGTTGTAATAATGAGCTTGGGCTCGAGGCGACAGCCAGTCGCCGAACGTAGCCGCGGTCACGGGATGAACGCTTTGTCTTACAAAGGTATGGAGTAATTCTATAGCACTCCCTCTCTTTTTTTTTTATTTATTTATTTGGATTTTACAATTTGTCCAGTAGGATATTTGGTAAAATGTTGTAGCTGTATACTAATATAACATGTGGGTGGCTACCCCCAGCGGGGTACCATCATCGTGTTTGTTAGGTTATATCTTTTGTGAGATCTGTTGGGTGTTTCCCTTTTAATCTTCTTTTTATGCTTGATGTGTCGACCGTTTCCGCTGCCAGCCAGTTTGGGTGCGTTGCTATTTATTCTCCGTACCTTCTTGCACTTTTGTTAATCTCCTTCTTGTCCGTTGGTATTCCCAGGTCTTTCCGAATGTCTTCGTTCCTAACGTACCATGGCGCGTTTACTATTGTTCTGAGTATTTTAGATTGCGTTGCCTCTATTTTGGTTATATGGCTCATTGCTGCTGTTCCCCATAGTGCTATTCCGCAAGTCCAGATTGGTTTTATGACCATTTTATATATTTTTAGTTTGTTTTCTATGCTTAGTTTGGATTTTCGACTTGTTAGCCAGTACATTTGTCTCCTTACCATCTGTATTTTGTCTATTGTTGCTTTAATATGCTGTTTCCATGTGAGTCGTGTATCTAAGTGGAGTCCTAGGTATTCGACTTGCCTTGTTTGTATTATGTGTGTGCCGTTTAGTACAATGTTTGGTGGTTTCTGTTTTCGCAGTGTGAATGTAATGTGTTTGCATTTTTCGGGGTTTGCTTTGATTTGTTTTGCTTGAAGCCACTTTTTTAGTTTTGTGATATGTTCTTGTAGTAATGTAATTGCCGTTGCAGGGTTAGTATGCTTGACTAGTACCGCTGTGTCGTCCGCGAATGTCAGTATTTTGCTGTTGGTAGTTATTGGTATGTTGGCCGTGTATACTGTGTATAACATTGGTCCCACGACGCTTCCTTGCGGAACCTCTGCCTTGATGTCTTTGACTTCGGAGTATGTGTCCTTGATTTTTATTACGAAGTTTCTGCTGCTTATGTAGAATTTTATCAATTGGTATATTTGCTCCGGGAATTGTTTCCTGATTGTTTGTAGAAGACTTTCATGGTTTATTTTGTCGAATGCTTTCTCTATGTCCCTAAAGAGGGCTGTACAGTATTGCTTGTTTTCTAGTGCTAGTATTATTTCGTTGACCAGTCTGTGCATTGGCTCTATAGTGGAGTGTTTGTTTCTGAATCCGAATTGGTGATCCGGTATTAATTTTTCCTTCTCTATTATTGGTTTTATGCGGTCGTAAATTACTTTCTCTCGTATTTTAGAGAACACAGGAAATAATGATAATGGTCTGTATGATGTAGTTTGATGTGGGTCTTTGCCTGGTTTAGGTAACATTATGATCTGTGCCAGTTTCCAAGGTTTAGGAAAGTATTGAATTCTTAGTATTGCGTTAAATATTACTGTGATTTGTCTTATCGCTTTTGGCGGGGGGTTTTTCAAGATTTTGCCATTGATTAGGTCGATACCTGGTGCTTTATTATTTTTTGTTTTCTCGATTATGTTTCTAATTTCTTGTGCTGTTGTTTTAGGTATGGTGTAGTGTTTGTCAGTGGATATACTAGTGGTTAGCGCATCCTCGTCTGTATGATTATTATGGTTGCTGTTATTGATATTATGTGGTGTAAATGTGTTGCATAGGTGGTTGGAAAATTCTTCAGCTTGCTCTTCGTTGCTTCTTGCCCATGTGTTATCTGCTCTTCTGATTGCTGGGACCATTTTTATTGTCTCCTTTATTTTTTTTTTTTTTTTTTTTTTGTGGCTTTCCATAGTGAGTAGTTGTAGTTCTCGTGTGCAGATAGTGACTCAATGAACTTTATGAACTCGTTGTTGTTGTGCTCTTTTATTTTGTTTTTTATTTCCTTCGCAAGTTTGTTTAGGTGCTTTTTGTTTTCTTTTGTTTTATGTTTTTGCCATTTTGCTTTCGCTTTTCTTTTTTCTCTAATTTTTTCGAGGATGTCTAGTGGAACTGTTTTTGTTTGTCTGTTGGTTGTTTCAGGTATAGTGGTTGCCCTTGCTGCTTCTTGGATAGTTTCTGTGAGTGTTGTTACTGCTTGATCGATGTGTTCAGGTGTTTTCAGTGGGATGTTGCAGCTGATTTTGCTCTCTATTATTTCTTTGAATGTTTGCCATTTGGTGGTTTTATTGCATAGCTTCTCTGTATGGTCGGAGCTAAGCTCGAGGCTGGGTGCTATGTTTAGTTTATTTGCGTTTAGTCCCTTTGTAACTGCAAAGTCTAGCAGGTCAGGTATTTTGCTCAGGTCTGTCGGCCAGTATGTCGGTCTTCCTGTGGATAATATATTGAGGTTATAATTTCTGATGTATTTTTCCAAGCTTCTGCCTCGAGGTATGGTGATTCTTGATCCCCATAGTGTCTGCTTTGAGTTATAGTCTCCTGCTGCAATATGCTTGTCACCTAAGTGTCGGAAGTAGTCTTCCCACATTTGCGTTGTGATTTTTTGTCGCGGCGGTACGTATACTGCTGACAACTGCAGGTGGTGCTGTTAGTCTGTACGGTAACGGTGGTTGCTTGTATATGTTCCTTACTGACCTGGCTGTGTAGGTGATGTTTAATGTCGTTTTTTATTACTACTGCCGTCCCTCCGTGTGCTTTCCCTGAGGGATGCTTGATGTCGTATATGGTGTAGTGCGGTATTTTTATGTAGCTTTTTATTGTGAGGTGTGTTTTTGAGACGAGTAGTATATCGATGTTATTGCTGTACAGGAATGTTTTAGTTTCTAGGGCCCTTTGTTGTAGGCCGTTAAAGTTCCAGGCTGCTATTTTAAGCGTGTCTATTTTTATTTTTTGCTCATCATGTTAGTAAGTAATTATAACATGACTGTTATCTGCTGTATTTGCTGTCTGAGGAGTTCGTTTTGCTCGCTTATCATTTTTGTGAGTATTTCGGTGTTTTTTATGGAATGTTTTATTAGCTCTTTGATTTCTGTAGCGTCGTTGCTGTGGTTGTTCTGTTCTTGATTGTCTGGGGGTGACGACTTGCGCGTAGCTTCGGTTTCTAGCGGTGTTGGTGTTAGTGTGGTTATTGTTCCTTGCGTGCTATGTTTTTGGTGTTGGCGTAGATTCTGTGTTGTCCTGTTGCGTGTGGAGATTGTTGTGTGTTCTGTTACGAAGCGGCGGAAGAAGCTTGCTTTGGAGTTGCTTTCTTACTAGACAACCTTTGTAACTCGCTGGGTGATTTCCACCGCAATTGTAACATTTTACGTCGTTTATTTTTCCCGTGTGTGGGCAGTTCGCTGTTAGGTGCTTTTCTGCGCATTTGACACACGCCGGGTTCCTGTTGCAGTAATTTTTAATGTGTCCATATTGTTGACACCTCATGCATTGTGGTATGTCTTTTTTGTGCCTGGGTGGCTCGACTGTGATTAGTGTGTTTAAGATTTTTTTAATATCGAAAATTTCCTTGTTGTCATATATATACATATGTATATATATATATATATATACATATACATATATATACATATACATATACATATATATATATATATATATATATATATATATATATATGTCGGAGATGAAAAGACGTCGGGGCCTCTTTCTTTTGGAATTTTTGGGAAGATCCCCAATACTTTAGACTAGACTATTTATTATAGCTGTACTTAAATAATAAAACTTAGAAGTAGTTGTTTATGATTTAATCCGATTATGTTTGCCCGAGATTTGTGACGGTGGGCTTTGGCTCGAGGTGACACAATTGGTCGCTAAACATACCCACGGTTACGGGATGGACGTTTTTACCTAACAGAGGTATGGAATAGTTGTATAACTCTCCTTAAAAATATAGTTGACCCGAGGGGTACAGAAAGGTACAGAGAAGTCAGTAAGTTGAGTTCTATTTGTACTGTAGACAAGTAAGTTTAGTTACACTTGAATTGCGGACACGTAAGTTCAGTTTGACTTAGACTTTGGAATTCGTTATTGAACATTGTCATTAGCATCTTCAGTATCTAATCGCCACAGTTACTTGTCAAATTCTGTAATAATCATATTTGTACCAGTAAATATCATTTATATTGTATAACAACAATGGCTAATTCAAATGAAAATTCGTTACACGCCCCTAACCACAACGAGAACTCGACATATATATCATATAAATGACTTAAATATACGTACTTCTGCTTAAGGTATTCCTTTAAACCCTCGTGGAAAACGTTTTCTGTCAAGATGTGTGACATCATTCGAATAACTGACCCCGCTGCAAAGACATGGATATACATTAGAGATTGGTTTTTAATAATTCATGATTATTATTCAATAGTGATTATTTATGTTTATTATTCATTATTCAAAACATGCAGATGTAAACAATATCTAGATTCAAGGATCAAATGATATACATCTGTATATGCATCTAATTTGTCTTTTTTATTTTTAGTTTTGTTAATTACATTGTTATTAAGGATTGCAAAAGAGAAATAGTAAAAATTCTTTTCAATTTAAGCATTTCTCATGTTAAGAAATGCTTCACCAAATGAGTCGCGTATGTTTCATATGTTTTATTTAAAAATTTTGAATAAATTCACCAATAAAAGATATACAATTTGACCCTTCACTGTTCCATCATATGCAAATATGTATATTACGCAGACCATTGTTGACTTATACCATTATTTTTTAAATTACACGATAATCTTCTAACTACAAGGAGCAATGTAAGGTAGCAAATTATATTTATAATAATATTTTAGTCTTTGAATAAATATCCTTGTTCTCAAATACGATTACACTTCTTGGAAAGCAAAAATGATATTTTATAATATCTTTTATAATAATTAAAAAAATATAATTATAATAATAATTAAATAAAATAAAAAAAATCTTTTATAATAATTATATTTTTTAGATTTTATAATATCAATATATTGCAATAAAACAGTAGGTAGGATTCTTTTCCAGTTAACTCTGTATGCGATGTGTGCAACAAATTTTTAACTTATAAATACTATTAACAAATAACGCATTTTGACCATTAATGATTTTTCCAATATATTTATTTTTTCTAATGCTTTGAAACTGGAAGATCCAGCGATTGTGATGTTCATCATTACATTAACGTCTTGAGCTTGGAAAATTATTTCCATTAGATTAGAGAAAATGTTGTCATAAGGACAGAGAGATAGTCAATAAATTAATCTACAATCCTCAAGAAATTCTACATCTAAAGTCCATTTTTCCATTAAAAAGCTAGCTTGCTATTTACAATGTTACATTATTATATTACTGTTAGATTGTTGTTTTTAAATATTCTATTAGTATTACATTTTCATAAAACACTTTTCGACTTTATCATCAAAATAATTTATTTAATGCAATACAATAAACCTACTTTTTCCAATTTTGATGTAGACAAGTTAAGTACTTATTTTTTAAAAATATTTCTCATATTTTTATTGACAAAATATTAATTTGTTTCAATGATTTGCGCTATGTAGGTTGTTATTCTTCTCTTTGAATGTTTATTCTTCATAGAAATTGTTAATATTAATAATTAATCAATTAATTGTCATACTAGTAATATATTCAAGAAATATAATCAACGCCATTCTAATGTATCTTCACTAGCACTCAAAAATATCCTGCAATTTAATTAGAGTATCACAATTGATAATTATGTGTTAATAAATAATGACGACATTCTGGATTAGTATTATATTATTATGACAGGAAAGCTACTTATAAATAACTAATAGATATGCAATCAACTAATTTGATTTGTAGAGTGAAACCGGTTATGATACAATGTTTCAACAAAATTTTTACCAAGACATTATGGAGAGTTTATTTATCCTCAAACTATATACATATGTAAATGTAGTCTGTAGTCCGTAGCTGTAGTCGTAAATGAAATAGAAAAGATTTTTCGTACAATATAGTTGAATGAATTGAAGCTTATAATATAATTTATTCAAGCAATAGTTATTCGAATCTAATAGTTCTTATCTTATTTCAAATTTTATGATACTGTAGTATCGTGGACGAAAGGCCTAAGAGATATCTGGCGAACTATAATATATGTTACGACGCATGGAGCATCTGCATTCTAGTCGACGTTACCTGGCAGCCAGCGGCCGACCTACCTTCTTCCCGACCCTCAATAAACTCGAGGACCCACCATAAATCATCAACTTCTAGCTTAATTGTTTCCACATGTTGCCAAGCAATCTATTTGTCTAGAAGTATTTTCGGTTTATGTCCGGATTTAGGAAAAGTCCTTGATTTTATTAGGCTCTTAAAAATCATGGAAAAAGCAGGTAGGCTGGGAAAACCCAACACATGTCCACCGAAAACGACTGGTTTTTCCCAGGAATGAAATCACCCCCGACCCACGTTGGTGGGAGACTTCCTCATCTCCTTCTGCATTCGCATGGGTCATACCCAATCGGCATCGCGGACGTTTACCCTCACTTCATTGACGAAAGGTGTGAATAACGAATCCGCATTCTTCGTTCAAGGGACACACCCATCCTTAGCTTTCCTCCGACACAGCATCGTCACCGAACAGGACTGATTTCCCATCTTTCGTACAGTCAACATCCTTGGACCGGGTATACACCCGTAGATCAGCAACTACTTCTCCTGCGACATCAGTCAAGTCAACTACTTCTACTACGACATCAAGAGTGCAAGTCAGTCTTCACCAAGGATCAGTTCAAGTCAGTACAAGTCAGTCGTCACCAAAGATCCACTCAAGTCAGTCGAATACAGTCAGTCAACACAACATATCTTCATACGCGACAACACGAACAGAGTCTCAGATCGTACTCATTCGTCGTCAGTTTATATGAACCATTCAATTGTATTACACCGAAGTTGTTGGAGTGTGCAAATATATAATACCTGTTAACAGCAGCGTTATATTCAAGTTAACTACCCTTATTATCCCACAAGAAATAAGGGATCGAACGATTCGTGGTGTCGATTAGTCAATCGTAACGGGAATTTACGACTCCCGTTGGCGCGCTTCCTCGAGATCGCGTCTCCCCACGAACGTGCGAATTTACAATATAAACAATGTCGCGAGAAAGCCGAAGTGCCGATAGGCCCAACAATGTACCTATAACGTCAATTTTATCAGAGGCCACCGCGCAGCCTCAATTACCCCAGAGACCCAACATAAACCTAAACTTTTTAAGTTTATTATTTCTGGTATCTGTTTATGGATGGTCCTTGAAACAGCCTTTAGGTTGTTATCCTTACTAATTACGGGGAAAGCAGGTAGTTACCTAATGGGAAAAACCCAATACTTGACTAACGAAAAAGCTGGTTTTTTCCATAAACGATATTACCTACTAGCCGCGTTGGTAGGAGGCTTTCTCCTCCTATCTTCATTTATTAACATGACCTATAACCAATTGGCATCGTGGATCGTTACCCTCACTTTTTCTAACGGAAGATGCGAACAGCGAATCCGCGTTGTTAATTAAAAAGGGCACACCCACACCGAGCTTTCCTCCATAATGAGACGAGAACACCTAGGGGAAAAATAGACAAAACCATCGAACAGTGAACATCTCTCTGATCAGTGTAAACCTGTACTGTGAAATAATGACAATAGTTGTGTTACGACACAGCTATTTTATTTCATCAACCAACCCTTAAGTTTACGTGACATACCGTCGATCCTTCAATCGAGTAGTTTCGCGGAAAAGGCCTGCGTGGCCCTGGCCATGTAACATCATTCCACATCAGAGACCAGGTCGCACACCGAGGGCAAGATGGCAACCAGATGTCTACACATCCTTACTGCGTACCCTCAATAATCTTAAGGTCCCACCATAAATATTGGCATTTTCATGGTTAACGTCCTTCAGATCAAAAACAAGCATCTTTTATTCCGAGTGTTCTTTACATTTTTGTTTACTACGGGAAGATACGGGAAAGTGAGTTTTCTCGCGTTCGGTATCTTCCGTTAGCAACTTTTTCTCAAGGGCGGTTAGCACCCTTCCTCATCCACCAACCTAGAAAATCAGTTAATTGACAGCGAAGTCTATTTCCCTCACTTTCCTAATGAAAACTTGCCCTTAACAAATCAACTCTTTTCGTGTCCTTAGACCCACCCATCACTAGCTTTCCTCCGCCACATCGTCACTAAACTTGATTGATTTTTCATCTTTCGAACAGTTAACATCTCTTTACCGGGTTTCTACCCTTAGATCAGTCGCCTACTTAATTTATATAAAGTTGCTAGAGTAAAGTGTAATATATATGTGTTAATTCAGTGTATACTAAATTGTGACTATTAAGTGCATAATAAAGTGTAATAAAAAGAAAGTTAATAGTTGTGTTTCGGCTCAACCTTGTTATTTTTATATAATCTGTTGTGAGTTGTGATTTGTGATTTTACGCGATGCTAAGGGAGAAAGACGAATTAACAGTCAGAGTGTTAGTTGAGAAGTTAGAAAGTGTGAGTTGAGAAGTCAAAGAGTGTCAATCGAGAAGTCAGTGTGCAAATTGCGTTGTCGAGAGAGTGTGGTCCGCGTAAGAGAGAACGTTGTATCCGTGATGACGAGAGTTGCAAATTAACTATTTAGTTGTCTAAATTATGGTATATAGTATACATTATTGTATATAGTTCACGTTAAATAACCATCCTTTCCTTTTTAACCAACATCTGTTTAATCCATTTATTGTAAGTAAATTAGTTGTAGTAAAGATCCTACAATACTGTTGGTGAACTTTAAGGAGAATAATTACATTTTACTATTTATTGAGAGATATTTACGAGAAGATGATATATGCTGTTTTTGATCATAAGTTGCTCATTTACTTACTTAGTTTATTAACATTAATTTTCTTCTGTTGCAAATCGGCTAAGGCGTGCGAACACTTAAAATGCTTCATGAAAGTATGTGAACACTTGCCGTAGAAAATTTTTGAAAATTATGGATGGATATATTGTGTCCGTTACTCGAAACTTTTTAAAATTTCATTAATGAAACATAACTACCTGATTATGTTGGTAAAATTTGTAATTAACTCAAAAGTATAATTAGCAGTAATTTATTGCAAGAAATACACTTATTGCTAGTAAAAAATTAATGAACAGCGTAAACAGTGTAATGAATAATTGACTGTTGGAATACTTGGTTAATCTTTGCGAAGCCTATACTTGTAATAAATATTTTGTAACTTTCTATTTAAATATTTTATCAAAAGATCTTTTTATAAATCGTACCAATATAATAATGACAGTCGTATCTCATGACAATGTTTAAAGAAATTTCAAATGTATAATATATTATTTTGTATAATATATTCATACGAATTCATATACTTTCGCGAATTATAGTGTATGTATTGTACTTCATGAGCAATAGTGTGTGTATTTTATTTCGATGATTCTATATGAAAAATTTAAATTCTGTAAAAATTACAAACAGATCCGTTATAAGACGACTCCTAACTATTTATCGTCGAAAGTCTCACCTTTTATCTTTTGCCTGATAATGTTTAGGCCTAAGGTTTAATATATGAATTAATTGATAAGATACGTAGGTACCTATTATCTCTTACCCTTGACATTAGCCAATAAGTAGAAACTGTTGAAACTCACATCGTATTCGTTTATATCTTTTATCTGATGTTAAAAATGTTGCGTCGAACTTTGCTCTTAATATTCTCGAACATATGTATTGGGAATTACTTCTAATAACAATGAGAAAATCTCTTACCTTTCTGATACGCAATATTGTCGAACAAGCTACTAATTTCTTGAGACGTCTTCGCGTTCTTGTTCATGGGACGCGGATTTTCGCCTGCATCTGCAATGAAAGCGTTTCCTTGTATGTTGTCAACGACAAACACTTCGTCTAATCGCCATTCGGGTAGTACCTACAAATATATTACAAATGTACTAGATATGATACAAGAATACGTTTAAAGTACTCGGCGAGAATTTAATGATAAAAGATATACTAGTTGTTAATTGATGTAGAGGTCAGAAACATACATAGAATGTGTAGCTATATTAATAGTCATATAAAATATGAGCAACTGAGAATTAAAATTTTGAATGCAACAAAAATTTATTATCCAGTTTATAGCAATTCCCTTATAACAAATTAATAGAATATAAGTAGAAGATTTATTTATTACACTTACCTTATGAGTAATAATGTATTGGAAGTAGTCTGCAAATCCTTCATTCAACCAAATCCACGTCCACCATTCTGGACTAACTAGATTTCCAAACCACTGATGTGTAAATTCGTGGGCTATAATCGTAGTTATACTTTGCTTCGTACGAGTTGTGGTAACACCGTCTTGATAAAGGAGAGCGGACTCCCTGAAATGAAAAGTTTCGATTGAAGTCTGCCATCAAAAGTATAATATATTTTAAATAGATTTTAATATTGCATTAACTGCAGATCTATACATGAGATATGATTACTTTTAAAATTTATTTACTGTCATTGAGATTTTTACTTAGAATTTTCTTAATCTGGAATTTAGGGCGAGGCTCTTTATATTTGAGACAATTTAAAAGAATGTGTTTAACGGTAGCTTAGCAATTATAAACGTTATTCTAAACAGATTTCTAAACTAGATATGCATATGTATAAACCTCATGTAGACAAAAAGCCATGACATTTGGTTTTCTTAAAAATAAAATTTCTAATTTTAAGAAAGCATACTATTAAAACTCTACTGATATGTTATATGTTTGATTCATCATCCGATCCTAAAAACTCTTATACGCTTTGGTCGAACATTCGATGAGTTCGCCGTTGAAATTTGAACTTTGACCTGTTAAATCGAATTGTGATCTTGACCAACGTTGATTACGGGCTGCAACAATTACCTGTAAGTGACGAGACCCCAATTCTCCATAGCGCCTGCCGAAAAGTCCTTCAGCGATACTTGATCCATTTTTGGTACATAATGGGTGAAATTGATTGCGGTATATTCATTTAAAGCGTCTAGCAATTTTTTACCCTTTTCTAAGGCGTAATGTGTCTGATTCACTGCCTGTGGCTTAGTACACACTCTGAACATGCCATCTTCATTGCATTCATAATTGGAGACTATGAATGCCACTAAATAAGTGGACATCCGTGGAGTTTTTTTGAACTTAGTTGTCTTCATGTCGTTTTCCACTTTTAGTTCTTCAACTGGCATGTTCGAAATCGCATGGTAAGATTTCGGATGGGTTATAGAAATGTTGAAGTGTGCCTTGAAAGCAGGCTCATCCCAACAAGGGAACGCTAACCGTGCACCTGTTGGCTCGAAATGAGTCGCAGCCACATATCTGCAACATGAAAATAAAGTTCTCGAAATGCAACAGTCAGTCGTAATTTTTCTTTACGCTTTATTAACCCCTTAACCTACAACTACAGGTATAGCCCGTAGTACGATGATCGGGCCAAATGTAAATTCTCGAACGTAAATCGTAGGTTAAGGGGTTAAGCGAAATGATGATGTGCAAAATTTTTTTGGCCAATTAGATTCAAAATGAATAATTTAACTAATTTTAAATAATATTACATAACTACCTAACAGCGTTTATTTCTTGTATTGGTTTCTTTTATTTATCATGCGCTTATACTCAATATTATCAAAATTCTTTTGAATATCAATGAAAAATTGCAAAATGAATACAAAGTGAAAAATTTATCTAAGAGATGACTTGCGAACTATATAAGAAGGTATTCTTACATTAGATTGCCATTTTTGTCGGCAGATCTGCTCCTGTAAAATCCTCTTAATTGATCGTTCACGACTCCGGAATAGCTCACAGTAAGCAAGTAGTTGTTTCCCTTCTTAAGCTTGTCATCAAGCATGATAATTAAAAATTCATGTACGTCGTCATATACAGTACTATTCAGCTTAATAGCGGTTTTATTTGAATGGTACAGGCTAATATTCTTTACAGTGAGGTTCTTCATGTTCAGTGTTATTGACCGGACATCCTGTATTTCAGCTACAATGTCGATCTTCACTTCACCGGTAAATTTGAAGTCTGTTTCTGATAAATTTGAATTCAAATTCACTGTCAAATTTAGCTCATAAAAATTTGGCTTGATTTCTACTGGTAGTCTATAGCTTAAATCGTCGACTTGAGAGCTGATCACGTCTCCAAGTAGAAGATTCGGGAACATCAGATTGATAAGGAACAGTATCAATATTCTTGCCATCTTGGATCGATTCGGCAAATAAGCGCATCCACTGGATGACCCACAGTTCGTTTATTTTCTATTTTGTAAAGTATATTATTTATTTATATATTATTATTTCGGCTCGTGAATATTGATGAAATTTCTTTACTCGATTTTACTTGTAAATCACGCGAAACGTTAATTTGGGCGTATGTAATTAAATACTACGCCAGAATCGTTTGTAACTTGCCATAGATTTTCAATGTACACACGTATCTAACGTTTCAGCTCGCTTGCAAATATTTATGAGATACGAATGAGAAGATAATACCGTAAAAAATATAGATGGAATCGTATACGCGTAATCCATCGAATGATTTAGTGATAAGAAGAAAACGTAATAGCTTCCTTAATAGCTCTGATCATTATGACTTTCATATTTCGATCGATATAGAAATTGATATTTTTGTAGCAATGTCTCGAAATCGTCGGAAAAATACGTCAGTCATTAGCTCAACATACCTTACAAATCAATCGCTCAGTCGGCTACGTAAAATGTCAGCTAGGTAGTTACACGTCAACGATTGCCTTATGAAAGCCTACCTCTGCAAGTGTTCATGCTTTATAAGGTACGCATGGACGCGCTATTATCAAAAATATACCTAATTTTTCTAATCTTATCAATTGACGTGTTGTCCCGATCGAAGTTATTATATCGTCGGATAGTGACCAGAAAATGGTTTGTTATATTCACGGAATTTCTTCGAAACGTTCAATTGTAATCTAAAACGCGCGTTTTAATTTAAGGCTTTGCCGATACTGCAATGGATTACAATGCAATACTTTAATATGATTGTTTGTACAAGCATTGATATTAGCAAGATAAGAGCAAGTTCTTAGTAGTTCAGTTCGTTTGGCTCTGTCTTATCGTCAATATCGCTTGAATTATTACATTATGTTAGGTAACTCTCCATCTTGATTTAGTAAAGTAGATAATGTAAATAAATTCTATCGTGATTATTCTATGAAAGAAATATGTTTTACTTTTCGAGTTGTACGTACTAATGTTTAATTCTTATAATATTTCGGTCGGGTTTTGAGTCATTAATTTCTCATCTATCGAGTTAACCGATTGAGCAACAATCAGTAAAATGAGGTAACGCAATATTTTCAACAATCATTCTTTAAAAAACTCGAAAGCACAAAAAGAAATCCTATAATATGGGAAAAAGAATTTATTATAGTGCTATCAATATTTAAACTTTTTAAAATTTTTCAAAATTGTAGAATCTAATAGTACTTAGGTAGCAATTGAAATGGCAAAGAAAATGTTGAAGTAACTACTATAAGAAAAACTTTACATCTTCTCTTTTGTATACACGTGACCTTTTGTATACAGAGACCGCTGTTACGAAGAGAGTAGTGTTACAACCATTCGCGGAGAGACGCGGTTGTGAGGAAAACGCGTCAGCGAGAGGCGTAAATTCTCGCTACGATTCTGCTAATCGACGCCGCGAAATAGTCGTTCCTCTGTTTTGATTACAGGGGTAGTTCAATGAATTTAACACTGTATTAACAGGTTAACATAAAATGGTATATTTGACAATATTTAACAATAATATGATGAACACGCCACACATTGTTTAACAATGAATACTGTAAATATGTTACAGAAAGTCGACCCGACTTTACGATATCTCTCAATGAATTCGTTAGACTATGCGACCTTAATTTTAATCGTCAGACCTCTTGATGTATAACGTTTGACTCTTCAGAAGGGACTGATTGCCCTTCGATCATTTCTTTGTCTTCTCTGAGAGACGATCCCCACTATGCTCGGGTCACGCCATCGTTCGCGCCTATAATCACGTATACCGCCTTCTTGTGTGGAAAAAGTAACGGACCAAAATCGACGTTTCTAGAACTCGCTGCTTGGTGACAACTATGCGCTCGTCGATACATTGTATATGTTCCGTCGGGCAGATAAGACGATCTGTCTGCGACACTGTAGGACTGCGAGCGACGGTTAGAAATACAACCTGTGGTAAGCCTCGTGGCGTAACATACTCCCCCATTGAGAGGGTACCGATCAAGTGGTATGGTGTGATGTTGTGAGGTGGATCTCTTGTCAGATTTCTGTACTGTTGATTGTTTCGGAGTCATCTGGAGTCGATCTGCTCGGTAGTGGTACCATCCGCTTGATGCTCCGATCCAGAGTGCTCGTTGCCGTTCGAACGGTAGCCGTCCGTATGATGCCGTCTGCGCCGGGTTGAACCTTGATGATTCTGCCCAATGGCCATTGCATTGGAGGAACGTTGTCTTCTCTGAGAATGACGATGGTGCCTTCTCGTATGCCGTGACTGCCCTTGCTCCATTTGTTTCGGGTATTCAACTCGTTCAGATACTCCCGATGCCAGCGGCGCCAGAAATGTTGTTTGAGTTTTTGAATATGTTGCCAGCTGGAGAGACGATTGGATAGAGTGTCTCTGAAATCTCGTTCTCGAAAACTTGTTAGTGAATCTCCGATGAGGAAGTGACTGGGAGTAAGACTGGGAGATCGTTTGGATCTGATGATATTGGAGTCAGCGGACGGGAGTTGAGGATAGACTCAATTTTAATGATAAGTATGTTGAAGTTTTCGAATGTTAAAAGCTCGTTACCTACGACACGTCTGAGATGTCGTTTGAAGGATTTCACTGCAGCCTCCCACAACCCGCCGAAGTGAGGTGAGTTGGGAAGAATGAAGCGCCATTCGATCCGTCGATCAGCTAAAAAGGACTGAACCTTTACCTTATGATCGTCGGACTGCAGGAGGTTTTGGAGCTTTCGTAATTCGTTGTTGGCGCCAACGAAGTTGGTACCGTTATCAGAGTAGATTGTTACACAGATTCCTCGGCGAGCGATGAATCTTCGCAGAGCAGCAATGAAGGCCGTTGACCAGCTCGATGTGGACTGCTTTAACTGCAAGACATACAAAGATTGCTACATATACCTTGATTTTGCGTCGGTTACGATCCTTTCGTTCTTTGATGTAAAACGGTCCGCAATGATCGATTCCAACGTTGGTAAATGCCGAGATTCCGTTATCTGTGCAGCTGGAAGGTCGCCCAATACGTAAGCAGCAGCAACGGACGCAACCACTCCAAACTTGACTATCCACTTCAGCGTACTCCAAATTTGACTACGGCCGTCGATAAACCAATAAGATCTTCTTAGGGCATATAAGGTAGCTTGAGTTCCGGAGTGGAGATTCAGGAGGTGTTCATGCTCGATTATGAGCGCTGTAACTGAGGATTTGGGTAGAATGATTGGATGTTTCTGATTGAAAGACATTGGTGAGTGGCTGAGTCGGCCTCCGACTCGCAACATCCCGTCCTTGTCCAGAAATGGATTGAGTCGTTGCAGCTTCCCCTTCACTGCAGAATTTCGATCTGTTCGGGGGGTACGGATTTCATCTGAAAAATAACAGAGTTGTAATAATCTGACCAGTTTGTTATGCGCATTGGTTAAATCATGCGTGGTTAGAGGTCTCTCTCGATACTGTTTTTGTCTCCATCGAAGGCAACAAGCGGTAATTCTTATTAGCTTGGGCCAAGAAGAAAATCTCTCTAGTAGACTGTGGTCAGCCGGAGTCACGGACAGACAGGTGGCCTTCCTCTGCTCCGGTATTTCGATTAATGGTACTGGGTTCCACGTCGGCCAGTATCCTTCAGGTTGTTGTAGCCATTCCGGTCCATGTTGCCAAATGGTTGGTCGCAGGAAGTGTTATGGGACATCTCTTCCCAGAAAGTGTCGTTGAATGCCTCGATTCTAGAGGTGTCGTGAAGCACCTCGGCCCAGGAAGTGTCGTGGAACCCCTCTGCCCATGAAGTGTCATGGAACACATCGGCCCAGGAAGTGTCATGGAACACCTCTGCCCATGAAGTATCATGGAACACTACACGAAATGTAGTGGACCAGCTCTGTCCAAGAGGCATCGTTGAACGGAACTCCGGTGTTGCTTGGTGCTGATTCGTCCAACACGACGCGGAGTTTTGTAGTTGATTGGGAGGCTGGGCTCCCCCCGATGACCCGCCCGAATCGCGTTTTCTTAGTGATGATTCTTGGTGGAGAATGAGCGTTGGACGTCGTGACTGTAACTTGCCTTGGTATTGGAGAGTATGTCGGCGTTGTTAGAGCCAAGGGTGACTTCAGTGAGATGTTTGCGGTCCGAGACTTGACCGATGCAGCAGTCTGTGGACTCAGTGGACAAATGTTGAGAGCTGATGGGGTGTTCTGACAACTATCGATCTCATTTGAGGAATTCATCACGGTGGTGATAACGTGAAGATTATTCCGCTTCGGGTAACTAGCAGGTGTGGCCCCTTTCGGTAATGACGAAGGTGGCGTCTTCTCATTATGTCCAGGAAAATGTCTCTCCGATATAATATTCCTGCTCTCAGGTGATACAGGTGGCGTGGTATAAGACAGATTGAACGTTGAAATGCTGATTGAGGAGGAAATGCTCCTAGATAATCCGTCATCGTGGATTTCGAAACCTCTGCTGTAGGTTTTGATTCGAAATCGACTCTGTTGTTCTGGACGGGATCCAGTTTCTTCCGGTCCAGAAGATCGTGAGAGGTTGTCCTCAAGTCGCTTGTAGGCAATAAGCTGAGGATGTGAGAGGTTGTCTGATTTACGGCGTTTGGTGCTGTTGAACCAGATTGTTCAGATAATGATGACGCTATCGTGATTGTCGCCAGGTCGCGCCTTGGTGACGAGCTGCGGATGTGAAAAGTTGTCTGATTTACGGCGATTGGTGGCGCTGAATCAGATTGTTCAGGTACTGACGATGCGAATGTAACGTCAATTCACATCAGAAACCAGGCCACACACCGCGGACAGGATGGCACCCAGATGTCTGCATATCCTTGGCGCGTACCCTCAATAGTCTTAAGGACTCACCAGGGATCTTGGAATTTTCATAGTTAAGGTCCTTCAGACCAAGCGAGTATCTCTTGTCTTAGATTTCCTTTTACGTTTATTGTTTACCACGTGTTAACATGGAAAGTTGGTTTTCCCCACATCCGGTATGTTCCGTTAGCAACATTCTCGCAAGGGCAGCTAAAACCCTTCTTGGTCCACCAACCGTCTTATTATCCAATCGGAGACGGTGTCTACTGCCCTCACTTCCTTAATCAAAATTGTCATCAACAAATCCGATAGTCCCTTAGACACACCCACCCCTAGCCTTCCCCAGACACAGTATCGTCAGTAAGACGCACTTATTCTGTATCCTTAGAATAGTCAACATATCTTTATCGGCATCTACCCTTATAACAGTCACGAACTTAACGTATCAGTGTAACTAAGTTTTCAATAACGTGGTTGGAGTGAATTGCGAATATGTTAATTCAGCGTGTATTCTGTTGTGATTGCTGAATTCACAATAAAGTTTAATTAAAACAAAATTAATAGTTGAGTTACGACTCAGCTATTTTATTTCATCAACCAACCCTTAAGTTTACGTGACAATCTCGTGCACTTAGACGCACCCCATCATAGTTTTCCTCTGCAAAGTCATTCTCTCGTGAGGTCGCATTAACGAGTTACGTAATGTTTTTACGCCCAGTGGATATTCTATGTTTTAACAAAGAGTTTAACAAGGACGTTAGGAACAACTTCGACTTTGGAACAATGCGCATTTTGTTTTTTTTTTTTATTTAGTTGTTTACATTCACAATTTGTCCGATTTGGACATTTGGTAGAATTTATTGGCTGTTTGATTATCATGTGGGTGACTACCCCCAGCCGGGTACCATCTTCGTGTTTGTTAGGTTATATCCTTTGTAAGATCTGCTGGGTGTTTCCTTTTTAGTCTTCTTTCTATGCTTGTTGTGTTAATCGTTTCCGCTGCCAGCCGGTTCGGATACGTTGCTATTCTTTCTCTGTACCTTCTTGCACATCTGCTAATCTCCTCCTTGACCGTTGGTATTTCCAGGTCTTTCCGAATGTCCTCGTTTCTAACGTACCATTGGGCGTTTACTATTGTTCTAAGAATTTTAGCTTGCATTGTCTCTATTTTGCTTATATGGCTCATTGCTGCTGTTCCCCATAGTGGTATTCCGTACGTCCAGATTGGTTTTATGATCGTTTTGTATATTTTTAATTTATTTTCTATACTAGGTTTGAATTTTCGACTTGTTAGCCAATGCATTTGTCTCCTTGCTGTCTGTATTTTGTCTGTTATTGATTTGATATGCTGTTTCCATGTGAGTTGTGTATCTATGTGGAGTCCTAGGTATTTGACTTGCCTTGTTTGTATTATGTGCGTGCCGTTCAGAAAGATGTTTGGTGGTATCTGTTTTCGCAGTGTGAATGTAATATGGTTGCATTTATTGGGGTTTGCTTTAATTTGTTTAACTTGTAGCCACTTTTCTATTTTTGTGATATGTTCTTGTAGTAATGCTGTTACAGGGTTAGTGTGCCTGACTAGTACCGCTGGATATACTTGTCACCTAAGTGTTGAAAGTACTCTTCCCACATTTGTGATGTAATTTTGTGTCGGGGTGGTACATATACTGCTGACAACTATAAATGGTTGCTGCTAGTTTGTACAGTAACGGTGGTTGCTTGTATATATTCCTTACTAACTTGGCTGTGTAAGTGGTGTTCTGGTGCAGTAATTTTTTGTATATCCATAATGTTGACACCGCATACATTGAGGTATGTCTTTTTTGTGTCTGGGTGGTTCGACTGTGATTATTGTGTTCAGAACATTTTTAATTTCGAAAATTTCCTTGTTGTTATTTTTAAGTTCGAATTATATTAGAAATGGCGGTAATGGTTGTTTAATATCATATCTGTTATTTATCATATTATGTTATTTATCGCCCATACCTGATGTCCGATTTTGGCTAGTTCTTCGCATATGTTACTTGTATTTGTCTTTGGGTGTAGTCCTCTGATTACTGCTTTGTAACTTTTATCAGTTTTAAGCTGGTAAGTATGATACCTGGCGTTTTTCTCTTTTAACACTTTTACCACTTTTCTATAAGTTTCCGGGGTGTTAGTTTGGACTTTTACCTGGTCCAGTTTTAGTTGCTTAATGCTGTAATTTTCTTTACCTGCCGTGATGTTTAGCAGTTCAATTAGGGGGCCTATAATTTGGGCATCTAGATTGTGGTGGTGTAGATTGGTGGTGGTTTGGCGATGTGTGTTTTTGGTTTTTCCGCTGGGTCTGATTCAATCTCTTGTGGCAGTGCGCTGAAGGAATTTTGGAAAGGAATTTCTTGAAGTCATTGTTGCCTTTGTATTTGCATTTCCTAGCATTTGTATTTGATGTCATTTTTCGTTTTTTACTGGGAGTTACAACCTTCCAGCTTTCATTCTGGTGTGATAGATCGTTGTTGCTGTTGTTCTTCTCGTCATTCTTTTGTGTACTTCCCGTTTCTGTTTCCTTTATAACTGAGCAGTCATGATCTTCGTTGATTGTTTTGGGTTTGTTGTATCTACAGCTCTGTTTATAAAATATGTTTCGCCTTTGTGTAGTATTTTTATTGGTGGTACTTGTTGCTTATTTTCCATTATTTAGAGATTGGCTCGGTCTTGAGTCACTTTGTTTTCCCCACTTGTCGCACTTACGGAGGCACTGATTCATACGTCCGCATAGCTCGACTGTTCGGGCAGAACTGCATTTTGTTATCCCGTTGACCGCGGATTCGTTATTGAACCTAGGATCATTATCATTAGGTTCTCGAGTCAAATTCTGTAATAATCATATCTGCTCTATTACATAACAATAATGTCTAATTCAGATGAAGATTCGTTTCACGCTCCTAACCCTAATCATAATGTGAACCCGACATCCAAAATGGGATAAGTGCCGGTTATAACAGTGCAAGAGCTTACGATTATCGTGCGCGAGTTAATTCAGTCATCAGTGCAAAAATCGAGTGCGGAACCTAAAGATTTTTCGCTACCGCGTTTTAATCCTGAAACCGCGGGCTCCGACCCCACTGCATGGTGCGCAGCTGTCAATCTGATTACGGAGGAAAATCCTTTACAAAGCAGCGCCCGAAAGAAAACTATAATTTCTATAACGAGTGTCGAGTCGACTTCTACGTAGTCGAAGCGTTAACTGGTAGATCAAATCATCTGGGTGAGTCGTTTCCATTTTACTCCAATTCTGTTCCCAGTGTTCACTAATTGAAGAATCCGTAG
This sequence comes from Bombus bifarius, assembly GCF_011952205.1. Classification (NCBI taxonomy): domain Eukaryota; kingdom Metazoa; phylum Arthropoda; class Insecta; order Hymenoptera; family Apidae; genus Bombus; species Bombus bifarius. The sequence continues at coordinate 267,760 of NW_022884630.1, forward strand.
CCTCGAGATTTTCTGGCAAAAGAACGACTGACATAGTAGTAATGTGAGGAGTAGGAAATACCTGCATTAAAAGTACATCTCAAATCTTGTCCATTGTATGTATTAAAGGTTTTACATTGGAAATAATTTTTCATGTCCTTGCTGATAGTTATTTAAAATATGATATCGTGATTGATCGTGAAATTTTAAGTCAAGGTTTTGACGTAATATTACACAAAATAGCCTCGCTATGTCTAAAACAAAAATAATTAATGTTTGCAATAAAACCGCTGAAAAACGAGATCGATATTAATGAAGTTGACACTGATGTACATGGTAATGATAAAAGTCGAATAATTTCTCTTCTCGAAAAATTCAAAGATTCATTCGCTACGGGTTTTCTACGTACTCGCGTAAATACAGGCCAGTTAGAAATACGATTAATTGATCTTAACATCACCGTACAAGGAAGTCCTTATAAACTTAGCGAGGAAGGGCGAAGAATAGTACGTGAGAAAATAAGCGATTTAAGTAAAGCAAAAATCATAAGGCCTAGTAATTCACCATTCGCGAGCCCTATGTTACTCGCGAAGAAGAAAGACGGCGCAGACAGATTACGTGTAGATTCTCGAGAGCTAAATAAGAATACGGTCGCGGATCGGTACCCTCTAACTGTTATTGCGGATAAAATGGCGAGATTGCAAAAGGCGAGATACTTTGTTAGCCTGGACATGGCCAGCGGGTTTCGCCAAACCCCATTCATCTTAATTGTAGGGAGTATACAGCATTCGTTACCCTCGACGGACAATACGAGTACACAGCGATGCCGTTTGGTTGAAAAATGCACCATCCGTTTTACAGAGGGCTATTCTCAACGCCTTAGGCAACCTCGCTTACTCGTACGTCGTTGTCTATTTCGATGATATTCTAATTATTGCCGACTCGATAGATCAAGCTCTAGAAAGATTGTACACTGTATTAAATACTCTCATAAACGCCGGATTTTCTTTCAATTTTTCTAAATGCTTTTTTCTAAAGATATCGGTACTTTATCTTGGATATGTAACTCAAAACGGAGAAGTTCGCTCCACCCGGGGCAAATACAGGTCTTGATTTCGTTACTTGCACCAACAACCGTCACACAGCTTAGACGGTTCATAGGTTTAGCTTCTTACTTCCGAAAATTCATTCCTAAATTTTCACAAGTAATGAAACCTCTGTATGCACTTACTTCCGGTAACAAAAACATAACTTGAACAGATAAACATGAAAAGATAAGGCAAAAGGTAATTTCCGTCCTGACTGATGCGCCAGCGTTAATTTTTTGACCCTAATTATCCGATAGAATTACATACTAATACTAGTTCGGTTGGATATGGGGCTATTTTAATGCATAAGGTTGACAGTAAAAACAGAGTGATAGAATACTATACCAAGAAAAGTAGTTCCGCGGAATCCAGGTATCATTCGTATACCAGGAAGCGCCGCCGAACCAGCAGCAGCGGCGGATGGCCGGGAGGAGGCCATGGAGGTGACGGCATAGTTCAAGCGCCTGCTGCAATGCAACCTCGGTAGGTCGAGAAGAGCGCAAGATCTGCTCGTCCAGACCATCCGGGAGAACGAGGTGGCCCTAGCGGCGGTGGCCGAACCGCATCGTATACCCGACTCGCCCAACTGGATCGGGGACCTGGACGGATCCGCGGGGATAACGTGGACGTCGGCCTCGTGCGTCTTGCTGGACCGTGGCAGCGGCTTCGTCGCGGTCGAGTGGCTAGGAGCGGCGGTGGTGGCGGTGTACGTCTCTCCGAACATCGACCTGGCCGCGTACGGGGACTTCCTGGACCGAGTCGGCGAGTGCATCCGAGGATGCCTCCCCCGCCAGGTGCTCGTCCTGGGGGACTTCAACGCCCACTCGACCCAATGGGGAAATCCAAGGACCAACTCCCGAGGAAGGATGCTCACCGACTGGGCAGCGGGTCTGGGGCTCCTGCTGGCGAACAGGGGCTCGGCGAGCACCTGCGTGGCGTGGAGAGGATCCTCGGTGGTGGACATCACGTGGGCTACCCCGGAGCTGCTCGGGCGAATCCGCGACTGGAGAGTGGCCGAGGGGGTGGAAACGCTGTCCGACCACCTCTACATTCTGATGGAGGTGACCCTGGGGACCGAGGACGACGCTGGGAGAAGACGACGACGACCGGGAGAGAACCGTCGCCGCCCGCCGCCGCCGCGATGGCGCCTGAAGGAGATGGACAAGGAGATGCTGCGGGCGGCCACGATCGTGTCCGCCTGGAGCTGGGACGCCCGACGGACGACCGAGCAGGGAGGCATCGACGAGGAGGCGGAGGAGCTCCGAAGATACATGACCGCGGCGTGCGACGCCTCGATGCCGCGCTCCGTTCCGGGGGGTGGACGAGACCAGGGAACGTACTGGTGGACCCCGGAGATCGCCGAGATGCGAGAGAACTGCGTTCGGGCCCGCAGAAGATTCCTAAGAGCCCGTCGTCGCAGACTGACGCGCGACGAGGAGGAGATCTCCCGCCGCTACGAGAAGTACAGGGAGGCGAGACGGACTCTTCAGCGGGAGATCAAGACCGCGAAATCTCGGTGCTGGATGGAGCTGATCGAGGAGGTCGAATCCGACCCGTGGGGACGGCCGTACAAAGTGGTCACCAAGAAGCTGCGACCTTCGGCGCCCCCGCTGACCTCGGACATGAACCCGACGCTGTTGGACAACGTCATCGGGACGCTGTTCCCGCCGGAAGACACGGACGCGAGCCGACCGGCGCCATCCTCCCCCTCCGTCGACGACGACGAGGAGGCGGCGACGACGACCGCGACGGGATGGAGCGAGGAGCTGCGAGTCAGCGACGAGGAACTCTTCGAAGCAGCCAGGAGGACGGCGTCCCGCGACGTGGCGCCAGGCCCCGACGGAATACCGGGCCGAGCGTGGGCGGAGTCGATCGTCACCATGGCTCCCCGCCTGCGACACCTGTTCGACAGATGCCTGGAGGAGGGCGCCTACCCCCGGACATGGCGGACGGCCAGGCTGGTGCTGCTACGGAAAGAGGGCCGCCCGCCGGACTCGCCGTCCGCGTACAGGCCGATATGCCTGCTGGACGAGGTGGGCAAGATGCTGGAGAGGATCATCGCCGCCCGGCTGGAGGCCCACATGACCGAGAGGACGCCCGGATGGCACGACAGCCAGTACGGATTCCGCCGCGGCCGCTCGACCGTGGACGCGGTGAAGAGGCTGAGGACCATGGCCGAGGACAGGGTCTCCCAGAGAAGGGGTGGCGGTGGCGGTGTCGCTCGACGTCACCAACGCCTTCAACTCCATCCCCTGGGCCAGGATCGTGGAGGCCCTGCGACACTTCGACGTCCCGGCGTACCTGGTGGGGATCGTTCGAGCGTACCTTTCCGACAGATACATCGTTTACGCCGGAAGGGACGGGGAAGAAAGAAGACGGATCGAGCGCGGCGTTCCGCAGGGGTCGGTGTTGGGACCGATACTCTGGATCACGGCCTACGACTCGGTCCTCCGATGCCCGATGCCCCCGGGGGCTGGAATGGTGTGCTACGCCGACGACACCCTGGTCCTGGCCGGGGGACGATGGTGGCACGACACGGCGAATCGCACGGAGGACGCCGTGGCGTGCGCGATGGGCGCCATTCGGAGGCTCGGCCTGACGGTGTCGCCGGCCAAGTCCGAGGCGCTGTGGTTCTTCGACCAGCGACGAAGAGGAACACCTCCCCTAGGATCGACGGTGAACATCGGCGGAGAAGAGGTCCCGGTGAGACGCCAGATGAGGTACCTGGGTCTCACGATCGACAGCGGATGGACCTTCGGACCGCACTTCGAGCAACTGGTCCCGAAGGCGACGGCCGCGGCCAACGCCCTGTGCGGCCTCCTACCGAACATCGGCGGAGCAGGATCGAGAATCCGCCGACTCTACGAGGGAGTGGTTCGGTCCCGAGTTCTCTACGGGGCACCCGTCTGGGCCAGAAGCCTGGCGACCAGTCGCCGCAGCCTGACCTTGCTGCGGAGGCTGCAGAGGACGACCGCTATCCGCATAGCGAGAGGCTACAGGACGACATCGTACGCGTCGGCGACCGTGCTAGCGGCGTCCCCGCCGTTCGAGCTGCAAGCCCTGGCGCTCGAACGCGTATACGAACACCAGAAGAGGAACCCGACGCCATCGACCTCTGGCCAGCCGGCCTCGAACATCCGGGAGGAGGCGAAGAAGGAGACCTGGGAACGATGGCGCTCGCAGCTGATCCAGGAGGACGCCGTGCGGCCGCACCGGGCCGTTCGTGCCGTGCTTCCCAACTGGGAGACGTGGAGGGATCGAGGCGGAGCACCGCTGACCTTCAGGATGACGCAGGTGCTCACCGGCCACGGAGTATTCGGCGAGTACCTGCTAAGGATTCGGCGAGAGACGACGTCCGTCTGCCACCATAGCGAGGAAGAGGAGGACACGGCGCAACACACGCTGGAGTTCTGTCCGGCGTGGGCGGAACCACGACGCGTCCTACGGCTCGAAATCGGCGAGAGCTTAGCCCCAGAAGCGGTCGTCGCGGCCATGCTAAGAGGGCGCCAGGAGTACGCCGCTGTCCGCACCTACTGCGAGCAGGTCATGCTGGCGAAGGAGCGGGCGGAAAGAATCAGGGAACGAGCTCGCGACCCGTCCAGGACATCGCAGCGCCCTAGGAATACCACGCGCCACAGGGGCGCGACGCCACCACCGGTGCCGCCGCGCCCGGCGTAGGAGCGCGTGGAAACCAGGAAGAGGCTTCAGGGGACGGGGTTCCCAGGACGAAGCAGCAGGAGCGAGGCGCTAGGGGGCGTGGTCCCCCCTAGCGGTCCAAGAAGAACAGGACGCCTCCCTTCGACGAAAGGAGAGATAGACGCCCGGGGGTAACCGGTAGTAATTCGGGAGAGATCCCGGGTGCATCTCGACTCAGGCGTCAGGACAGGCCACCGTGGAGTTTTAGTCGGTAAGAGTCCGACACTACCCGCTAGCGGGTGTCCATGAGGATTTCTCCACGTTAAAAAAAAAAAAAAAAAAAGTATCATTCGTATGAACTAGAGACGTTGGCAGTTGTAAACGCCGTTAAACCTTTTCACCACTATTTACATGGACGAGAATTTCTCGTTGTTACTGATTGTAATTCCTTGAATAATAAAGCGTAGTAGTAACCGTGTGTATAGTAAAGTGTGTCAGAAACCGTCCGAATGTTTACTGTCGCGTGCCGCTACAATTATTTCTTTTAAGAGGAAATATAGAATTATTCCATACCTCTGTTAGGTAAAAACGTTCATCCCGTTACAGCGACTACGTTCGGCGACTGGTTGTCGCCTCGAGCCCAAGCTCACTATCATAAATCTCGAACAAATACTATCGGATTGAATGACGACAATTGCTTAATTACGGCTATGGTAGAATCTAGATTACAGTGTTAAGGGATTTTCCCAAAGTTCCAAAGGGAAGGCTCCGGTGTCCTTTCATCTCCCACATATATTATACACACGTATGTACTTAACAGATTACCAGTAACTCCTAATTATATTTTCTAACAAATTTTTACGCGATATGTAAGACATATTCTGCTATTCTGAAATTCAAAGTTCAATTAGAAACAGAGTGTGAAAGATCAAGTGTATAATATTCAATGTTTCACAATTTATAATTCCTAATCTACCCAAATTTGTAAGATGCAAATAAAAAATATTTAAGTTCCGTCCTGGTCGTACATATCAGAGTTAATTATTTGAAACAGATGACTTCACCGATTTCAATGATCTCGAAATATCAAGATGTTATCAAGACCATCATTCTGAATAACTTTTTCCTATAGATGTTACCGGCGCTAAGTTATCGAGATATATGCAAAAAATACTTTTAATATAATACGTATATATCTAATGATATGTAGCTTTTTGTTAGGTTTGGGTTAGACTTAAATTACGTTGGAATTAATTTTTAGTTACATTTTCTTAAAGTACTAGTACATTTTGTTATTAATGCTATATAACTGGAAATATTTTTGCATTATGTTGAAATAGTTATTCGGTTATCGAAATTATGTCATCAGTGAATTTAAATAAACGAATTCAAATAAAGAGACTTGTAAATTAGAAAATTTAACACACAGCAGGCGTTGCTTTCTCGTAAAAGCCTAGCTAACCCAATACCAATCGTACCTATGAGCGAAGCGAGTGATTCAGGAATTTTTAAGAAAAAAGTATTTTGGCCAGAAGTCAGGCCTCATTCACACACATAAAATATTAGTTTATGTTAAACATTGTGAAAGCCCTTCTGAACCCAAAAACACAATTACCTATACAACTACTCATACAACTACCTATTATACATCGACGTTCATAAATATCCTTTGCACATCCATATTGGGCTGACGTTTCGTAGACATTGCGGTCTAATTCTTCAGGATAGATTTGAAATTGATTGTTTTAGGCCCCACTGTCTCGTTTACATTGCGCGATGTTTCAGTTGGCTGATCCAACTAGTGATTCAACCCGAAAGATTCTTACAGAAAGACGTTTAATTTGATTGAGCAATCAAGTTGAAAAAGAAAATCTTATCGGAAATCCCTTAACGTCCGTGTTCAAAAACACCTGCATATTTTCTCAAGAAACATCGCAAAGTAATCGAAATATCGAAACATTCGAACAATTTGGACAGAGACAGAGGGTATAATATCAATCCGATTTGGGAACCTATCCTGCCAGCTTTATAATTCGATTAACCAATTAAGTTAAGGAATTTTCAATAAGATATTCCGGGTTGAATATTTGGTTAGAACTTTCGATTTGAGTCATTAGTTTGATCAACCAACCGAAACATCGCATGACATAAAGGTGATAGTGCGATCTGAATCCTCCGCTTCAGGTCTGCCCTGAAGAAACAGACTACAATGTCTACGAAACGTCAGCCCAAAATGCATGTGCAAAGTGCAAATGCAAAATTGAAATGCGATTGTTTATTCCGAAAAGCTAATATCAAAACTTTTACCCATTTTTGTTATATATTTCGGACTGTTACCATGCGTGAATAAAAAGTCTGACCAATTTAGTGCTTCTCTGATAATCTGATTCAATTGTCACATTTTATATGAGATGAAGATTACCCTCCGTGATTAAAATATCCTATTGTTTTTAAACAGAAAAAGTTGAAGTTTTATTATTCTCTTTGTTCTTATTTTATTTGTTCCATTTTTGGTTTCCCCCATTCAAAATATAATATTCACTTATTATTTAGCAACAGTTCGTATATATCATTTAAAAACACGTGGGAACTTCAAATTTTAAATATATCTCGAAAAATGAGAAAATACTAAGTAGGACATTTTAATTCAAAAACTTAGCACATATTGAGTGGTTAATTGGTTCAACAAAATTGCGATAGGTACTATGTAGGTTCATCTACATTTGTTAAAAATTCATAGCGCATAAAAATCATCTGATGAAAACAAAACGCTACCATTAAAATGTCAAAGTATTTTACAAAATAATTGCAAACTGATTTGAAATAAATTTTAATTTCGTATCTTTTTGTTAATTTATTATGACTAAACTAATGGAATGCCTTGATGCTTTTACGTTGTTCTATAATGAACTGCTAACAATTGTCAAACAAACTCTAGGCGACAATATGTTATATTGCAAACATGTCTCTAATATTAAATTGTTCTAATATAAAATAATTCTAATAAAGACAAATTGTTATTGGTGTATCTTATGATCAATTATGTTCAATTGATGTATATTTTCATTATTTCTTCATTGAACCTCGAACTGTTCTTTAACATATTTAATGCGGCAGATGTGAACGTACGCGTCATCAGAATTTCCTATTTTCTTAGGGGTAACGCGTGGTTAAATGAATACATGTTATAGGAAAGTCTATTTCTGCCATCAGGGACTCCCTTCGATATTTTATGCGGCACTGAATATTTTAAATAATCCTATACTACTTACTTGAAAAGCTCGCTGTTTCGTTTCACTGCTCAACATTTTATTCAAAAACTTGAAGTTATTCACAGAAGCTACCAACGGTTCATAATCAGACTCTTGAATCAAGTATTTCGAAAGATTAAATGGATTTCAATAATCCAAATAACCTGCTCTGGTTGAATGCGTCATCTATAAGGGCAGCTCTGTTCACTCTGCGTATCTTCTGAAAGTGTTTCGAGTTCAGGTAATAAGTAATCATTCGCCAATTGTCTTCATCATAATTCACTCGATAATATCAAATGTGTTGAATGTTAAAAATTATCCAATCATCCGAAGAAACATGGAATGGCATAATTAAACTTTCGTCTTCTGGTTTTAACCAGTATGTTGCGGTCGTATTAGAAAAATTCGTGATTGTTTCTGTAGTGAAACTCAATGGTATCCACCATTCGAATATTGACTGTCTTTGTCTCCAACAAAGCCGTTCTTGAGACACAGTAAATGTTTGCATTTCGTAATTTCACATGACAGTCACCAAAGGATATCCCGGTTGATTTATCCAGGATTCCATGACATCACTAATCGACACATTGATCTGTAGTTTACCCCATTTATCAGTAGAATTTTGCAAATGTTTGTATAGGTCATATGGAGTAGCTGCTGCGTACGACCTAGTTTTGTGAAAAAATAATTCTTTTTTGTAGCACAGTAGAATCATAGTTTTGTAATAATAGTTATTATTGTCATTATGAGACTACGGATTTTTATGAAAACTTATATTTTCATGAGCATAATTAAACAAGTGGAATCTAAGATTTGTTTTACCCACTAAGTATTATAAAGAGTACTATTCTGTATATTTTTGAACATTAAAATTTCGTAGAAATATGTAAAAATCCGCAATCTAACTATTATAATACACAAAAAATGTATCAACTTTTTGTCACTAAATACTACCCTTTTCCTACGAGAGAAGGTATTATACAGAATGCTTTTAGTAAGTGGACTGAACTATAGCTTTAGAATAATAAAAGATAGATACAAACATTGGACACAATGAAGAAGTTTCACAAAGTGAAATGTGAACGCTGCATGATGCATATGCCTCATTCGAAAGTGGAGGCGTTTCACAGATTCCAACGTCTTCTGTATTTTGTAAATTTAAACTATATAGTCCTGCATATATTAATTAATAGATGGACCTTCTAATAATTCTATACTATGAAAAAACATCTTCTATGCGAAGTTTGAAATAATTATTCTACTTTGCTGTTATGTCGTAAAATTATATTTTGCAACTATTTAAATTTTATTTGTATATTTAATTTCATGGTTAGGGAACAGCGCATGTACATAGTTTTCCAATAGTAATAAAATATTTGTTCAGAATGATTAATTTATAAAATGTTTTAACCCTGTAAGTCCTAGTAAGACTTTTGTTTTAACTCATGTTGACTTGTGTTTTAAACTCATCGTAGAATTCTTTAAGGATTAAAATAGGTTGTTTTATACTTCAGATTTGAAAAATCCTGGTTTGGAATGCATAATAATAATATGGAATCCTGAACTCTGACTAAACTTAGACAGTTAATCTTAATTTTGTAAAATTTATCATGTAAAGAACAAGGAACGAAGAAGGTAATAATTATACCATTATGTACCAAACATAAGTTCCAAATCTTTAAAATGTCCCCATATCTGAAAAGGTATAAACAAAATACGCAAAACCACTTACTTTTGTCTAATGAATGAATTTGTTTCATCTCCTATCTTATTATTTTATTGTTTTAAAGCTGTAACTTGATTCAGTTGTAAGAGATACCCTACATAAAAGGAGCTCGTTGATGCATCATTATAAGTTTCGCACCTGCACGCGTGCGCAACGCGTGCGAAAATCAATACGGTAATAATAAGAAATGTATGGATTTCAAGAATCCAATGATTGAAATCTTGTATCAAACATTTTTTGTGTGAGATTCGTTCTTTTACTTCTGTGTGTTAAATGATCTTAGAAATCTATTAGAAATTTTTATCTCTTATTAAAAGTCGTTTAAATAGTTAGTTAAAAAATAAATAAATAAAAGGTTGGAGAATATTATTAAAACAAAATAGAGATAATTTAATATTGTTAAAGATTCTTTTACCACAAAATAGTTATTACTGACAGATTATAACGTCCTACAAATTTTGCAAACAAAATTTTTCCATGTCTAAGCTGAAATTATCTCAATACCTTGTATCATACGATATTGGATTAATTCAGCAAAGATGTTTTCGTAATTGTATTAGCGTTACTGTCGTAGCTTTTGCATCTTTATGTTATATTATAAAATCTATATTATAAAACAGATAACAAAACAGATATCATAAAACAGATATAATAAAACAGATATTATAAAAATTTTATCTAGGTTCTTAATTGATAAGATAACTTTTTCTTAAGACACAATTTTTAATATACAGTAGCGGACAAAGTTTAAGACGATGGTTTGTAAACCGGATTACAAATATCTTATACGCATATTGTTCTTCTGTTCGGTTTGTCTCTTTGGAATAATATAACTGTATGTTTGACCTTCGTAATCTCAGACCGTCAGTTGTTAAATGCAAACAATGTACGAGTTACAACAGTTAGTTACCGCTTAGCACTTGTAATTTTGGAATGTCAAAATCATTGTTTAGTGTGCCTTTTATTGCTTAAAATTCATTTAGGTAAGAACAGGCTATGGGTAAATCAAAGAATTTACTTGAAAACAAAAGGGAACAAATCATAAGGCTGTGAAAGCAAAGTAAAACCTTCACCTAGATAGCAAATATACAGGTCAGAAACGGCTTGTAAGCAAGCTTGATATAAATTTTTAAAGGCAGACATGTATTGCGATCAACCGAAAAACGGAAGACCACGGAAAACAACGCCGAAAATGGATCGCCGGATTCATCGACTGAGCGAAAAGCCATAAACCATAAAGACGATACACAAATTAGTGCTAGAACTGTTAGGAAAAGATTAGAAGACTTCAACTTAAGAGGACGAAAACCCCAAAAGAAGCCACTATTGAGTTCTAGGAATCGAAAAAGACGACTTGCATTTGTTAAAGTTCATAAGCATAAGCAAGTTTAAAAAATATAATCTTTCCTATAAACAAACTTTTAATTATCCTAAAATCTTTTATAACATACGATTAGGTCGCTTAATTTTCAAATATTCATGTTCATTCGCAGACACGATAGGATACAGAGTAATAAAAAATATATGTTTCAATAAAATATTTCAAAATTAACTTCAACAAAACTGTCGTAATTTTCTATGATTTAACAATATGAGTTAGAAGTTGAAAATTTTCCAAGATATAATATGAAGAAAGTAGAAAATATAGAACGTAAGACAAAGACATCGTAACTGACATTATCACGCGTAAAACCCCAAAAAAGAGAGCCAGAAAAGAAATTGTATCTAATGGTTAGAAACACAGCAAAAGTTAGAAGAAACGTAGGGAGAACGAAGACGAACCGAAATTGAATATACATATGTATATCGAGGTAGACGAGGAAAGATAAATCTTTGGAGATCCTAAACAGATGATACGTCTAGACCCACCTATCTTTTGTCGATGCCTTATTGAGATATTCGCAAAAAGTTCGAGAGAACGTTACTACCCAACTACTGTTAATTGTACTAAATTCTCCAAGGGATGAATTTAATCACACCCTATGACGCCTATAAAAAAAGTCATATCATAAAAAGTAATAATAAAAAGTCGAGCTGGAATGTCCGATGGACGTTTACATACTTAAATTAATAAAACAATATACGAGTTGAAATTTTTTACTATGTTAGAAGCATTTTACGGTATTTTGCGCGGCGTTCGAGAAGATTGTAATATATAGTATTTAGTATGCTATTTAGCAAGTAAATGGGCAATCTAACTGTTGTTGCATATGTATCTAAATAAAATACAAATAAAATAGAAATTGTTTTATACTTCCTAGCGTTTTTCGAAATCGGTAATATTTCTTTGGCATAAAATTTCATTGTCATGTTTATATATATTTTCAAATCTACCAGGTTATTCCTATATTTAACTATGCTGTAATAAAATATTTTCTTTTATTCAAGAGATATAAAAATCAGAAAATCAATACGAATGAACCTATCATTCTCTCCTTGTGGTCTTCATAATATTGTAGCTTTAGTAATATTATTATATATGTGATTGTTTATTCGACCAATCGCGGGGAGACGTAATCGCAAGGAGAGACGTCAACGGGGGTCGTAAATCCCCGTTACGATTATAACAATCGACACCACGAATTGATCGATCCCCTGATTTCCGTTGAGATAATAGGGGTGATTGAGGTTGTATAACCCTGTGATTCACAGAATTATAAATTATATGTTTCCAGCACTTAGATTACACTGACGTAGAGAAATAAGTAATTAACAACTTGTCGCACGAAGCTAAGATAGATATGTGCGTTAGAGCAGGGCTCTTATAATTAGATTTAGTGTATTAGTGGACGTAGCACTATGAGATTTAGGAGAGGAAATGTATGCTCGACAATACCGAGACCGACTCTCGCGTTATGCTTAGACTGCCCCGTTGGGCTTTAGCGTATACTTAGTAGTTGACTTTTCCAACGATGTAGAAGAAGTGAAGTTGAGTGACGATGCTGTGTCCGAGGAAAGCTAAGGATGGGTGTGTCTAGCGCACGGGACCATCGGATTTGTTGGTGCCGATGTTATTTAGGAGAGTGAGGGAATAGGCTTCGTTTTTAATTGGTTAAACGAAGGGTCTTAACTGCCCTCGACAGAAAGTGGTTAGTGGGAGGAAAGTTGCAGCGCACGTGAGAAAACTAACTTTCCCTTGTCCCGCCGTGGTAGACAATAGTCTTTAGAAATGCTTCGGACACAGATGTTTGTTTGTTTTGAAGGACCTTAGCAGGCAAGTGACTCGGGTTTATGACGGGTGCTTAAGGATATTGAAGGTACGCCGTACGGAAAAGCGGACATCTGGTGTCCGTCTGGCCCGCGGTGTGTGACCTGGGCCAGGCAGAGAGGCCCGGCGTAACAGTGATTGACATTGGTTGCAATCGATGTAATGTACCTACGAAGCAGCGCAACAGCTGATTAGTGAGGTCGGTGAGAAGTTCGTTTATCTTGGCTTGTTATAAATCCATATCTACTAGACAGTTAAACTAAATATAAATGCATCAGCTACGTTGCCTGTGACTGTATGGTATTATGCAGTACTCGTATACACATGTTATTGTAAATTTTTGTTCAGTACCCAGTATAATTGCGACTGGAATATATAGGAAATTAGATATCTTTGGTTTTACAACATATTGGCGAACTTGATTTTATCTTGGCATTCTTGTAATTAGTAATGATAAACAACTGGAACACTGATTCCTTATAATATTATATTGAATATCAATAAAGCAATTAAAAATAAACAGACAAAAGAGTTCCTTTTATAGTATAATTAAAGTTATTGTATGAACGCAAATTACAATTTAATGCAATTATGAAATTAAATTTTTTATCTACATCTAACTTTAAATGTTGGTTATTTAATTTTTCATTGTTACGAAATGTAAAAATTGTTTCAAGAAAATATGTATAGAAGCGGACAAAAGTTTAAGACGATGATTTGTAAACCGGATTACAAACATCTTATACGCATATTGTTCTTCTACTCGGTTTGTCTCTTTGGAATAACATAGCTGTATGTTTGACCTTCGTAAGCTCAGACCGTCAGTTGTCAAATACAAACAATGTAGGAGTTACAACAGTTAGCTATCGCTTAGCACTTGTAAACGGTGGACATTAGTTTAAGACGATCTGTGTAAAATGTAAATATGAGTACAGTTTTTGAACATTTTGATTCTGGAATGTCAAAATCACTGTTTAGTGCACCTTTTTTTGTTTAAAATTCATTTAGGTAGGAACAGACTATGGGTAAATCAGAGAATTTACTTGAAAACGAAAGGGAACAAATCGTACGGCTGTGAAAGCAAAGTAAAACCTTCACCGAGATAGCAAATATAGTGAACAGATCGGAAACGGTTTGTAAGCAAGCTTGGTGTAAATTTTTAAAGGCAGGCGATCAACTGAAAAACGGAAGACCGCGGAAAACAACGCCGAAAATGAATCGCCAGATTCATCGATTGAGCGAAAAAGATCGTTTTCGTAGTGCAAATAATATTGCTGCGGAGATAAACTACAAAAACGATACACAAATTAGTGCTAGAACTGTTAGAAGATTAGAAGACTAACTTAAGAAGGTGAAAACTCCAAAAGAAACCACTGCTGAGTTCTAGGAATCGAAAAAGACGACTTGCATTTGCTAAGCTCATAAGCATTGGACAAGTGAAGATTGGCAAAAGATATTGTTTTCAGGCGAATCGAAATTCAATCGCGTCTCTTCTGGCGGGATACGGCATGTTAGACATCGAATTGGCGAAAATTTGAAAACACAATGCGTTTTAAACTCTTAAACATGGTGGTGGGAACGTTATGGTGTGTGCGTGTTTTTCCCGAGGCAGTCCTGGTCCGATATGTCATATCAATGAAATTATGGACCGTTTTCAATACATGGACATACTCAAGAACATAACGTTGCCTTTTGCACACAACAATATGAGTGATGATCTTATTTTTCAAAATGATAATGATCCGAAGCACACGGCTCGGGTTGTGAAACAGTTTTTTGAAGAAGCAAATATTACCGTGTTGCCGTGGCCGTTGCAATTACCAGACATTAATTCAATTGAGAATTTGTGGAGCATCATGAAAAAGACAGTACAAGGTTATAAACCGAAAAATTTAAATGAACTTTACTCTACAATTGAAACAGCTTGAAGTAATATTACGGTAGATCAATGTAAAAAATTAATAGATTCTATGCCAAGAAGATATACCGAAGTGATAAGAAATAACGGATATTAGACAAAATATTGAATGTAAACAAAAATTGTGTATATTTTTTTACCAAAAATTAATAATTTTTGTGTAGTTTTAAAATTTTGACCGACGAAATATTATACAAATTTCGTTCCTTTTTCATAACTTAGCTACTGAGCAAAATATCAAAATGAAATTTTGAGTAAAAGTATAAACAAATGTCTGATTAATTAATACCAAAAGTAGAACACTGTATTTATGTTTTTTATGGAAAGTAAATCAATTATTAATTTTTTCCATTTCGTCTTAATCTTTTCTCCGCTACTGTAATACTAGTACTTTAACACGGCAATATAAATAATAATACTCTAATAATATACCTAAATATTTGAAATTTATTTGTTATTTCAAATGTAAGATGGTATAAAAATATCTAAATATTTAGATATGTAGAAACACATCTAAATTAAATCCTATAAAAACATATCTGAAAAATTGTTTAATTAACCTCAATTCTTGTTGTACAAGGTGTTCAGAACATATATGTCATGATTTTGACAGATGATTCTATATCTGAACATCTGTTAAGGAAAGATACCGCAAAATTGAAATTCAAAATCAAATTTTTTGTGTTTGTCATAAAGAAGGGAAGCCTCAAAAGGACCATTAAACCAACCAAGTGAGTCATTCTCTTGGAAAATGACCATAAGGTTCCACTAGCTCGTACATTGACATTATTTACATGTAATATATTTACATTTTATAATCAGATTATAACCAGATTATAATCAGTTGCCTATTATTTAAATGATTCTGAATAAATTTTTATCTAAGATAATTATTCTAATAACTTCCTTTTAGTCAAATATTTCATGCAGATAATAATCATATTTCATTCACCTCACCTGTTTGATTACAAGTGTAATATTCCTTCGATGCCTGTCAATGGCAGATTCAAGTTTAGAGAAAAAGAAAAACATAAACAGGAACCATGTCTTCGCTCCTCAATTCGCTCCATTTTCATGTTTCTTTCCATAATTAGTACATTTTTTTTCAATCTTTAAGCTAATTGGGGTTTATGAATAAGCGGAAGAAAGATAGTAACGAAGAATTATTAGATAACTTAAGCAAGAAGAATAAAATAGTAGAAGGAACTATAAAAGGTTTATTGAGTTAGCATTCGAGGAGGTTCTCTCGAGTCGGATAGTAACGGTAAGGATTCACAAAGAATAGATAGCATCAGATCAAGCAGAAAGAATGGAAGCCCTTCTGAAGCAAAGGAGGAACAAAATAAATTGCTTTCTTTTAATTCCCATCTTTTTTCATTTCTTTCGATTAATATTAATTTCTTTTAATTTCCCAATTTTTCCAATTAATCAAATATACATTATTATAAATAACTCATCCGCATGATAGGGAAAACCCTTCCTTTATTCGCTTTACGGAATGTTCAAAAGATATTTAACCCTTCGTTTGCAACTTCATATTTTTCGACGTCATCTGCATACTGCTTCGTGTAAATCCACACAGCTCTTTTTTAGGTTTTTATAGTTTAAAAGGACCAATCAATTTTCTGGATACTCTCTCAAGTATTTAGAATATCATCCAGTAGTTTTTATTGCTATATTTGAACTCAATTTTTATAGTAAAGCAAAATTTGAAAATGAATTGGGGAAAAATGAAGAATTACTTAAAATTTTATAACTAATTTCCTAATAAAAATTTGAATGTAGCTTTGGATTTATACACCATTAGGTATGATCATCGAATAAAAAATGACAAGGCAGTTTCGACTTAGGAAAGCATGATTATTTTAACAATAAAAAATTGTTAAATTTTTATGTATTATCGGTGGCCTTGTAAGCCGGAACCGCCTGGTCATGAAGATACATGATTTACACAATAAATTGTGATTTTTTTCTGCCATTTCAAAAAATACCGATCTAATAATTGAGTAACTATTTTTAGGGTGTATAAATATTTAAAAACTAATCAAAAGTCGCAAAAAAGCAAAACTTTCAAACTAGAACACTAATGCGATCTACAACTTGAGTCATTTATAACCCTACACTTAAAAATATTACGTCATTTGTAGGATACGAACTGACAGAATTTGGTATCACGAACATAATATGACGTAAAATTTTTTTTAGGAACAAAAATGAGCTCTCGATCCTTCGTGAACTTCAAGTAACTACAAAAACAAGTTAAAAGGTTAAAAGAATAAGAATATACATGTTTGCCGAAGTGTTCACACAAAAGAACAAGGAAAATTAAATAAAAGTAAAATTAAATAAGGAGGCTTTCTGAAAATATGTACGCTCGCATAACGAATTAGAAAACACCAGATTTTTCCTATCTTACTATAGATATACATGTAAACATATATTCGCAACGCGTAGGTACACCAGAAAACTAACTTATCGTTTAAAGATAAATGCACGTTTGCGACGTTAAGACGATCATAAAACTTTTTATCCCTCCCCCCCCCCTCATATGGTAAGTAATAAAAGAAATTTACTAAAATTGGCCAATGAGATTAAGCAAAACGCTAATAACCAAGAGAAGTTAAAACTAATTTTAGTTTTACAAATAAAGTTAGATTCGTGCATTCATAACAAATGGAAATTTTAGTTCTCAAACGGAATAAAAAAAGCAGGAGCAAGAAAACCTATTAGAGAAATATCAAGATCCTGTTAGCTTAAGTTAAACTTGGAAATCCTTTTAAAATCATTAAAGCATTGATAATCAAGAGGTAGCTACATGACCAAGAAATGACGATTAGCAAATGCAGTGTTAGTAGCTTTCGTTTTCGCTATGAGAAGGTTGATCGAAGTATCAGCTCGATAAAATTCAATTCATGGGAAAATTACATGATACAGGTAAGCTCATCACACAAATTATGCATAGTCAGAACAAATGAAGAAGAGGTATCATTGAAGCAGGAGTAGCGAAAGAAACGAAAACCGTGTTCGAAGACAAAAACAGAAGAGTTTCTATTTGGATAAAATCTATCCAAAAAAAATCATAGAAGCTAAAATAATGGATAAAGTAACCAACTCTATTAAAAAGCAATCCTCTTCTAAGTCTCAAGTATTAGAGGATGCGACATCCGGACAGCCTTTAAACTCGAACAGCGTGCTGGAAATAAAGTCACTTCTAAATGAGTCAGACTTTCAACAGGGATTCAGCGGAACAGATCAAGCGGTTGTTCTCCAGAACGAAACAGCTACTCAACAACAGGATGCAATATCAGGGATACAATAAAGCGAAACGTCAAATGAGGTTCAAATAAATGTAGGTTCTACTGCTGGTAAATTGATATTAAGTTCTGTTAGAGAATACCAAATAGTCTTTCATAAAAAAGTAAAACGGACTAAAACTCCATCAGTAGAATTTGGGTCAATGGAAGAAATTTAAAGATTTAGGCAAGCTATTGATAAAATATGTTTGAAAGGAGTACTAGACAATTGCAAACCGAACAAAAGACAATTCTTATTAAATCAGTTTTTGGTCCCAAAGCCAAGCAGATTCTTCCGTTTTACACTAAATTTAAAAAAGCTAAATAAATTTATCAATACTAACAATTTTCAAATGGAGAATATTCGAACGGTTGCGAAACTGATTTTCTTAGGTTTCTTCATATGCATGATAGATCTAGAAGACGCATATTATATCCAGTACCGATTCACAAAAGAGCTGAAAATTCCTAAGCTTTGAATTTCTACGAACTTTATACCAATTTGCGTATTTGCTTATTGAGCTAAATTTAAGTCCATATATTTTCACAAAATTACTAAAATCAGTAGTTCGATTCGTAAGAGCTAAGGGTTTAATGTTGTTTATATATCTGAATGATATTATGTGCATTAGTAAAGATTATGAAAATTGCTACATGAATGTTAAGGAAACTGTTAACTTATTATAATTTTTATTAAATTCCTACAACTGCATGCAAATTTCTTAGGTTTAAAATTGATTTGATTGAATATGCAATTTAATTGACTAAGGAAAAAAGAAGAATAACGACCTTTTTGTTGAAAACATTGTGTTTAATATGATTTTGCAGAATTCATAGAGAAATTAATCTCAACTTGTCCAGCAGTCAAATATTATTATTGCCTGATAATTTCAACTATATGACGTAAAAATGCTAATTCCAAAATTAATTTTACTAGATCTGACGTCACGATTGCAAAATTTACCGATAACAATTAATACTATAAAAACAGCGGATTTCAATGTAGTACAGATGTATCAAGCACTGGCTGGAGAGCTACAAATGGTTTTGAGGAAACATACGGTTTTTCAGACGATACATAAACAGAATATCACATACGTTATTGAGAATTACTAGCAGTTAAATTGGTGTTACAGTCGTTAAAGAATTGTTTGAAAAATGGTCAAATCTTCTTAAAAACAATACAGCTTTGTTACATATAAATAATATGTCATAGTGAGTGGTGTATGTTACACATCATATAATAAGTTAGCTAAGGATATTTGGCAGTGGGCAGAGAAAAGAAAAATGTTTATATTTGCATCCTATAATGCAGCAATATTAGCAAGTAGGCAGACCGATTGGTAAGAATAAAAAATGACGATAGCGAATGATAACTAAATCAGTATTACATTGGGATTACTATAAGAAAATTTGGTACTCCGACGTTTGACTTATTTACTTTACAAAGGAATGCCAAATGTAACAAATTTTGCGCTTGAAAACGGGACAGATTCGGATTTCATACCGACAAATTTATTTACTGTCAGGTGGACAAAATTGGATTGGTATGCGTTTCCGTCTTTTAGCTTAATTTTGAAAACGCTTTTTAAGTAATTAAACGAGACGAAGCATCAGGAATTATTATTGCACCTGATTGGCCACGTCAAGTTCTTAATACCCATGGTACCGTTTATTTATACGTCTCCTTGTAGTCAAGCTCCTCATATTGAACCAAATATTGATTTGTTATAATCAATCATACTATCTTCGTGCAAAACGAAACGCATCCTCGGGCAGAGTATCTGCGTCTAATAGTGAGTAAACTATCGGGGAAGCTTTCCTAAAAGAAAATGTACCTATCACAGCAATGGACATTATCTTATAATTTTTAGCTCTTAGGACGACTAAACAGTATGAATCAGAATTGCGAGTATGGGTACAATTCTGCAAAGGGGCTAATTCTGAATTTTATGAATCTACAAGAAGTAGTCTCCTAAAATGTTTAAGTAAGTGGCTTCAAGCACATAGTATTTTAACTACGTATAAATTCGCAGTATCCTTGATTTTTCATCATATATTTTCATCAAAATAAAATAGGCGAAGACGCAAAGTACTAACAAAAAGCAATAACATTATTAGCCCCAGGTATTGCTTTTGTAGGGCACAGACGTTAGTATCTATTGAAATATTTAACATTAAGTCAACACCAAGAGACCTAAAAATAAAAATTCTAGATGTTATTAAAACATCAAGCCTAAAACGTTATCAGCTACTATTAGTCTTACCAAAGTCTGTTGAAGAGTCTAACTTACGTACCGTGACGGTTATTGCAGAATATATAGATATTATATATGTCGGGTTTGCATTAGAATTAGGGTTAGGCGTGAAACAAATCTTTGTTTGGATTACACATTGTCGTTATGCAATAGAGAAGACATTGGCTAGTGCAAATACGATTATTATAGAATTGGACAAGTAACTGTGGTAATTAGATACTCGAGAGACTAATGACAATGATCCTAGGTTCAATAACGAATCCGTGGTCAACGGGATGATAGATGTACGTGCTCACAAAATCTAAGTCGGACTCTTTGTTAAAACGTGGAATATCCACCGAGCGTACAAACGCTAAGTAACTCGCTAATACGACCTCACGAGAGAATGACTTTCCGTCACGGTGACGCTGCAGAGGAAAACTATGATGGGGTGTGTCTAGGTGCACGAGACCATCGGATTCGTGAAGAGAAGTCTTCGTTCGGAAAGTGAGGGAAATTGACGTTGCTGTTAATTGGTCAATTTCCATGTTGGTTAGAGAAGGATGCTAGCTGCCCTTGAGGGAAAGTTGCTAGCTGGAAGCGTTGTTCATGAGAAAAATAGATTTATAACGGGTCCTCAGGCTAGCTGAACATGTACTGTGAAGATGCATTGACATCTGGTAATCATCTTACCCGAAGAATAGAGTCTGCATGTGGCGAGGCACGGGATAGAAACGGTTGGAATGTTTACTGTCGAGTGCCGCTACAATTATTTCTCTTTAAGAAGAGCTATACTATTACTCCATACCTTTGTCAGACAAAACGTTCATCCCGTGGCCGTGGCTACGTACGGCGACCAATTGTGTCACCTCGAACCCGAGCCCACTGTCACAAATCTGGGACAAACATAATCAGATCGTATCACAACAACTACTTCTGTGTTCTATTATTTTAGTACAGCTATAATAAATAGTTTAGACCAAAGTATCGGGGATCTTCCCAAAATTCCAAAAGAAAGGCCCGTTATCCCTACATCTCCGACATATAATGTCGGGTTCTTGTCAAGATTAGGGTTAGGGGCGTTTAACGAACTTTCACTAGGATTAGCCATGGTTATTATACAATAGCGGTAATGTTTATTATCACAATCGTAAGTATTACAAAGTTATCGAGTAACCGCGGCGATTGGACACTAATGATGGTGGCCTCAGGTTCGATAACGAATCCACGGCCAACGGTACGACGAATGCGATGTGATACACGATCCTGGTGTCACTCAACGTGCAGGTAGTACTGCTCTGAATAGACTCAATCGCAGTCAAAGTGGAACTGCCCTTATATAGTTCTCTCCCCACCTCTCGGGTCAATCTTCGTTTTTAAGGAGATATATAATTATTCCATTAAGCTATATAATTATTCCATACCTCTGTTAGGTACACGTCCCTCCCGTGACCGTGACTACGTTCAGTGACCCGTTATGTCACTTCGAGCCCAAGCCCATCGTCATAAACCTTGAGCACCCACAATCGGATTAGAACATTACAACTATTTTTTAATTTTATTACTTAAGTGTAGCTATAGTGAAAGTCTAGACACGACCATCCTGACTATCACACGTCCCCGGGTGTAACTGAAATATTGGGTTTTCCCAACATTACACTCGATACAACTAAGGTTATTTACAATTTAACTAAATGTCCAAATAAGCCAAGGGTTCAGTTCACCAACAAAACTTTGTTCGGAGGTTTGATAGCAAAAGGAATAAAAGAAAACAAAAATTAGTAACATTATGATTAATATTTAAGGTGCTAGTTGCATCCTGTGGGTTATCAGTCGGATCGTAATGACATGATGGACCATTCTCCATTTCATGCCCAAATGAATCTCGTTTTACTATATCGCACGAGAACATAGAGCTTCATTCCACGGTCTCACTGAGCTTTACCACATTGTCGCCCCGAGACGCAAGTGAACTACATCACAAAGTCTCACTGAGATTTCTTACACTGTCCCGCCGAGACGCAAGTGAACTTGCTCCGCTTGATGTTATAGCTACAGTGCAACTGATCTTCCGAGATTGGAGTACTCATACCGTCATGGTTACTGTTCCCGTCATCACCACAGACATTCAATTCAACAGGAATACAACTATCTGGCATTTTTCTTAATCTATCGTGACTGTATTTATACGATCGTTTACCGTCTAATATTTTTAAAATATACCTATCTCCGTCCAAAATTTCTGCTATTACAAATGGACCCTTAAATTTTGGATCTAACTTAGTTTGATTTCTTTCCTCATTTTTGCGCAATACAAAATCACCGAGATTAAATCTAACCACGTTAGCTTTAGTTTTGTCAAATCTATCATTATCATATTTGGCGCTAATTGCTATATTTTTTATTGCTTGTCGTCTTACATCGGAGATGTCTATTTCTTTCTCCTCGAAGTTATTAGGTAGCGACAAGTCGTATGGTCTTGCTGTTCTATCGATTAGTAGTGCCAATGGGCTCGATTTAGTCACACGATTGGTGGTGTTACGACCGTTCGCGGAGAGACGCGGTCGCGAGGAAAACGCGTCAGCGAGAGGCGTAAATTCTCGCTACGATTCGGTGAATCGACGGCGCGAAGTAGTCGTTCCCCTGTTTCGATTAAGATAACAGAGGTGGTTGAATGAATATGACACAGTAGTAAGTCATATTTCACCGTTTATTCCACAACTTATAACGAGGATAGTTACACTGGTGCGTATGTACGAGATGAATGAGTGACTGATCTGCGGGTGTGTCTACCCGCTCGAAGGATGTTGACCGTTCGAAGGATGTAAAATCAGTACCGTCTTGGGAGACGATGATGTGTCGGAGGAAAGCTAAGGATGGGTGTGTCTAGCGCACGGGACCATCGGATTTGTTGGTGCCGATGTTATTTAGGAGAGTGAGGGAATAGGCTTCGTTTCTAATTGGTTAAACGAAGGGTCTCAACCGCCCTCGAGAGAAAGTGGTTAGTGGGAGGACAGTTGCAGCGTACGTGCGAAAAACCAACTTTCCTTAGTTAAGCCGTGGTAGACAATAGTCTCGAGAAATTCCTCGGAAACAGATGTTTGTTTGAAGGACCTTAGCAGGCAAGTGACTCGGGTTTATGACGGATGCTTAAGGCTATTGAGGGTACGCCGTACGGAAGAGCGGACATCTGGTGTCCGTCTGGCCCGCGGTGTGTGACCTGGGCCAGGCAGAGAGTCGCCCGGCGTAACAGGTGGTGCAATTCAAAGCCAATTGTATTTCGCCAATCGCGTCTTGCCATGACCGCCCGGTCGTTTCTACTGTTGTAAACATATTTTTCAGCGTACCCATAATACCTTTCACCTGCCCATTAGCTTTACTAGCACCGGCTGCTATTAAGTGGAGCTTAATTTGTTGACCTTGTCAGAAATCTTGGAATTCTTTATCGGTAAAACATCTTTCTGGATCCGCTATTATCCGGCAAGGACTCCCGAATAAAAATATAACAGACTTTAGCGCTTTAATTGTATTAAGGGAATCTACTTTACGCGTATGATGCAAGTATACAAATTTAGTGAAAGCATTGATCAAGACAACAACATATTCTTTCAGGTCACTCTTACCAGCTAACTTGCCAGTTATGTCTATGTGAACGGTATGCCAAGGTATGCTGATCTTAGGTATAGGATGTAGTCCGGCTTGTATTTTACCTAAACTAGCCTTAGAAACGTTTCAAGCATGACAGTTCTTTACGAATTTACGAACATATTTCGCCATTCCTTCGAACCAGTAATACTTTTACAGTTTCTCAAGCGTTTTATCCCAACCTAAGTGCATAATTAACTGGCGCACGTGATTAATAACAGACCACCTAAAACCTCTTGGGACAATGGGCAAGCAGAGAGTTCTGCCTCTTCTTTGTATTTTACGATGGAGGATACTGGGCCGTAATTTATACCACAATATATATCGGGCAAGACGATATATATGTCGCGGATTCGTTATTGAACCTAGGATCATTGTCATTGGCTGCTCAAGTATCTAATTACCACGGTTAGTTGTGAAATTCTGCAATAATCGTATTTGTACTAGTCAATGTCTTCTCTATTGCATAACAACAATGTGTAATCCAAATGAAGATTCGCTTCACGCCCCTAACCCTAATCATAATGTGAACCCGACATGTATATTCCTAGTAATGCTAGAGCAACATAACTAATAATTTGTAAGGCACTTAATTCCTCTTTGTTAAAACTTCTAATTCTATGTTCATAATTAAGAGAGTTTACTTCGTTGGAAATTTGATTGAGGTGCATTCTATACGATTGTACATTATTAATGATTTTTGGAGCATTTTCAGTTTTTGTTAGGATTTCTTCTAGACTGTCATTTAAGGGTAAAGTTATAGTTTTGAGATTTATTTTGTAAGTTATATTGGTTTTTAGTTTATTGTTTTCATCAAAAAGTTTATCTATATCTTTATTTATTAATTCTAAATCATCGTCATGCAGAGTTCCAAATAGACTTCTAGAAATGGATCCAACAAAATTCAATAACCCTCTTCGATAACGAGTGTGTGTCATAAGTTTAATATGTACTACTAAATTATCTAAATTTCTTTTGCGAGCGCGATGTGCAATCATTTCATTGAAATACGGGCATTCACTTTTACAATGCTCTGTTAACATTAGTCTAAATCTCTTAATTTCGCTTAGTTTTGCATATACAGGGTGGTTGGTAACTGGTGGTACAAGCGGAAAGGGGGTGATTCTACGCGAAAAAAGAAGTCGAAAATATAGAATAAAAATTTTTCGTTTGAGGCTTTGTTTTCGAGAAAATCGAGAAAATCGTGCACTTTATCACGTCTCGTTATAACGGATCTCACTGTAGATCGTTGTCTCGATGGAAAAATAAAAAAAAAATTTTTTTTAAAGTTTTTATTCTATACTTTCGACTTCTTTTTTCGCGTAGAATCGCCTCCTTTCTGCTTGTACTACCAGTTACCAACCACCTTGTATATCCTTAATGTCTAACCCATAGTTACGTTTGCAAATTCGCTATATA
Organism: Bombus bifarius; assembly: GCF_011952205.1. Classification (NCBI taxonomy): domain Eukaryota; kingdom Metazoa; phylum Arthropoda; class Insecta; order Hymenoptera; family Apidae; genus Bombus; species Bombus bifarius. The sequence goes on from NW_022884630.1 coordinate 293,160, forward strand.
AGTATGCATGAGCTAGTGTTTCTTGATATATAGAACTGTCGAGGTACTATATATGCTATATATAGGTACTAGATATATCGAACTTAAGACGTATAACGTTTAGCTTAGCTAACTATGAAGAAGGTGAAGATCGTCCTGGAAAGCAAGGTTTAATACAATTACCATGTATTTTCCTAATCGAGTCATATTATTATTTCATAATAAGAGGTTTTTACTTTTTCAATGCTATATGGCCCTAGCCATTCAGTATCTAACTTGTATTCTTTATGATCGTTATGAACTAATACTAAATGTCCTTCTTTAAAAATAGATTGAGGTATAATAATTTTTCTTCTTTGATCTCTTTGATATCTTTGTTTACTCTTCATTAGAGTTTCTCTGGCTTTAAGTAGTTTGGCATCCCATTCTCTTTTCCTAAAGCTAACCTCATCAGCGTAAGTTCTTTAGGGATTTTGGGATATGGTAGAGGAGATGTTACGCCACGAGGCTTACCACAGGCTGTATTTTCTAACCGTCGCTCGCGGTCCTACAGTGTCGCAGGCAGACCGTCTTATCTGCCCGCCAGATCATATACAATGTATCGACGAGAGCATAGTTGTCGCCAAGCAGCGAGCTCTAGAAACGTCGCTTTTTGACCGTTACGTTTTTCACACAAGAAGAGGCATACGTGATCATAGGCGCGAGCGGTGGCGTGACCCGAGCATAGTGGGGGTCGTCTTCCAAATGAGACAAAGGAATAATCGAAGGGCGATGAGTTCCTTCCGACGAGTCAAACGTGACACTTCGACAAATCTGACGAGCAAACGAATTTATCTAGAGATATTGCAAAGTCGAGTCAATTTTCTGTAACATATCCATCATATTATAAAATATATCATTCTATGTTAACCTGTTAATACAGTGTTACATTCATTAAACCACCTCTATTGTCATAACCGAAACAGGGGAACGACTATTTCGCGGCGCCGATTAACATAATCGTAGCGAGAATTTACGCCTCTCGCTGATGCGTTTTCCTAGCGACCGCGTCTCTCCGCGAACGGTCGTAACAGGGGAGATTGGCCTCATGTCCAAATGTTAGTTCGAAAGGGGTATATCCAATGGCATCATGAACCATAGTGTTATATGCTAGACACACAAAATTTAGGTTTTGATCCCATTTTGTTTCATTGTCGTTTTGTATACCTTTAACATCTCGGATATTACAGCATGTGTTCGTTCTAGGCTTCCCTTGGATTGTGGATGGAATGAAGTGGTTCTTATGTGTTTGATTCTAAATGCTTCTTCGTATCGTTGCATTAGTTCGCTAATAAAACTTTGTCCTCTGTCAGTTAATATACGTTTGGGTGCGGAAAATATATAAATGTAATGATTCAGTAAAGCGTTCCAGATTGATTGGCTCTGTTGTGTTTTTAAGGGTACAAGTATCAAATATTTGGTTAGTTCATCGTGTATAGAGAGAATGTACTGATTTCCTATGTTGGTCTTTTTCAACGGACCTATCAAATCCATAGCGATTTTGTCATTAGGTTCTAATGGAGTGTCAGTTATTTGTGGTTCTTCCTTTCCTCTTACCCGAGTAGTCTTTGATGTTTGACATGTCGCGCAAGTTTCTATTCTAGTTTTTATTCTGTCCATTAAGTGTGGAATTTTATATTTGTCTCTAGTTCTGTCGTACGTCTTTTATATTCCGGGATGTCCTATCATTGTTCTATCTCTTTCTCGCTTAAACTCTGTATTGGTTCGTAAGCAAATTCTATGTCGTCGCGTTGATCATTGAAAAATAAAAGAAGTCTTTTTATGTGTGTTTTGTCTTGTGCGATTAAGCTGTTGTCTCCTATTCCTATCTTTCTATTTGTTTTAAGTATGTTTGATATTTTCTGTAACCATATACAGTCATATGGGCCCAGATATGTTTTTGTTAATTGGAAAAAGTTGTCCTTGTTACATGTTAGTTTCAATAATTTTGGTATTTCTTCTGATTTTTCCCAGTCTCTGAATTGTTTTAATAAAACGTCGGTTTGTGTTATGGCGTGTACCCTAGATAGGGCGTCAGCGGTTGTGTTTTCCTTTCCATTTACGTAATCTATGTCATATTCATACTCCTCTAACCTTAATCTCCATCGAATCAATCGGCTAGAGGGGTCCTTGCAGTGGTGTAGCCATTTAAGAGCTTGATGCTCTGTTTGAATTTTGAATTTGCGGCCTATTAATTATTGTCTAAGTCTTTTAACTGCCCAAATGATAGCTAATATTCCTTTTCTGTTGCAGTATAATTTCGTTCAGGGGGATTTAATGTCCTTGAAATGAAACAACAAAGGTGTCCGTTTTGTGAAAGGATGGCTCCTAGACCTTCGTTACTGGCGTCCGTTGTTAACGTAGATGTTTTCATATAGTCGGGATATTTTAGTACTGGCGCTTGGCACAACCATTTTTTTAATGTGTCGAAACTAAGTTGTGTTTTGTCAGTCCAGTGGAATTGTATGTCCTTCTTAGTTAGTTCTGTTAATGGTTTGGCAATTTTTGAGAAGTTTCTAATAAATTTTCTATAGTATCCAGCTAGCCCAAGGAATGATTTTACATCTGCAGGATTTCTGGGTAGTTTGTAATGCTTTATTACTTCTATCTTTTCAGGGTTAGGTTTTACTCCATATGCTGTCACTAAGTGTCCCAAATATTCTAATTCGGGTTTTAGGAATTCACACTTATCCAGTTATATTTTTAAACCTAGTTCCCTGAGACTTTGGAATACTATGGCTAAGTTTTTATTATGTTCTTCAATCGATTGTCCGAATATAATGATATCATCGAGATAAACGAAACAATGATTGTTAATCAAACCTCTTAACGTGGTATCCATCATTCTTTGAAAGGTAGCGGGTACGTTCTTGAGCCCGAATGGCATTCTATTGTAGTGGAAGTGTCCTTGTGGTGTGTTAAATCCAGTGTATTTCTTTGAATCCTCGTTCATGGGTATTTGATGGAACCCTGAGGATAAGTAAAGCGGAGAAATATTTCGCATTTCCTAGTTGTGATAGTATATCATCAATGTCAGGTAGTGGATAGGCGTCTGTTAGTTCGTTTAACTTCCTAAATTCAATCACTATTCGCCACTTTTGTTTCCCTGATGCGTCGATTTTCTTTGGAACGACCCAGACAGGAGAGTTATAGGGGGGAGTCGGAGGGTTCTATAATCTTTTTGTTTAAATTTCAGTCATCTGTTTATTTATTTCGGTTTTATGATCGGCAGAACGGTAGGATTTTACGTTGATGATCTTATCTTCTTTTAATTTGATGGAATGTTTGGCAAGAGATGTACATGGTAATGTTTCGCTGTCTAAATTAAATACGTCCATGTAATAAAGAATAATCTTTTAAGAGGTTTTTCTATGTGCGATAGTCGAATCAAAGATTTGAATTTTTGAATTTGATCTATGGTGTTTGTATTTTCAATAATGTTAGAAACTTGAACTGAGGACTTACCACCATTGATAAGGCATACTGGCGTTGGCTTTCCTTCAAGGTATACGACCTTTTGAACGGTTTCTCCTGGTACGAGGGTTTGTTCTCGCTCTAGCAGAAGGGTGTTATCATCTAATTTCAAAGTTTTATTGGAGAGTTTGAATTGGTATTGATCTAAACCGGGTAATCCTAATATGCCATCTTCTATAATAGGGAAATTATCGTCTACTAATGAAAAGTCTATTTTTTTGTTGAATAAATTCAACCTGACTTTGGAGTTAGATTCGTATTTGAGATGTCCCATGGAGAATTTCTTTGGTGTCTGGTATTATTGTTCTTGTTGGAATACAACGATATTAATCGCATACAGATGAGGTGATTGATCGAACGGATTCTTCCCTTCGTTGCCCAGCGATATCCCCACTAGCGTGCGTTCATTAGATGTATCGCGGCGGCTGGCGCGTGCATGCTCTTCCGAGAATTCGGCGGTAGAAGCGTAAGGATATGGATGGCACATCGGGCACGTCGGTGTCGCGCTTTGACGGCGTAGCGCTTCGTATCGCGAAGCCGCTGGAAGGTTCCGTGGCATGTGCCGCCACACAGGCATCTACACAGGTCACACTCATTACTGCATAGAGAGCGGGGTTCAAAATCTTTTCAGGGGCCATGGGTCACTAAGTTAGTCCGTCTGAGAATAACTAGCCAACTGTCAACATTCTACAACGCTCACTTATATTTCCTGTAATTTTTGTTTAATAAATATCACATAATATTATTTCAACACAAATATTGTGTCTTCCACGTATTATTAATCTTAATTTCAAGATTAAATTCTAACAGTTCTTCCTGGGTAGTGTAGCGGTTGAAAAGAGAGTTTGCGTTTCGTCCCGTATTTATATCGTTCGCCCGTATATTCGGCCGCTAGCGAGATAGACAGACTTGTTGTCGTCGTAGCCCTCTGGTGTTGGCTGTTGGTACCCGCTGTTGGTATCGCCCGGGAGGTGTTGCGCCGCGTTGATGCCTCGACCTGTCGGCGTCCTGTTGATACCCATCCGCCACAGTAGCATCTTCGTTTAAGTAAGTTGATTCCTGCCCCCGAGTCAACGAGAAATCGCAATCCTGTCGTCCTGGTAGTCATATTGTGTGTAATCTTCCCGAGGTAACATTGTTAATTCTGATTGTTCTTGAATGTGGTTTATTCCTGGAGGGGTTTTTGTTTGAGGCAGTATTCGAAAATTTTGGCATTGATTGGCAAGGTGTCCCAATCGATTGCATTTGAAACATTTCGTTTGTGTCCTTTCGTTTAATGGTCGGTTCTCAAGCTTTGCAAAATTATTCATTCTTGGTTGAATGTTTTGTGTGGGTGGAGTTTTGTTATTTATGTTACTTGTAATCGTGAAGCGGTTACCTACTGGACGAGACGTTTGGTTACGATAAGATGGCGGAGCGGTTGTTTGTCGTGTCATCCGTCTGCAAGCGTTGTCTTCGCGAAATATCTTTCCACGTCCATTGCTTTTTTTCTGCATCGAGGATGTGTGTGGGGAGGGGGGGATTAACCAATAGCACTTGTTCTATTTCTGAACGAAGGCCTCTTACATTGTCAGTCACAGAGTCCATGTATAGTCGATCGTTCATCGCTCGTCGAGTTAGTTCGTCTTTATATTCATTGATAATGCCGCATTGAAGTTTGTTAAAAGCACGTCGAAATCTAATGTTATAATTTTGCACGCTTTCGGTTAATCCTTGCCTTATTTCTCTTAACTGATCTTGGTGTTCTCTTACTGGTGCATGAGTAGCTACGTTACGTCTTAATGCTTCGTACAGAGTTTCGAATTCGTTAATATGGATATTGCGGATTGCCACTGCGGCTTTCCCTATAAATTTCTCTACTTTGATCATTTTTAACAATAACGTTTGTTCGCCGCACATCATTCTCATTTCTTTTATTTCGCGAATAAAATCTTCTACACTTATATCATCTTCTCCGTTTAGTATCGGAATATATTTTAATGCAATTTCAGCTTTTAGATTTCCAGAGTTTGCAGCTGTTGGATTGGATAGTTGGACATATGTTGGTGATTTTTGTGGCATAGGTGGAGGTGGATTAGTATCGTGTTTTAATACTGATATATTATCGTCATCGTTAGTCATCATAGAACCGAATTCAGTTGATTCTACGTCTATTTGTGAGAGTTTAACACGAGAGAGGTTTCTACCTAATATTTCTATTTCGTTAGCGCGTTTTCTATTTTCTTCGTTGGCTAATCTTAATGCATTCTTTATTTTGTTAAATTGTTGTCGAAATTCTTCGTTCTGTCTCTGTACTAAGTCTAAAATTGCTCTGGTAGAGGAATCGAGTGATCCCGTTTTATTTTGAGTTCCACTTGTAGAGGGTAAACTTGTCCGGCTTTTGAGTCTTTCTTGTTGTTCATTATGAATATTGTCTCTTCGCTGGAGTTGTTAGAGAAATTAACTTTTCGCATTCTATATTGTTTAAAAGAATCCAGACTTTTCTCACCTTGATACGTAAGTTGGTAGAATGAGGTTCCTTTGCAGTTGTGGCGGATCGGTATCAACAGGACGCCGACAGGTCGAGGCATCAACGCGGCGCAACACCTCCCGGGCAATCCGCGGGTACCAACCGCCAACACCAGAGGGCTAGGACGACAACGAGTCTGTCTATCTCGCTAGCGGTCGAATATACAGGCGCACGATACAAATATCGCACCTAGCGAGACTCCCTCTATGTCTAAGGCAGGGACTACCGGGCATAGCCTTACTGACAAGTCCACCGGTAGTCCCGGGACGAAACGCGCATTCTCTTTTCACCTAGCTCCAACTAATCCTCCGCCAAACAGTGTTTTTTTCTGTGGTAAATTATTGGTAACAGAGTTCACAACACAAGTGGTCCGAATCCTTCGATCTTCAATGATGTCCGTAGACCGAAATCGTAATTTCGTTTACACTGAAGCGAATGGATCCTGGCAGAATCGCCAAAATGTCACGTAAAAATGATAGGAATATAATAATAAAAAATGTTGGATTCTTGAACCAGAGTTCGAGATACCTTTATTCTATAATAAGAGTACAAGTTTACGACTAGATCGTTACCGAAAGATTGAAGTCTCAATCAAGACCCAGCCCTTCTAGATGTTCGTTTATCTTATGCCTACGTGTCGAATTCATATTCCTTTGTTTTGAGAGTTCGTGTCGTGTGCAAGACGGTTCAGGTTTCCTGAGTCGGTTGTAGATATTTGTTGACGTTACATATGCAACATAGCATGCTTGGAAATTTTAAAAATTTTAGCTTTTTTAATATATGTTTAGTATAGTATACTATACTATATAGTAGTCCATTTAATGTAATATCCGTGATTCATCCCTATTATCCATATGAATACATTGATTTCAAAAGAATTTAGAATCAATTTCTTAGTTGTACCTATAATGAGTCTTACACTGATTCTGTTATTAGTTCGAATTTAATGTTACAGATATCAATAATAATTTCTTTTACTTCAATCAATTTTTGACTAAGGAATATTTTAAGATAAAAGAATTCTAAATTGATTCCTTTTCAAATTTTTAAAGTCTATAAAACACATAGCGATTCGAAGTTTATTAGAATTTTATATGTGCTCTAAAAATTCTTAGCTATTATCTCCATTTTACATTATATTACATTTTTTACATTAAGTCTACTACAATTTTAGAATTTCTCTCATATATTTCAATATTGCTCTCATTGTAGCAAATAAAGGAAGACTTAATATTCTAAGTAAATCTATAGTATACAGATGAAAGGAAAAATTATACGGAAAATTCTTTCATACTTTTATATTTGATGATCGAGTCGAGAATGATCAAAAGAATACAGCAGATTAAGACATATCCTAGTCACACAGATAATTTACAGGAAAACTTGGTTTATATGAACTTATCAGAGCGCAAGAATGTAACTGGAGCTTACATAATACAAACTCATTGATTCTCTTTATTATTGATGATCTTTCATTCAGGTAATAAGAATTCATATTTAAATGAGTAGAATAAACAATAGAAATTCATTTACTCGAGTACTAATTTATATAATACTGATCACCAAATTTTGACCTTTTTCCGATTTTACATCCTTCAGTAGACAATTCTTGTTGATCTTTGTAACCTAAAAACGAATTTGCAAACCATTCTTAAAAAAAAATGCAAAGTTTCAACTTTGGAGATGTTTTGTGTTTTTCCAACAACAATTATTCGGTTGTTGCTGACACGAAAAGATTCTGTGAACTCTTTCTGGATAAAATGAGATAGATTGTTATTGCATTATAAAGATTTAAATATGTTTGAATAATGATTGTTCGACCGTTTCGCGAGGAGAAGCGATCGTGAAGAAGCGCGCCAGCGAGAGTCGTAAATTCTCGTTACGATTTGATAATCGACGCCACGGGTCGGTCGATTCCCTATTTCAGTTAGGATAATAGTAGTGTTTAATGGATTATAACACTTAACAGGTTACAATATATACTTTATTCCAACAACGTTGTAGATGTAGTAGATGTGTAGATGTAGATGTAGAAGTAGATGTAAGTAGTTACGCGTGATGCGTGTGGATGTATTCTCAGCGAAGTGTAAGTAACAAGTTAAACTGATGACTGGTCAATGAACGGAAAACCAGTCAAAGAAATGGTGACTGATCTAAGAATGAAAAATCAGTGAAGTTCGGTAGCGATGTTGTCGCGGAGAAAAGCTATTGATGGGTATATTTAGCGCATGGAACTATCGGATTCGTTGATGGTAATTTTGGCTAGGAAAGTGTCATTGCTTCTAATTGTATAAGAAGAAGGCTGATGAGTAAGGATGGGTGCTGGTTGCCCCCAATCAAAAGTCGCCCGTGGGTGACATTGTACATGGGAAAACCACTTTCCCGTGTTTTCTCTAAATGGGCAATGAATCTAAAGAATACTTCAACTAAAAAGATACTTGTTTGATCTGAAGGACCTTAACTATGAAGATGCTAGGATCTATGATGGGTCCTTGAGATTATTGAGAGTCCGCAATAAGGGTGTGTAGACATCTGGCAACCATCTTGCCCGAGATATGGAGTCCGGTTTGTGTACAGAATCACCGGACGTGACAATGATCAAAGTGCAAAGGACATCGTATCACTATTTGCTTACATTTCTCCATTTATTTAAAAAATTAAATGTTTAGAAGAAAATTTAACCATAGCACGCAAAAAGCAGACATTTCTGCAAACTGTAAGATAAACACGGAGAAAAGCTATAAAATCGTGTTTTCTGTTGAGTGTTATTTACTTACAAGAAGCTATGCCTTATAGTCCTCTCGTCGATGTTTCACGCCCCGGTTACGTGTTAAAAGAATATTTCGGAGTCGTTAGCCAATATTGCGTTTGTCGCCTGCGATCTTCGTAGTTTGGCACTTTCATACCATTTGTTGATTTACGCACGAGATCTTCGCCCCCTTGTCCACGAAGGCTCGTGTACGCATGTTTCCTAGCTTGAAGTCGACATAGTAGCAAATGTTTCAAATTGACCTGGTTTTATCCACTTAGTTCAGCTCGGCATTTTCCGGACTCTGTCCGTGGCAATAGCGAATCGGCGTGCCGCTCTTCCCGCAGTAAGAGCAGAATAGTTTGTTTCTGCTGTTCCTTGGTAAATTGCCTTATAAGCGTCGAGAAGACTGTGATGTAGATCCTGATCGAACTGTGGGGCCCTTGGAGTTGTTCAATAATCTGACAACTTAAGTGTCGTCGTTCGTTTGCGGATGGGCATTAACTGCAGATCTCTCCTTGAAATCTTTCCAAGAGTAGCAGTTGTTGGTGCAATTCCGGTACCGATGTTGCGCATTACTCCTTAGAGATTCGGATGCTTCTTTGAGGATCTCTTCTTCTGTGAAGACGTGTGCCTTCTGAAACTCTTGCACGCGCTTTAGGAATGAATAGACATCCTTTTCATTACATCAAGAATGTGATAGGCAGCGGGTGTACGTACATCGGCTTTGCAAGGGCGGCGTGTGAGAACCTTGATGTCCCCGTACCCTGTCCAATTGTTTTCTCGAGTGCATCGATTTCTAGCTCCCTGCTTTTATCCACCTCCTCGTTGTAGTCGTCGAGATCGACATATTTTCTTTGGAATGTCGTTCCGAGGGACGTAGTCGAGTGGTCTTTGCCGCGGTTCCACGATTCTAGCTTCAGTACCCAAACCGAGTTTCCCGAATTTAGGCACAAGTTTTTTCTTATTAAATTTATATATCCACGAAATCCTCATTGTCGCTCGGTACGGCAAGCAATTACAGATTGCGAGATGATTTTAGGCGGTATCGATATCGATACGGTTTGCGTTTGTACAAAAGAAAAGAGGAAAGGAGATAAAACAAGAATATATATTGCATGCAAATTCTAAGTTCGATGAACCTATTCTGATGGATCGTATTCAAATCAGATTTCACCAACAGCAGGCTTGATCGATACAAGATTTGACAGACAACAGCAACTCTGACTAGCAACACTGGTACGACTAGCATAGGCATTAACTGACTGGTACGATTAGCATAGGTAACTAACTAGCTGCAGGTAACTGATGGTTGGTCGCCTTATAACCGCCTGAACAAAAGCACTACTCCAAGCCCAATACAAACCGTGAATCTGACATTGATTTGTGTTGAAATTACACTCAAACCCTTTTTTTATTATTATTATTTAATGTGTACTTTACAATTTGTCTAGCTGGACAATTGGTAAATTTTTTGGTGTTTTCTTTTTAGTCCTCTTTCTATGAGAGTTTTGCCCGCATCAGCAGCTAGTTGGTTTGGATGTGTTGTCGTTCTTTCCTTGTATTTTTCTGCATACCTGCCGATTTCATCTTTGACCGTTGGCATTTTGAAATCTTTGCATATATCCTCGTTTCTGACATACCATGGCGCGTTGACTATTCTTCTCAGTGTCTTTGATTGTAGCGACTCTAATTTATTTGTGTCGCTCATTGCTGCTGTCTCCCATAGAGGTATTCCGTACGTCCCAATTGGTTTTGTTATCGTTTTGTATATTTTTAATTTATTTTCTATGCTGAGTTTAGAATTTCGACTAGTTAACCAATACATTTGTCTTCTTTTTATTCGTATTTCGTCTATAATTGATTTAGTATGTTTGTAGTATCTTAAATGGTCTAGAGTAAGCACAAGAAAGGATGTTCTATTTGAAGTGAAGTTTAGTTCTATTTTAACAAGCAATACCCTGAGGTGATATAGTGTTGTCCGTGATACTTGTAGCTGTTGGCTGTTCGTAACCTAAGGCGCTAACCACTGCTGCCGTCGTCCGACTCTAGTTAGTGTCGAGTGGTGGTATTTGCTGTTGAGTGTCGCTACAACCCAATGCAATAGCTGACTACAATATCGTCGTACGTCTTATCCTCACACTCGGCTCACAACTTCTGTCTCCCCAGGTCAAAAAATGCTGACCCTCAACCCTCGCATTCTTCTCCCACTCTCTTACTCATTTAGCTTTGACGTCACCAAGGCATACACTCTTCCTTACACACTCTCTCTCTTTCTCTCTTCCCCGGCACTCTTACGATTCTTAGTTTATACTTTCAATTGGATATTCGGTGGTTTCCGTCTTTTTAGTGTAAATGTAATATGGTTGCATTTACTGGGGCTTGTTTTCATTTGTTTATCTTGTAGTCATTTTTCTATTTCTGTGCTCCTGTAATAATGTGACTCCTGTTTCTGGATTAGTGTGCTTGACTAGTACAGCTGTGTCGTCCGCGAATGTCAGTATTTTGCTGTTGGTAGTCGTTGGTATGTGTGTCATATATGGTGTGTATAATATTGGTCCTAAGACGCTTCCTTACGGTATTCCTGCCTTCATGTCTTTTACTTCAGAATATATATGCTTTATTTTTACTACAAAAATTCTGTTGCTTAGGTATGATTTGAGTAAGTAGTGGATTTGTTCCGGGGAATGTTTTTTGATTGTTTGTAAGAGGCCTTCATGATTCACTTTGTGAAATGCTTTCTTGATGTCCACGAAGAGTATTGTTTCTTTTCTATTGCTAGTAAAATTTCGTTGACGAACCTGCATTTGTTCTATCGTGGAGTGTTTGTTTCTGAATCTAAATTGGTGACCTGGTATTAATCTTTTCTTCTCCTGTTGTTGGCACTTCTCTAGTATTTCTCCAGTATTTTGGAAAACACAGAAAGTGATGATATTGGTCTGTAAGGTGCAGTTTGGTGTGGATCTTTGCCGGGCTGAGATAGCATTATGATTTGTGCTAGCTTTCACAGATTAGGAAAGTATTGGATTCTTAAAATTGCATTCAATATTATTGTTAAACGTACTGCTGTTGGAGGAAGGTTTTTAAAGATTTTACCATTGATTAGGTCGATTCCTGGTACTTTATTGTTTTATGTTTTCCCGATTATGATTCTAATTGCTTGTGCTGTTGTATTAGATGCGGTGTAGTGATTGTTAATTGCGAGTAGAAAGCAGGATATGGAGGAAGGAATGGAGCCTGCTTTAAAGGTAACCAGAAAATCCATGAGGCTCGCAAGTAGGATGGATAAACCAGAGGGTTCAGGCATGGATCTGGTCATGGCTCCAAGGGCCGAATCAGATGCAAGAAACACTACGGCAGGAAACAAGCAGGGAAGTGCGAGTTCGAACGTCGAAGAGCTGATGGCCTATGGGGCCCCATCCTCATCAGAGACGTCCAGGGGAAGAAAAAGGAAGCTGACACCCACAGCTCCAAACATACCTATGGAACTGATCTGGGAGATGAGAACATCCTGCACAGCGGACATAGGAGCTGTGGCGGCACTTGACAGTAAACTTCCCAACAGTTTATGTCGCGTGACGCACGACACAAAGACCCTATACGTGCGGACAAGATGATTGCCAGATGTCGATACATCCGTACCGAGCATTTTCTAGCTAGCCTAAGGACCCGCCATAAACCTTAGGATTTATTATAGCGAAGGCCCTCCAAAGAGACAAACAATTTTTGTCTATCAGTCTCTAAGTCGACCACCTACTACGGGAACACACGAGAAATCTGCTTTCTCTCACGTACGACGCTTCCCGCTAGCAACACCCTCTCAAGGGCAGCTAGCATCCTTTTCCAACGACCAACACGAATTAGCCAATAAACATTGAGGTACATTTCTCTCACTTTCCGAACCAAAGCTTTTCTCAACGAATCCGATGTCCTCGCATCCTTAGACACATCCCAACACAGTTTTCCTTCGCAGCAGCATCGTGACGGAAAGTCAGTCTGTTACAGGGAGTCAACACAACGGTCGTTACACTTACACGGTTTGAGTCGAATACTTACCTAAGCCCTCGACATCTCGTGCAATCATCGTAGCGCATCTCGAACCATAGCTATCGGAGCTCTAACTTGTAACCGCGCATCCGCGAACCCAATATAACCGCGAGTCCTGCGTCAAGTGTACTCATCGACATTACAGTGAATAAACATTTATTGTTGAATGCATCTGAGTTTTCCTTCCGAACCTATCACGACATATCACCTCAGAGCGAATTAATTCGGCGAGTAGAGGAGATAATGAAGGTGGCGACAACATCGTCGAATTGTCGAATTGTCGAAACACCTACATTAAGACCTTAAAGGAGGCAGCAAGCGCCATTGCCGCCGGCATGGTGGAGCTGACAAGGAGAACGGGGCCCACCTATGGCACTGGAGCTGCCAGGATGGCGGAGATGCGGGCGGAGGTACTAGAAAAGGAGATTGAGGTCCTCCGGAAAGAGCAAGCAGGAAAGGCCGAGGGGTGTCCGTCAGGAGAACACACGGTGTCACGCCTCCACTTCAGAGGACACCCTAAGGAGGATGACGGAGGAGAGAAGGAACGTCTCTCTGCCCTCGAGAGGAAATTCGAGGAGCTCGGGCCTTTCACTAATGAGGGCTCTGGAAGAACGCCTACAGGACTGGCGTCATAGTCCGGAAACAAAACAGAGAAAGGCAACCACGGTTGAGGGCAATGCCACCCAAATATCGTCGCCCTCAAAGGGGCAAGAGGGTGGTGAATGGAAGGTGGTCGAACATAAGAGAAAGAGGAAGGATGCGAAGAGACCAGCTGCTACCAAGGTGCATAGGACCGCACAACGAACCCCAACAGGAGGGCCGGTGCAAGAGACCATGATGATGGTGCTCCCTCCCCCTCCGCGGTCATCTGCGGTGACCCTAACGCTGAGCGAAGGAACGAAAACATCATATGCCGAAATTCTGGCGACAGGTAGACACAAAGTCCCGCTAGTCGAATTCGGCATTGAACGGGTTAAAATCAAGAAGGCAATGACTGGGAGCATCATTCTAGAAGTTCCCGGGGAGAAAGAGAGGGAGAAGGCACCTGCGCTTGCAGCACAGTTGACACAAGCCCTGGATCCGACCACGGTGAAAGTTGCGGCCCCAACAAAAACGGCGGAGCTGAGGGTAACTAAGATCGACATCTCAGTCGGCAAGGAAGCACTTCGGGACATCCTGGCAAAGGCCGGAGGATGCAAGGCACTGGAAGTTCGAGTAGGAGACATCAGGACTTCCAGAGGTGGCCTTGGGTCAGCATGGATAAGATGCCCGACAACAACAGCGCGGAAACTAAGCCAAGCTGGAAGAGTTCTTGTGGGTTGGTCAGTGGCGAGTGTCGAAGCCATCCCGAAGAAGCCCTTAAGATGTCATAGATGCTTAGAGCTGGGACACGTGGGAGTGATCTGCGGATCTACGGTAAACCGGGGGCAGCTATGCTACAGGTGCGGAGGCATCGGTCATCAGGCCAAGAGGTGCTCTGCCTCCGTGCCCTGGTGCCCGCCCTATGAGTCTCTTGGAGCGCCCGCCACTCACAGAATGAGAGGGGCGGCATGCGTTCCGCCGAAAACTAAAGGGACGAGCCGGATTCGGGAGCCTGCTACGGACAGAAGAGAGGGCGACAACGCGAGAGACCTACCGCAAGAAAAGGAAAGGATCACGAATGGGGCAGATGGCCGGGGAGGCCATGGATATGGACTTAGTAAAGTAGATTCATGGGGCTCCTCCAGACCAACTTGGGGCGATCGAAACGGTCACAAGTCCTGCTCTTCCAGACGATAAGGTACAGCAGGATTGCCCTGGCAGTGGTAGCTGAGCCCTATCGTATACTAGACACCCCTAACTGGATCGGAGACCTGGACGGCTTAGTCGCAATGACGTGGACGTCAGCACCGGGCACACCCGCCCCAGGGAACCTGATTGAGCAGGGCAAGGGGTACGCCGCGATCGAGTGGGCTGGGATGGTGGTGGTGGGCGTATATGTCTCTCTCAACAGTGGCCTGGTCGCGTTTGAGGAGTTCCTGGACGGGGTTGGCGATTGTATGAGACGATATCTTTAATGTCAAATCCTCGTCCTGAGAGACTTTAATACTCACTCCTTGCAATGGGGGAACACAAAGACAGATGCCCGTGACCGGGTGCTGTCAGGCTGGGCTGCGGGCCCCGGCTCCTCTTACTTAACAGAGGCTCGACCGGCACATGCGTGACGTGGAGAAGGTGTTCCATCGTCGATATTACATGTGACTTCCGGTGGGTCTCAGGCTGGAGACCGAAGGGGTTGAGACTCTCTCAGACCACCTGTGATCATTCATGGAGGTTGGCCCGGAGACAGTGCCCGCGAGGCATTAGGAGTACGGAACGCTCCCGCTCGCCACCAAGATGGCGCCTCAAGGATAGAGACAACGAGATGCTCCAGGCAGCAGGAATTGTCATGGCCTGGAACTGGGACGCCCGTACAGAGGAGACAAGCGTGGACGAGGAGGCGGAGAACATGAAAGTGGCATGTGATGCGTCAATGCCGCGCTGCGTACCTGGGGCTAGACAGAACGGGAATGTGTACTGGTGGACCCCGGAAATCACAGAGCTACGGGCGAGGTGCATTCGGGCGCGCAGGCGGTTCCAGAGGACCCGTCGTCGGCGGCTTCATCACGAGGAAGAGACCTCCCTCTGCTACGAGACATATAGAGAGTCGTGACATATCTTACAGCGGAGGATCAAGAGCGCTAAAACCCGAGCCTGGATGGACCTCGTCCAGTCAGTCGAATCCGACCCGTGGGGGCGGCCGTAAAGGATGGTAATGAAGAAACTGCGTCCAAGGGCTCCACCACTAATGGCAAATATGGATCAGGCAGTGCTGGAAGAGGTCATTCGCACACTGTTCCCGTCACTGGAGGACAGCCCGGGACAGCCACTCACTACCTCGACTTGGACAGTGAAGTGGAAAGAGGAACTAGGGGTTGCGGACGAGCAGATGCTAGATGCGACGAAGAAGATGGTCTCCCGCAACGTGGCGTCGGGCCCGGACGGAGTCTCTGGACGGATATGAGCGGAGACGATGACGGTCATGGCCCCCAGACTATGTCACCTATTTACAAGGTGTCTGAAGAAGAGAGTATAGCGCAGTCAACTCGCCCCCGAGGATACGGTACGGCCTCATCGGGATGTTGGAGCGGTTCTACCGAACTGGAAGACCTGGAGGGATCGTGGCGGGCTCCCGCTGACGTACAGAATGACGCAGATGCTCACCAGACACGGAGCGTTCAGGCAGTTCTTGCTAAGGATTCGGCGGGTGGTGACTAGCACGTGACACCGCTGCGAGAAAAAGGAAGACACGGCACAGCACACGCTGGAATCCTGTCCGGCGTCGGAGGAACCGCGCCGTGTCCTACAACTCGCCATCGGCGAGACTTTGGCCCCCGAGGCGATCGTAGAAGCCATGCTGAGGGAGCAACAGGAGTACATCGCCGTCCGCTCCTACTGCGAGCAAGTCATGCTCGCAAAGGTCCGCGCCGAGAGAGAAAAGATGAGAGGACAACACCCATCGAGAGTGTTGTCACACCGAAGAGAGTCTGATCTCTCCTTCGGACTTGCACAACGTCCCAGGCAGTTTGGCGTCAGGAGGAGTGGTCCCTCCTAACGGCCCAATCAACCAAGGATGACTCCCGATTGCACCATCAGGGAGAAGATGAAGGAGTGCCCCAGCAGCAATACGAAAAGATGGTCCCGGCGCTTCCCTACCAATCGTCAGGACGATCCCGTGGAGGTTTTAGCCGGTACGAATCCGGTACTACCCGGCGCCCTCTTCCCGGAGGGCACGGGGCGCCTATGAAGGTTTCCTCCACGAAAAAAGTGATTGTTAATTGCAGTACTAGTATTTTGTGTATCTTGAACTGAATGACATTTGGTTTTACTATTTCTAATATTATCTGGAGTAAATGTGTTACAAAAATGGTAGGAGAATTCCTCAGCTTGCTCTTCCTTGCTTCTGGCGCATGTGTTATCTGCTTTTCTGATTGCTGGGATTAGTTTTATTGGCTTCTTTATTTTGTTCGTGGCTTTTTATAGAGAATAGTTGGCATTCTCGTGCGCAAAGAGTACCTCTATGAATATTGAGAATTCGTTATGATTATGATCTTTTATTTTACTTTTTATTTCTTTTGCAAGTTTGTTTAGGTGTTTTTTGTTTTCACGTGTTCTATGTTTTTGCCATTTTGCTTTCACTTTACTTTTTTCTCTGATTTCGTCAAGGATACCTGTTGGAATTATTTTTGTTTGCCTGTTGTTTGGTTTGTGGCGACACTCGACAACAAATACCGCCACTCGATACTAACTACTACCGGACGACGATAGCGCAGTGGTTAGCGCCTTAGGTTACGAACGTTCGGGACTCGGGTTCGAATCCCGGTGCCGGTGTCCTATTTTTCTTTCACGCATCTAAATTAGAAGAAAAATAGCAGTACTCCAGCAGCTACAATTATCACGGACACACATACATTTCAGGTTCATGAATAGTAGTTGCCCATACTGCTTCTTGTATAATTTCTGTCAATGTTACTACCTGTTCGATGTGTTCGGGTGTTTTTAGTGGAATATTGCAGTTAATTTTGTTCTCGATTAGTTCTTTGCATGTTTGCCTTTATTGCAAAGTGGCTCTGATTTGCTATAAAGTATTGGTTTGCTTGTGCATTCTATTATTATCGGTGCATGATCGGAGCTAAACTCAAGACTGGGTGTTATTTTTAATTTGTTTGTGTTTAGTCCTTTTATATCTGTTTGTTCGACCAGTCGCGGGGATACGCGATCTCGAAGAAGCGTGCCAAAGGGAGTCGTAAATTCCCATTACGATACGAATAATCGACGCCACGAATCGATCGATCCCTTATTTCGATTAAGATAATAAGGGTGGCTGAATGAGTATGACGCTGATGTTAACAGATTATAATATATATTTTCATCAATCCAACAACTTCAATATTTGATACAATGATGCATATGTTGACTGCCAAACTACGACTGAGTACGGCCTGAGACTCCTTTCGTATTGGCGACTGTGATCTTCTGTCGATGTATCTTCTGTCGATTGACTGTCTTCGACTTGGCGACTGTGATGACTGATTGTTACTTCTGAGCTTGACTGTTACTGTTACTCGAACTGTTTGTGCAACAAGTCTAGAGATGTGGTGACTGTTCTGTAGTGTAGCTCAAGTCCAGAGAACAAGTCCAGAGAACAAGTCTAGAGATCAAGTCTAGAGAACAAGTCCAGAGGACAAGTCTAGAAATCAAGTCCAGAGCACAAGTGAAGTTCGTTCTCATGTTATCACGGAGGAAAGCTCGGTGTGGGTGTATCTTTTGAACTAAGCATGCGGATTCGTTATTCACATTTTTCGTTATAAAAATGAGAGTAACGATCCGCGATGCCCGTTGGTTATAGCCAACGTTAATAAACGAAGATAGGAGGAGGAAGCCTCCTACCAACGTAGCTCGTGGGTGACCTTATTCATCGGAAAAACCAACTTTTCCCGTTAGGTAAATACTCGCTTTTCCCGTTTGATAACTACCCGCTTTCTCCGTGATTTTTAAGAGCGAATAATAAACCTAAGGATTGTTCTAAGAACCAGCCATAAACCGAAAATACTTGCAGAATTAAAGATTCCGTTAAAAAGATTTTGTTTATGGTGGTTTCTTAGATTTATTAAGGGTCTGTATAACAGTGCGTGGGCCTTTGACGGTCAGACAATGAAGGACGTTGCACGGACCGTCTCACGCGACGTAACAACACCCAATACGTCCTTACCATCTCATTACTACTATGATATTGGTTGGTTGGTTGGTATGTTTGGCATGTTTACCAAAAATACATTTCGCAAGATTTTCACAAGTTCAACAGTGGCACTGAAGAAATAGGAAACATAACGGACAAAATACATGATAATTTAAATTGTTTTAATAAGTAACTATTGATACAAATATTTTTTGACGTGATGGACTATTTTACTCTAAATCGATCATTTTTGTACTTGTATTTTATTCAAATTCAAAGAGAGGAGGAAAAAGTTAATTCATAATTTTGCTGATATCTCAATTACTTAAAAAGTACAAACCTTCCAAATGGCTAGATTTTCCCAGTTTTTACAAAACCTGCTTTCATATAAAATCTTTATTTCTGCAGGTATTATACATATGAGTTTTGCTTCTTTACGAGTAAAAGTTTTTAATTACTTTTATATTTCATTCATAAAGTGATTTTTGGAAATAGTTGAAGATGATGATTTTTTTTATTATTATAAACAACTTATAATGTTGCAAGAAGACAATTTAAGGTAAAGAGAAAAGTGTTTTATCTCTTCTTTTTTCTATTACTTAAAGTAGAAAACTATTTTAAAACCTTAAAATAGTACTCATTGTTATTAATATAATACGACGAATATGTTTTTTTATAGTATATTTTCTTATATATACATGTAGGAAATGGTATAGTGTTAGTAGGCTTCGTAACGGTATGATTATTACAATATCGTTTGATGTTCCGTCAATCACTGACAACACACACCCGATGTCTCCCAGGCAATCCCTTTACGATACTGCACTATACTACATTCCTACATACATAGCTACATATAGTATTATATTTTCTTTCCTTTAATGATTTTATCAAAGATTGGATTTTGATGGAATACTAAACTGTAATAAATAAGAAAAAGAGAGAAGAGAAAGTCAGAAGTAATAATTCATTCACTGTGTATTATAATATTATTTGTGAAAAAGGAAAGAGTGGAAGAGGTAAAAAAAATAATATTAATTATAGAAAAAAGAGTTTTTTGGTGAAAAAAATTGTTTATGACATACTCCAATACAGGATGTTTCTGTTTTTTATTCTGAGCAAAGTACAAAAGTTCAGCTTAAAATCTAACATCATTGTTCATTTCATGAATGCTCGATGGAGCATCTTGACATAGCTCACAATAATTTAATTAAGGCAACTCTGTCGTAAATCTATGCATTAGTCCTCTTTAAATATATTACTATTCATCATCCGATAAATCATAAAGCTTAATTCCTGTTATATGCCGACTGGCTATAATACGTTTTCTATATGCCCGTTATTTCCACGATTACGAATAATAAGAAAAAATGCGAAGAACATTCGGAATTTTGAATGACAAACTACTCCGACTAGATAAGCAAGCGATTTTTTCAAGCAGAATGCGTTTATTTGTATTACAAATATTATGTACTATTTACAGACTCCTTCTACGTACATCTAGGGTCTTGCTAATATTTTTTCTATAAAGAATAAATTAATATATTAGGAATAAATTGCATTAAATGACCAAATAGTGATTATGAACTTCCTGTAATATGTTTGTTCCTAGAAAAAGAACAGAAAAGGAAACAAAAATCTTGTGGGCTTTTTATGGTTTTTCATTTAAGAGAAAACAGGAAAATGATGAATGCGCGATGATAATTAGACTGTATATACATAGAGAAAATAAAACATGCTTTTATTCAAATTGGGATATTTTATCTGTATTTGAAAAAATATGAATCTGCATAAATATATACAGCCTATTTCTAAATGGCAAATAGTTGTAAATATAAGAATATTGCGAATTAAGATTGCTTCTCTTAAATATTTGTTCATGTACAAACGTTTATGATAGTCTTTATTTCATATATTAGTTATGAGCTTCCCTTCAGCCAATGTTCTTCAATACAGTCAACACAAAGCATAAGATACATGTATGTGCTTATATTACACTTTAAATTATCGAAAAGATTATTTGCGTTGTGATTTATTGCTTTCAGCGAATTAGCATTTAATATATTAATAGAATAATTTATAGGAATCCAAGTTTTATGAAAGTTTCCGATATCAATTACATGATATTAACAGCTTAAGTCAATATCAACGATACGAATCAATAGTATTAGGTTAAGTAAAAAGTTCTGAGCGTTTTTCGCTAGATGTCTTTAGTGAGCCATATCTCACGATGTGCACATCGCATCGAGTCATAGTATACACCGATTTCAAGGTGATATTACGCATCAAAAAGGTTCTTTGTCAGTTTTGTGTTCGGTGAAGCCAGTTGTGTGTTACAGCGTTCGAAAATGGAGATAAAAAAAGAGAAAATTCGATACATTCTTCAGTACCACTACGACCAAGGTGAAAAGGCGGAGCAGGCGGCCAAAAAAATTTGTGCTGTTTATGGACCCAGTACAGTATCGAATGCAACAGCAAAGCGGTGGTTCCAACGATTCCGTTCTGGTAATATGGACGTCGAAGATGAGGCACGCTCTGGTAGGCCAATCGTCGAAAATGTGGATAAAATCATGGAAATCGTCGAGTCGGACCGGCATGTGAGCACTTATTCCATTGCCCAGGAACTGAAGATTAGCCAGAAAACCGTTTGGAACCATTTGCATAAGGCTGGTCTCAAGAAGAAGCTCGACGTATGGGTGCCACATGAATTGACGCAAAAGAACCTTTTGGACCGAATTGATGCCTGCGATTCTTTGTTGAGACGTAACGAAATCGACCCATTTTTGAAGCGGATGGTGACTGGCGATGAAAAATGGGTCACATACGAGAACAACAGCCGAAAAAGATCGTGGTCCAATCGCGGTGGGCCGGCCCAAACGATCGCCAAGCGTGGATTAACGGCCAAGAAGGTTTTATTGTGTGTTTGGTGGGATTGGAAGGGAATCATCCATTATGAGCTGCTCCCATCGGGGCAAACACTTAATTCGGACCTCTATTGTCAACAACTGACCAGACTGAAGCAGGCGATCGACCAGAAGCGGCCAGAATTGGCCAATAGGAAAGGTGTTGTGTTCCATCAAGACAACGCCAGGCCGCACACATCTTTAACGACGCGTCAGAAGCTCCGAGAGCTTGGCTGGGAGGTTCTATCGCATCCGCCGTACAGTCCAGACCTGGCACCAAGCGATTATCACCTTTTTAAGTTTTTGCAAAATTTTCTTGATGGTACAAAACTGGCCTCAAGAGAGGCTTGTGAAAATGAGCTGGTCAAGTTTTTTACCAATAGGGACGAGGACTTCTTCAACCGCGGAATTATGAAATTGCCTTCAAAATGGACAAAAGTAATCGAACAAAACGGCGCATATTTAATCTAAATCGAATAATCTTGACTATGTTAATTTCATCGTCGAAATAAAGCGAAAAAGCGCTCAGAACTTTTTACTTCACCTAATATTTCTATCAATTCTTATGCGATTCTGTTCAACTTTCAATGTTTCGACGTGCTATTTTCGCATCAATGAAGCTATCCAATACTGTATAATACTAATTTAAATTTGAAATCACACTAATAGATTTTAATAAATTATTGTCCTTTTTCTAACTTTTCTAACAAAGGAATTCTTAGTCAAGTGCAGTACGGACGGTCACTTATTACATTAAGTCAACGTAAAAGTTCGTTTGCTCATTTATTCGGTCGTGTGGAAAGTATTATAGTATATTTACACCAGGCGAACGAATGCTCGATCATTTTCCACTCTAGAAAAATAAAAACATAAAAGTAGAAATATATAATCTGTTCGTGCTTTCATGATGTATACGTGCAATCTTCATAAATGTTCGCACGCGTACGTCAAGAAAGCATGAACAGATACACGTTTCCACTTTTATTTCTTAATTTTATTAGAGTGGGAGAAGGGCGGGCATCTGTTCGATCGATGTAAACTCTAAACGCACTATTAGGTGTATGTTTTTTTTTCAAATAACAAAAAATTAAGAATAGCAATAATTATCAGTGCCATATGATCTATGTGACAAAATGATAGCAAAGTAAAGTATATTTCTTAAGACAAATTGAAGTATGAGTACTTTCTTCCTTACTCGAAACTTCATTTACAGAAACAAATGAACTTTTGCATTAACCTATATTAATTGGTTTCTATGTTTTTAGTCATAGCTCTGAATCGTATCTGCAGGGAAATTTTCATTTAATGTAAGTTATAATAAATCAGATACATATATGAAACATACCCTTGCAGAAGTATAAGAAACAAGTATAACGATGCTATTAGCTTTAGAAAATAATGGTACTTTTACTTCTATAGATTACAGAAGTACTTCGAATTAAGACATCTCTGTGTGTTCTTTTTTGTATATTTATATAAAATAGGTAAATAATTATTAAATTATCACTTAATTTAGTTTTGTATGATTCAAATTTCTATATGAATACAATGGCAGCGAAGAGCTCTACTCAAAATTACGTATTCTTCGTGTTTCACTTTAACAAAAATTACACAGAAATTACTGAAATTATTCTTTTACTCTTACAAAATTTATAAAAACCATTATCATCGTTAGAGATATTTCAAACGATACTTTGACTACAAAAACCAGTCGTCCCTTGGCGAAAATAAAATTTCGAACTCTAGCTGCACCAAATATTAACTGTATCATCATTATCGAAAATGATCACTAGACTATTAAAATCATCAAGAATAATCATTATATCGATATGCTCAAAATGGGAAAGAATCGGAACAAAAGAAATAAATATTAATCGAAATGAGAAATACTTGAATGATCAAGATTTTATCAACTTTTTAAAAATAAAGACACATTTCGATTATAAAAGCACATAATTTTTTTCTACAGCTAATCTCAATTTCAATCCTACTTTCGTTTCAATAATATAATATATAACAATGTTTTAAGAAATACTTTAGCATAACATTGACAGAAGAAATCATAATGTTAACAATGTTGACAATGACACCTTAAACAATCACACTTGTATATTGATAAAATATTCTTTAACAATAGAAAAACGTGATTAAGTCGACAATAACTCCAAAAATTTAATGAAGTTTCGCATCTAGCAACAGAAGTACAATCGACGAACAATACGATATCACCCAATTATTGATTGTAGGTACATTCCAAAGATGCTATTAACGTTTTGCACTTACAAATGTTTTAATATCATGAGTTGAAATGTATTCAGTTCACAAAATTATTAATCACAAATTTTATATTTAAAAATACGTTCTTCCTTCTGAAAAATATGTTCTTCCTTCTGAAAAATATGTTCTTCCTTATGTAAATTTTACAAGCACTTTAACAAGAAATCAAGTCTGCAAATAACGATAAGACAATCAATAATTATCTTGATTTTTTAAATAAAAGTTTCAAAGAAAATTTCATTGTATTTATCTATTTTGGAGTAATTTTCATTCCATAATTATTTCGCGTAATCATTTAGGCAATTTGAGAAAATATTACTTTTAAGACACTATAAAATATAAATGTACACTTCCTTCCGTGAGTCATAAGACACTTACAAACTTTTAACATAAGTTTTAATAAAATACGTATTTAATAAAATCTTCAGAAAAGAATATAATTTAGTCTTCATTATAGTACACGTGGTTAATAAATATCAAATTCGTTTCGTAATTACAACATTCATTTATATCTATCCTAAGTATTGTATATTAAGCTTTTCGTGAACTACGGGCAATAGTATACACACATTAATATATTGAAGAATAAATGATACTAATTAATATTTCTTAATTGACGCAAACGTAAATAAAGCAATTATACATTTTTTCTCATAAATTCTGAAATTTTTAATCATCGACTTGACAAAAAGAGATGTTAAAATACTTTCCAAACGCAAAGGGTTAACAGAAAGGAACGGTTTATATATATAGTCTAGTCCAAAATATTTCAAACTTCTAACACAAACACGTAATACGCATGTTGCGATCACAGAGCAGTTTCCAGGGTCGGAACACTAGGACTACGAGCGACGTTTTGCATTGTAGGATTCTGAGGGGACTCTGATCTCGCGCGGAACATATTCTTCGTATAAGCGTGTTGTTCCTGATTGGTCGATGTAGCAGATAAGAACTGGGCCCTAGCTAGTTGATTGCTGATTCTTCTTGACTCAAAAGCGTTTATCGCTTGCTGACACGAAGGGGTAAGTTGTGAACAATTTACAGGATACGAGATAGTCGTGAAATTGGCAGTCTTGCTTTGCGCATGTGTGTCTGAAGTAATTGAAACGGACGGTAGAGTACTCGGAAATGAAGGAACTGAAGCACTGGTCTCACGATTATTATTGTTATTCACAGTGGAATTCTTTGTGAATGCTTGTTGCGCGTTTGTTGTTTGTACATTTTTACTGGAAGATTCTGTTTCTATTATATCAGGAGCTTTCGTATCTGAAGATTCTATATTAGAGAATTTTAATCTGTCGTTACACACGATGGAATCTTCATTGCTTTCATCGCTACAGAGGTCCAATTGTCGCCTAACGTTCAGTCTTAATACGGGAGAAGTATTCTCTGGAGATGGTTTCATGGCCTTTTCCTCAGCAGCTGTGTCTTCGATTATCGTAGACGACAGTACGTCCGTTCGTGGCGTTTGGAACCTCCAGACTGAGCGGGGACTAAGGACTTTGGCCAACGAAGTCGTTTGTTGGACGTTTGATGATTGCTGCTGTTGGTTCTGCTGTCGTGATAGTTTCAACTGCTCTGCCGCCGAGACCCTTACAGGCCCGGTCTTCACGCTCTGCTGAAGGAGCAGCCTTTTGAAGTCCAGTCGCGATGTGGCGGGCGAGGATGGTTGAACGTTTTGTGTTGCCTGAAATGGGATGAATGAGATGAACTGATCTTTATTGATATCACTGGCTTCCTTAGTTAAAGCATTCTATCTACTATTTCATAACATTTCAGAAAACTTGTATTGTTATTTATGCCTTCTTTGTTTCGCATCATTTCATTAAAAATATTTAATTATTAGTTCATAATAATCCATACGATTTCTACGAATTTCTACGAATTACAACTCGACATCACTTCCAAGGTAAAACATGGAGAGAATTCCAAATATTTCAACATATCTTAGAAAAAATATTAGATAGGACATTTTAACTAAAGCAACAAATTAGTTGCATAATAAGAAAGCTAAAAATAACAATACAGATATTGGAACACGTATAGTAAATTAAAAAATTTCTACTATTCGAATTTTGGTAAAAATCATACAAAGTACGAACATATGGTAATTATGACGATTATAATTAAATAGATAAAGTCAGTCAAAAAATTTTCATACATTCTATAACAAGGTTGTTGTTAAAATAAAATTCTACTGAATTTTACCCCCAACGTAATGTATTTTATGACAAAAAGACTATGATCAGGAGCGACGTTAAAAATAAAACAATCTTGTGACAGAATTATTTAAAATAATGAAACTATTTAAACGATTTTCTCCTTTGCAGTTGTTTTGATATTTTACCAGGATGACATGTTTTATTACAACTTATTCATATGTTAGTAAATGAATATATTGCACACAAAGATACGATGTGATGATGTAATAATTATTAGGAATAAGAACGATCTCACTGATTTCAATGAAATATGTTGTCAAGATCAACATTCTGAATAACTTTTTCTGATGCATGAAACCGCCGCTCCACCTTGGTCTCCGAGATATTCACAGAAAACTTTAATTAAGTTTAAATTACGATCACACTTCATTCTCATAATAGACGGTCGCGTTTTTATGCAGCCCGACCTAAACTAAATAAGAAGAAAAATAAATGGATTATAGGTTGAACCAGAGTAGCATATATCTAAAAGCTACAGCTAAGCAGTGCGCAGGTTATATGTATAGTCACAAATATAAATGTAAATGTAATAAAAGTTGTTCAAAATGTTGACCGTGACAACATATTTAAAAGTCAGTGAAACCAACGAGGTTGCTCCTATTCTCAGTAATACCGTGACTTTTTTATAGGGTGTATTGATTTAATAAAAGTGACACGTAACTTTCTAATATGTAGTTTAATTATATTGACTTAGTTTTTTGAGAGCTTAAATCGTGCGTTGTGCGTAACTTTATCTTTAGAATAAACAATTCATCTTATAAAACGTTGGGGTAAAACAATACTATTGTAACATAATGAAAAAACATCAAATATGAGAAAATAAATTTGGTAACGATACTTTTCACGTATTGTCTATATTATGCATCCTTGTTATATCGCACAGATATTTTGGATTCAAAAGTAAGATTATTGTATTTCCAAGAAATTGTTTTATAACTTGTAACCGCAATTTCAATGATCCTCAAAGTGCATCAGACTAGTTTAATATTTTAAAAAATGATTAGCAAAACTTTTTTTCATCTATGTCTGAGAAGAAATGTCGCAATATGACTCAATAAATGAGTCAATTTTAGTAAACAGGCCTTATTAACGACGAGTAATAAGATCATAGTCATCACTAAATATATATATATATATATATATATATATATATATATATATATATATATATATATATGGAATATATGATTATATATCATTATCATATATATATATCATTATATATCATATATATATATATCATTATCCAATACAAAGAATTTAGTTTTCATCGTCTTGGAATACATGAACTTCTGAAAAAAAGTAATTTGTTTCCTGAAAATTGAATATTAATCGTGTACTTATATAATGAAATTATAATGGTAAGAAATGGAGTTGATCGATTTAACTTCCAGGTAATTTAATATATATATTGTATATCAACCATATCAAACAATTTTTCATATTTCTACATACCGACGTTTTTTGTGATTCGGAACTCCAGCTATTACCACTTCCAGATATCATCTTTACCAACGAATTGGTCGATCCGTAGGGAGAGGAATTTTCGTTATCTTCCTTAATATTCAACCTTTTCTTCGATTTATGTATTGCAGCGAACAGTTCTTCGTTGGACATGGTACTCTTCGTCGGCGAAAGGATCAAGTTCGTTGGTGTACTTCGACCAGACGAACTTTGAACAGGAGTGCTTCTTCCGGAGTTGGGCATCGACAACGAGTTATTGGCGGTTTGAGCCAAACGTTCGGCAACAGTTGGCATACTACGTCCAGTCGGCGTGGACGACTTGAAACTATTGCCGTAGCCGTGCCCGATCGGAGAAATTGGATTGTACTTTAACGCATCAGCACTAGGAGACTTCGTAACGGGATCACGAACAGGCGAGGACGCAAAGAATCGATATCCAAGCGCTGTTAGCCCTAATGGTGTTGCGAATCTGGGTGAAGAAAAAGAAGATTCAAGTTTAGAATGAATTCCTTTTAGTGCTTCTTTTTGATATCTTTGAATTATTTTGTTATGAACATCGATAAGTTACACTTACTACGAACTTATTTACATTTACTACATACGTTTGGAAATTTAGGGAAATATTACTGCGTTATTTCAATCCTTTGGTGGATGATATTGTAAAAGAGCTGAGATGCGAAAGACCAGGAAAAGTTTGCATATACGTATATATCACTACATATATGTACATATGTATAGTTCGTATATATATAATATATAAAATGCAGATAGAATAAAATATGTATATATGTACATATAAAATATATATATAATTAATTAAATAAATGTTTAAAAGACATCATTAAAAAGCGATTCATAAATTTAACATGTCATGAAAGTAAAATTTACTCCTGTTTCTTACAATATTGCTATATCTCACATTGTTTATATCATATTACATATTTCCCTTACAATTTAAAACAAATTTTAAACAATACGTTTCTTATTCTTATTTACTTTCACGATATAAGTTAAAAATTATCTGCTAATTTGTTTTTTAGAAAATAATACAGTGAAATATTATATTAGTATTGGTCATTTCATTCAGATAGTTCATATCCTTTTTACTTCCGTATAAATTACTTCTTTAATGAACTATATAACGTATATAACGTTATAATATGTCACACGTAATATAATGTCACATTCATTGTGTATAATGAATGAAAATATACATTTTCAAATATTCACTCTTAAAAAGATTCTATAAAAATATAGAAACTTAAAAATATTATGAAATATAAAAAATATTTTATTCTTAGATTATAACAAAATAAACATAAAAGTTTCTATATAAAATATAGAAAATAAAGATATTCATGAAAATTGTGTTTCCTGCATTGATCATAACATTCACTTTGAAATCTATTTATGCAGTAAATTTATTGTTTATTTATTGTACTTTCCGTACTAGTTGCCACATTTATAGTAGAATCTCGAAATTATCCGAAGTAAGCATGACACACACCGTTTAAATAATCGACCGTTTCCGATAATTATAACCGAGTAATTTTGTTTTCGTATGAGAGAAAACTGTTTATTCTAAACTATTTGGTAAGTATCGGTATTCGGCAAAAATAAAAACTTGTGAATAAAGATGTAAGAATTCGTTTCAATTCTTATTCTTGTTCAATTGTCGAATGTCAAATATAACGTGTCAAACTGAGCTAATCTCCAGTGAATTCTTCATTCCGCTAATTAAGACTCTGCTGTATTGTCACATCTATTTACCCAATTAACCGTTACCCACCTATTTCTGAAATCCACAATCTGTTGTTGCTCCTGACTTTGCATTAATCTATTCTCCATTTCGATGATCTCTGGTGTTCTTTTACTCAATTCCATCTGAGAGCCATGGCGATTAGGATCCTGTTCTACCTTCTGGCCATGCCTGGCAATCACATGCATCGTACTCAACGAACTCCGTCCAAGACCCCTCGTGATATCCGGCGTGACACTTCGAGGTGGTTCGACGTCCCTCTGTAATCTTCTCGATGGTAGCGTGTAAAATTGTCGACTAACGTCTTTTCTAGACGCATAGTATTGCTGATTTCTGGCATTTCGCATATACACGATCTGACGTTGGTCACAGTCGTGTTGCAAGTCGTTGTAATGTGATGTTTTACTCTGTTCGAAAAATTTATCGTTACTGTTGCACAGATTTCGTCGAATATCATGAGCGTAAATATTCGGAGGATGAGCTGACTGTTGGCCATAGCTGACAGTCGTCTGTTGCTTATCACACGTTTGTATCTTCTGGCATGTGGGAGGGGCCTTCAAGATCTCTTGGATTTTCTGCTTCTGAGGTTCATCAAGTTTAGGAGGTGAAATATAAGGTGGAGGTTGGACTATCCCATGAGAAGGCACCGAGTCTATTGCCAATAGTGTATTGTCTGGAACAAAATAATTAATCATTTCCCTTATTCGTGACCAATGCAATTTGAGATTTAGCTTAATTTTGTATTATCTAACGATTAATTATAAGAATTTTGCAGATATTAACGCCTTGCTGTAGTTGAGATTAATAATTATTCAAAATATTTGAATTCGAGTAATCTAATTTCAAGCTTGTATTTTTTTTTTTATCATTAAGCATTTGAAACTTCATGCGAATTTTATTTTAGTTATACATATAAGTATCTACAATAATTGTGTATAGACAAAAAGCATTGTGTATAGATGTAAGCTTTTTCGATATTATTTTACATTTTTATGCCGCAATTCTTCAAAAACTTTTCGCATGATAAGTTATTTGACTTAAAGTCAAGTTAAAATGGAGGAGATGAATGAAAAAACACGAAATAGGAATAACATTACAGTAGAACTTCGCCTGTATAAATCTGTCGCGAAAGAAAT
The DNA here is from genome assembly GCF_011952205.1 of Bombus bifarius. Lineage (NCBI taxonomy): Eukaryota > Metazoa > Arthropoda > Insecta > Hymenoptera > Apidae > Bombus > Bombus bifarius. The sequence continues at coordinate 323,476 of NW_022884630.1, forward strand.
AATCCATATAACATACACTGCGTCTCATAGATATAAAATCGTCAAAAAATTTTTAATTCTTGTGTGTCGTGATTAATGTGATAAGGAACGAAGTTTGCAATGTTTGAAGTTGTATTGAGAAACAATTTTTTTTTCTTTCTTCTCCACATTTTCTTTAAGGGATAAGTTCTATCGACTGAGACAAACAAAAGCGATTGAAATCTAATTTATATTCGTTTCATAATAGAACAAACATAACAGAATATTTTATTAATTATCTTCTAATTTTCAATAATTTTTACTATTTGACTTTCTTATATAGTTAGTTTTAATTTATAGTTATATAGTTTTAATTAGATTTTATCATGTTGTACAGAATTAAAAATTATATTTATGAGATGCAATGTATATAAATCAAGTTTCTTCACTTAGGGGCATATGAATATAAATATCCTTACTGTACGTGTACATGTAATTAAAAATGAATACCTAAAATTACGCTGAAGGATATGTAGGAAAACGATGAAATAGGAATAACATCATAGTAAAACTGCATTTGCATGAATTTATCGAGAGACAAGGAGTTTATATGAATGAAATTACTATAATAGGTTACTGATTCTCCTTACTATCTATGATTTTTCGTATAGTAAAAATTTATATCCAGATATCAATCGGTAAAGGTATAATTAATAAAGCATTAATTACAATTTCGTTTAATTCATATAGACGAAGTTCTGTATGTATAAATGTATGATAAATATAATTTATACGATAAACTGCACATTATCTAAGAATTGTTTTCTTCAAGTCAAGAAATGGTTGTAAGAATTAAAATTTCATTGCAAACTGCAGAGTATGTGTAAAGTCAAGCAAAATAACACGTTTTCATAATTTAAATGACTTAGTGATTGAAATACAAATGACTTGAAGACAAAATTGTTTAATAGAGAACAGCAGGGAAACTTGAAAGAATAGGCCAAATCAACTAAATAACAAATTTTATATTCAAGTTGTTTTTTAGGTAATTTGGCTAATTTGAATAAAACTTAAGAAGATCTTTCTTAAGCTTTAAATAGAATTAGATCGTATACGCTACTTGTTAGACATTCGCTTAATTGATACTAATTATTACACAAATTGCACGTATTATTTGTTTCTAAATTTTTGCAAAATCTTGCCGTTAATAAATATTACCGTCAGTCTCGATTCACTGCAAAAAAACTATTATTTTCGTAATTCATCTTCTCGATTTTCATACTAATATTATATATTCACGTCAATACAAACGATATTTAAATTTTTTAGATAATCCATGATAAGTGACTCTAAATTAAAAGATAAATTAATTCATTAATAGCATTATCGTTAGTAAGATCAAAGCAAAGCAAGCACGATACAAAGATACATTTACATATGCAAGCATTCGGCAAAATCACGAGAAAACTGTAGCTCATTGATCAATTACTCAAGTCCGATATAGAATGCAGCTTCCGTAATTTCCATGTCATCATATTTAATTTTAAAAAATGATAGAACAAGACTAGAATAACCTGTTTCAGCGGTTTTCAACTAGTGGTACGCGTCCTATGGTTATAAAAATGTTATCATCCAAAAATAGTTCTGAGAGTACTTCAAATTATTATAAGGTGTATATTTATATCACAATTATTGTAATAATTTAAAATTAAAAATAATTAAAAACCATATATATATATATCAGTCCGAATTATTATGATTGCGTGGGTAAATATATATATATATATATATAATATATATATATATAATATATATATATATATTATATATATATATATAATATATATATATATATATATATATATATATATAATATATATATATAATATATATATATATATTATATATATTTATATATATATATTTGCCCACGCAATCATAATAATTCGGACTGATTGCAATGCAAATGAAATTTCGAAATGTTTCGTATACTACACATAACACATTCATAAAAGGTCTTTGTACGTGTTCGAATAATTTACTATATTTTTTTTGGTGGTCCTGAAATATTTTAACTTTGGTTTCGTTAGTATCCACGAAAAAGTTAAAAATTACTATTCTCTTTGATTGAATGTACTTTCGAAGGATGATAATGAACATTACATATCGGACCCGAGTTTTTCTTGATGGAGTTAAAAACAAAATGTACTCACCATAACATGAACTATAGTACTACGATATGTACGTGAGCTATTAGCAAGGTTGCCACACGCATGTGAGGTGCATTTATTTTCTCTAAAACTAATATGCATATGTACATAAACTAAGTGCACGAGTGCGAACATAGACGCGAGAGTGAATAAAAAAAGAGAGAAGGTAAACGATAGGTATCGGGACAGGTTGGAGTTGAATAATGACTACAGTCTGTCTAAAATCAATTAATTTTCAAGGCCACTGAGATATAATCCTGAACGTATACGTAAATTATATATGAATCTCGACAAACTGCTAACATATAACTTCAAAACTAATATAAAAAAAAAGTAGTAAGTTTGGTTGCAAACATTTTATTAGAAAGTTATACACAAATATCGTACTATTAGAATTGAACGATTAGAATAACTATTTTGTATCTTTTCTTTTGTTTGTCGAAATTATGAAACCGGCTATCGATTTATTTTATTATATATATGATTTATATCATATTTTGTACGATATTACCTCAAACATATAAAGAATAAAAAATTATGTAACATAAAATTGAATTTTATATTATTAACAAAATTGATTTTTACATTATTCATTAGTAGAAATTTGTCTCTTATGTACATTATGTAAACGAAAAATGCAAATTTCCAAATATAATTTTTTCAAAATTTTCAATAATGCACTACATAAAGTAGAATATTATTAATTAAAATACTATTGCTGTCCATATAATTGTCGTCACGAGTTTTCAGGCACTGCTGATAATTTGACAAAAAAACGTTGTGAATAAAAGTTAATCAGCGCTCAATTAGCTGCATATTGCGATGTAAGAAATTAACAAAAAAATTGTTTTTTTTCAACAAGAAGTCATGGCCACCTTGATTTTCTTAGACAACATTACGTACTTTTGATTCCATACTCCCGTAGCTGATGTTAAGACGAGTTCAACGACCTACTATACTTTGTCTTTGCAATAACCATGAATCGTGAAATGTTATCGTTAAAAATTATTTTATTTCAATCAAATTACACATTTCAAAAATGGTGAGTTTCAAACAGAGAAATGTTAATCATACGTATATCACAAAAGGGGCATAAACATCAGCGTAGTCGCAAAACATGCCAAGAAATTCGTTGTGACGGCATTGCAGCAGTAATCAGTACAAAGAAAAAAAAAACAAAAGTACTGTATAGTTCAGAATTGTGGTTAGAAAATTGTAAACCATAATTGGAATATTCATCATAATTGACCGCACTCTTACACTATACAATGTATGTTTAAATTTACGCGCTGTTTATACTCCTTTTGTAATATGCGTATGACTAACATTTTTCTTTTCGAAGCTCACCAGTTTGAAATGTACAATTTGGTCGACGTAAAATAATTTTTAACAATAAGATTTCCCTTGAGTATGCCAATATTTCAAGGTTTAGATATGTTGTTTCTAGGTCGTGATATAGTAGGCTGTTCACCTTGTTGAATTTAACATTAGCTACAACAATATCGATTCAAAAATACGTAACATCGTTCCAAAATATTGAAGGTAATCTTGAGTTTTCGTCAAAAAAACAATTTTTGTTGAAAATTTCTTATATCGCAATTTGTAGCTGATTGAAAGTTGATTAACTTTTATCCAAAATATTTTTTTGACAAATTTAGTATCCGAAAAGTCGTGGCGACAGTTACATCGTATCGGCTGTATTTAAAATTATAATATAAATATAAATTATAATATAAATTATAATATTCGTAAATAATTAAATATTTAAGCTATATTTAAGTATTAAAGTACTAAACATATTAAAAAAGTATTATTGAATGTATAGTTCAGAAATTTTCTACTCCTCCGAATAAAATACAAAAGTGAAGGTATTGTAGCAAAAAAATAGAATTGCCAGTTTCTTCGTAGTCGAGAATATAGCCTTAAGTAACTGATCGATTTTAGGTGAACTACAATATTTACAGTGAAGGATGGACAATATATGATACGATACAGGTGAAACGTGAACGTGAGCCGAAAGAACAAATAACAAAATGCAACTATGATTTCTATAAAAAATGAGTTCTATTCACACCATACATTTCTCATAAAGGTTTAACGACATAGTTCTTCGGTATGTACATTCGAATGGCAAGATGCGCTGTATTAATCATCGATCGAATACAAAAAAAAGTAGGGGGAGAAATATACACATTTATAAACATACAAGTGCACACAAGTAAGGAATTAGCCTTATACACTATATAGTAACACATAAGTACGTATATACGTACATGTACGGTACAAAATACTGCATGCTCCTCTACCCAGGTTGTAAGTAGATCTCTAAATATTAGTCGCAAGCTGATTAATTCTTGCTGTAGCGAGAGAAATATGAAAATATGCGGTATTTGGTGGTGTGTTATTTGATTGCATTGATTGAAATGATGACCCCGAATATGAATTACAAATTAATTATCGATACTCAGGTAATAATTATAAAGTTAAGAGTGTTTTTAAAACAATTTATTCAATTTTAAAATTATATTGCACTATCCATATTAGTGAAAAATTTTATTTTTTTCAATTTGTATTATTTAATGTCGCATCAAGCGCTTGGATGGGTTATTCAATTATAACTTCTCTAAGTTCTTCATTAAAGAATATATTCCAATAAAATATCAATATGATTTTGCCATAGCATAACCTACACAATTATAAGTATTTTAGTGTTTCTCATAATAAAGTCTTAAAAATCGAATTTTCTGGATTTCTTCGTATTTCGATATACAAAATGTTTTACGTTTTTGTTACGAAACTGCAAACATATAATTATCAAGTGAAAATAAAAGAAACATTAGATTTGGCTGCAAACATGTTATTACAGAATTATCAGTAAATATTTAATATTATGTGAAACATGTAACTACAAATTTTTCATTATAGGATACGAAAAATCAATCGTGTTTGTTGTAATAAGTTACCTTCATATTATGTTCTTAGTTTTAAAATAATTCAATAACTATAGTTGCAGCTATTTTTCATATTCTACAACAAAATATAAAAATATATCTTTTGTAAAAGTTAAACTTTGACTAGCAAGCAAATTGATAGGAAAAACCTTATACAAAATTCGACTTAATTATTTTGTAATTATTTTATTTTCAAAATAAAAGTTTGGAATTTGTTTTATATATTTATAATTTTTATAAGCTTTTCATAATACAATTAGTTGAATTTATAAGTAAACATTTTCCTATTTATACACTATATATGTATGTTTTATATTGTGTTCAATATCTACTTATAATTTTGAAAAATGAATGAAACGTAGATTTTATAATAAAGCATTTACTAAATTTCTCATAACATTCTTTATATATTTTCACTTATAGATTATCCTACGCAATTTTCCAGATAAAACCGGATAAAAACAAAGTATTCGTTAAAATTTCTAATAAATATATAAGCATAGCAAAAGCTTGTCATTTACAAAGATCATATTTGCAAAGCAATATTATAAGAAAAATATTTCTAATTGCTTTAAAAATTTTATTTAATATTTAACTTCAAAAATCATAATTCGAAAATAAAGTATTTGCAACTGAACCTGTATTTACATGATATTTTTCCATCATTTTAGCTACCAAAATATACCCCTAAAAGTATCACGAAACATTTTAAAAACACTGTATATAAAATTTTCAATATATTATATTCTTGTTTTACTGATAAGCGGTGCATCCTAGTGTCCGATGGCGGATGAAAGATTGATTATGGATGAAATCCCTTATCTGAAGTTAGTCACTAGAATGTTAGTGCTACGCGCTACTTACAACAAGGGGTAAGAAGGAGCACGCATCAGTTAACATGCGACACGGCAAAGTCGAGGCACACACGTTTTCACCACATGCCGAAACCTGAACTCGTTTGCTATTTGCTACACAATATTTTTTCTTGTTCGTGTTCTAACTTTGCATACATCGCTGCTTATTATGACGCGCGTAATTCACAGTAAACGCTGATGACACCCAGTAAGTATTAACAGAAGTATATATAATACGATTTGGTATATTTACATTACAACGATGATATTTTTCTAACATGAATAATTGCAAAAATTCAACATAAGAAAGCAATCAAATTAAATGAAAGTTTAAGAAAAATACATAATACGATACAATTTTGTATTTCACACATAAAATTTGCATTTCCAATAATTGATCGATTGATTTTGCATGTGTTCCTTGCATTTCTTTGTTTTCATTGTGTTTCGTTACCTCGACCAACGACGAAGAAACAGAAAACGATAACAAGAGCAGTTATTTACCCGTATATCGTGTACAGGACTTTATTATAATTCTCTCTTTCGATGCATATACGCGGCATACACTAATACTTACAGAACAAGCAATTCTTCCGTATGAAAGTGATCGAATCCACTGTTTACGTGCAAGTTTCTGTAATCCAATATGTTCTGACTCGTAAAAGGAAAGGTGAAAAGAACGACGAGCACATACGAGAACGTATATATACATATATGTACATTATTGTACATATATGAAAAAGTTGTATAGTAACTTAATCTAGTCTGCCATCAGGATGGGCAATGGCTATAATCTCCAGCTGGTGAACACTGTCTGCGAAGTATCGATATATTCCGCTTAATCTCTTATAATGTTTCTTTTGCTCTCCTATTAAGTTTCGACACTTTTTCAGGTCCTTTTTCGTTTCGACAGATTTTTTTCAACGGTCATTGCTTTCGAACAGGTAGCACCTTTTACTATATAAAAATTAAAGGAATTAATAATGGATATTGATCGGGCGGCCTGAAGGCGTTGCACTTTTTAAAATTAAAAGCGATCTTTTCTTTTAATTTATCTATATTTCTAAATTTAATAAATTATTTATTTACACGGACGGATTTCATTACACTTTTATTTGCACAGTTATTAAACTTATTGCAGATTTTTATGAAATTGATACTAATGGTTGACAGATTATTTTAATATTTTAGAAATAAAGAAAAACGGCATTGATCAATAACCTTTAAGCTGCTAAACAGATTTAATAATGCGATATTTTGTCTTAGTATCTACCATCGATGTCTAGCAATGGTTGTAATACGCGTAATAACACATATAACACGAAAATGTCATGCATGTGTGTCAAGATTAACTTATTAACCTTTTCAGATCCAATTTGTTTACCGTTTGAGAAAATTTAATTTTTAGGTAATAAGTAATAGAAACATATTTTTCTGAATGATTTTATAAAGAATATATAATATATTAAGCTTTACCAAAAACAATCACATTTGCTGTTTAAATAATTAGTAACTTATTAGTCCAATCGAGAGTAAAAAAGTTAAGTTTCATACATATATGTATAATGTTCTTCGTGTATTCAACGTGGCTGTTAAAAAGTCTCGTATACATTAATTTTAACCCACTTTTTAAAATTTATTTTTTTATGTAAAATCTTTATAATAAGCTTTTTGTATGTATAATATTATTGTCCATTTACATTTTGCATATCATGAGATTATTTTCATTAACACAATTGATAGTCGAAAATTGCTTCATATCTCCAAAAGACAATAATTTACAATAAATTTTACTGTTAGACGTTCAAACTCAAACAGTAAATACACGTCATATGTTAAAAACATAAGAATTATAGATAAATGCTGCACACGACAATTAATTATTCCTTGCGTTCATCATATTCTACAGCGTAAAATTTGACGAGACAGATATGTTTTTCTTTGAAACGATTTAATAACGAAGTAAGTTTCTATAGCATCAGACAGTGGATTTCATTTTTATCGAGCAACATGTCATGTTGCTCCACTTTTTCAGTAACTACTATGATATATGCGGCAGCCAAGACGATTATCAAGAATGTAAAATGATAGCGCCATGAAACATTTCTTTTCTTCGGTTAAACGGAGTATTCAGGATATCGCTACGAATTTTTCTTTTTAATATCATCGTGTTTTATGTTATACGCCAAAGAAAAAACGAAGAATGGCGTGTATGTATGAAGAACCTACAGTATTGTGCAAAAGCCTTGATTACAATTACACTACGTTACTGGTCATATAATCCCAACTGAATTTTCTAAGATATAATACTATAACATGAAAACGAATTGTTCCAAAATTTGTGAATGATGTCCTTAATAGAAGTTTGGTTTTAGAAATTTCATAGTGTTATTCACTTGTATGGTTAGTGTTATTCAATGGTATTATGAATGATGATACAGCCTTGATACAAATATTGTATAATATGTATGAAATTATTTAGAACACGCAAGAAGAGAAAATCAAGTAAAAATTAAAAATCATTCTTTTGAAATACTGAAAAGTGAAAACAGAATGACAAAAAGTACAAAAAAATATTCGATAGCATTTTCGATAGAAAACAAATTTTATTTGCAATCTATTTATTTATTCATGATACTAACATTTTACTATTTTGAAAATGAGGATAAAAATGAAACATCTTTATTTGGTAGGTTTCAGACTTTTGTTTGGTACTCCGTACTGATTTCTATAAATCATAATATCTCCTAAATTTTGTTTTATATTATATATTATTTATTATTTAATTCCTTTGTCTTCGATTATTTTCAAACTATCTACCAATACTACATTAAACACATTATTTGACTAACTAGTACTGTGAATAAAGTTTTGAAATATGTAATATAGGAATACCGTAGTAATTTGATTATATATCCTTAAATTTTTCATTGTTACGTAATAAAGTACAGAAAAATAAATATATATGTATTTACATATTTAATGTAATTAGATAAGTACTTTAGAATGTGCAAAGAAATGAATGTTGTAAAAATTTACAAATGAATTTTTTCATAGTTTTCAGTAACATACCTATCATAGTAAATAAAATGACATTCATACTCTTAATATCTAATAAAGGATTCATTTAAATTTGGCAAAGTATAATTTATGTGCGTTTAATATTATTGAAACCATTATTTTCCATAAAAGTTATTTGAATTGAATGATACCAAACAATAATATACCAACATTTTTATAGTAGAAAGAATAAAAAATTCTATTTTTCGGGTAGATGGAAAAATTAAATTGTAAATTTTTCAAAACAACATCTACAAAATAATTGCAAAATGTTTGTTGTGATATGCGATATGTTTATTGCGACTGTATCGTATACATAAATCTTGCAAAGTAATTTATTACTAGAATCTTAAAAAAAAAACAAATTCCGATGAAATATTAAAAGGATAGAATTAGGACAAAAGTATCACGAAACTTTCCATTGTCGATTAGACGTGACTTGCCATTGAGTTAAATAAAATTACTTCAAACATATAAGTTAATCGGTTATCAAATGATATGATTAGTAATTCCACTTTTGTAAGTAACGGTACGTGACCTATGGTTATCTTCCGTGACGTAACTCGAAAAGTACTCAGCAGGAAACCGATTATAAACGAGAGTAATAAAATTACGTTTATATCGTACAATGTCAACCAGTATGTTAGTATTTAAATTTAAAATTAATTTTTATCGTCTTCTATTCCAATGTATATAATTTTGAACATACCTTAAAAATTAGAAACTTAATTTTCTGTGTTTATATGTGTGAATATATTTGTGTTTATTTTTTAAATTTTCTTTTAGAAATAAATACTTTTGATATATATATGTGGAAGTAGATAGATATCTTTTAACTTATTAACAAGAGCACCAGAAATTTGATTTAATCTGAAAAATGTTTGCGTTAATGAACTAAAATTTTTTAAAGAATATGTGCCAGAAGACTTGTATCTAATCTTTAAATATATTTTATAAAACTTTAATAAATCTTACACTATTGCTAAATAAATTGTAATCTTTCAGTTTAAATCTGAAGCCATTTAGAATCAAAGGCATTTAATGGTGATACGAAACGAAAGTAGCTACAAATACAATATGAATTTATACGTGCAAAATTATTTGAATGTTAAACATTATTTAGTGCTAAGTATTGAAAATACTTTAATGGGTTTAATGGGTGTTATCGTAAAATTCATCGCCAAGTAAGAAAGTTACATTTGTATTGCAAAATTGCTTGTTGTCTGAAGATGATAGTGGGTAATATTAGATTAAATGTTTTAGATTTCTTGTAATAAATTCCGTGATATACTATATAATTCCATTCTTGTTCGATGTATATGTGAAGCGTCTCATCAGTTGAATTTTGGAATAAATATTTACATAAAGTAATCAAAATTGTTTCGACAATTATTAACAGATTTCAATGACCTTGAATTGTTATCATGAGTAACATCCTGAACCATACTTTCCTACAACTACATGCGTATAACCGCTGCGCCGCTGGATCTTAGTTTTCAAGATACTTGCAAAAACTTTCAATTAAATGTAACTTATGATTCCACTTTATCGTGGAATAGGTGTCCACATTTTTATACAGCCCAACCTAAGCTTAATTCATTAATGAGAAATATAATCGTTTTTGATATTGTATAAATAAAAAAGAAAAATCGATGGATTATAGGTTGGACCAGACCAGTATCTAAAAATTAAAGCCAAGGGGCGCGTTGTGGCGGTTATATGTGCATATAGGGAAAAGTTGTTCAGAAATTTGACTGTAACAACATATTCCAAGATCATTGAAATCGGTCAGGTTGCCCCTACTTCACACCTATTCACGTCGATACATACTTTTAAATTATACATGTGATCAACTTAAATATAGCACGTGAACTAAAAATCTCGAATTTATGGGAAAGTGTTTTATAATAATTTATATTTCCCAATATAACCACGGGTAGATATTGTATGAAAATTTTCTATTACCATAAGCATTGAACGTGTTAAAAAGGCATGCTATTTATTTCAAACCGCATTTCAGGAATATTCGACTTTCTTTATTATATTCCTTTCATTATGAAGCATGTTCGAAACTACGCCCGATAAGATCAAATCTAGTTAAAACGAAAAAAGAAATTAATAAAAATGTAAAATTCGATATCGAATAACTTGGTACCGTTGGTCATGATGTTACATCCTGCCCGCAATCATGCAATTTTTTTATTGCGTAGAGTTTTCATTTATTACTTGAAATAATGGAGATAATTGAGATAAATACACCTCATAATATTCTGTATATTCTTTATATCATTGTATTAATAAATATGTATGTAATAATCAAAGTGAAAAAACAATCTACGCGTTTTTCTACTCTAAAAACCATTTATAAGTAGATCATACAGTATAAATCATACAGTATAGGTTCACAGGAATAATTATCAAACTTCTGAAAGCGTGCGCCTATGAATGCATTGTCCCCCCACATCATTATTACATTTTTGCGCTAGATTTATCCCTCTTCAACAAGTTGCTCGTGAAGCAGATATTAACAGAAAAAGAAAACACAAAAATTGTAAAAAGTATCGGACATAATTCAAGACGAAACACTGTATTTCATAAAATTTCGTAAATATTCATAAAAGTTAATCACTCATTGATAGCAACTTGTATTATTCATGTTTGTTTATGTATCACACTTGTCGCCAAGAATGAGTTTGTTTTATAACATCACTGCTTGGCACGGATAATGTTACAACTCAAAAAATGTATATTTTACAGGAGGTACTTTTTAAATTTTACAAAGAAATCTTTGTGGGACATTTCAATGACATTATAAAGTTAACTTAACACAAACTATGCCACTATTAGCGAAAGCACTAAAACCTTTCACTTGCAGTGTCACAAAACAACTGAAAATGTCACTGGTGTAAAACTAAAACCAGGTTGATAGCGGCATAGGTAATAATTTTTCCCATTGAGGCAAAACTAATGGAATTATAAATATATCATTTTACATGATAAAAATAAAAACATCATGTAGACCTTCTATTCAATAAAAGGAAATTTCAAATTTTTTATATTGTGCCACTATCAATGGCAACTAGCGACATGACAATATTTTATTTTATAGGCAATAAACTTCAGCAATGATATAATTTACAGTAAATATATGTGGGACGTACATTTGCTCAAATAAGCTTGATACGTGTTTTGATAACATTAAATGAAATTAGATTTTAGATTCGTAAAGAAGGTATAACATACATTTCCTTTGATGCTGATAAGTGGATTAAAACAGATGCTCCACTTTAAATGATATTTCCAATATTTCCCAAGTAACAATAATATTTTTAAATATTATTATTTGTATAACTAATTTTATAAACGTATACACTACATGTTTTACATTCAAACAGAAAAAATTTGTAAAGAGAAAGACTTAACAAATTATATATTTGTACCAATATGTAGATATTTTTTGAGAAATTAAATTTAAATATTTGATTTTATTCAATCTTCTCCACTCTCTCTTTTTTTCAGGTTGTATTTCTAAGACTAATTTAAATTATTTTATATTATACAAACAGAGATTAATTATCAATGGAAGAGATATCCTATTCACACGCAAGCCATATTAGCAAATCTTCATCTGATATAATTACTTAATCATATACATAATGTTTGTATTGTATCGTTTGATATTATACGATTATCAATTTCATTGATATTAAACGTCGTTAATAAAGAAATACAAATGTCAGAACACAACTATAATATTATTGCAAAAGTAAACCGGTTCCACATTTGGAACTAATTTCCGAGTTCTTTGATTCCTATTTCTCTTATAGGAATTATTATAGAAAATGGAGTGATTTTGTTTATGGTAGTACTCGATTGGTTAGGAAACTTTATTTTTTTACATATATAATAGTGTTGTAATATAATAAAACTAAACCAAATAATAATGGAGAAAGTACAGATACGAAGTATGTAAGGCGATATTGTTTTAAAAACGAAGATACAAACAAATCGCAATCAACTGTGCAAGTGTCAATCCGCGTGTTAGTTAAATGTACTTGTATATTCACTCATTTTGCACCTTAAAACAAAATTTAAATCAATCTGAAAGTCTCATATATATGTATCGCTGGTTGCGAGCGTGTTATTTTATATAAAAGTGTTTTATATAGATAATGAAATATATGCACTTAAAACAGATCTGACAAAATAATACGATAGAAAAGATTAGGGAGTTAATGTCTGTTCCTTTGATTTGGATTTTTATATGTAAGATGTAATGAAGGATGTTGTACCTGCTGAAGTGTCAGGAAACTTGAATAGATTAATCCCATGATACCGAAAAGATATTTGAAAACATTAAAGATGATTTAAGCTTAATCCTGTTATATCATTTGGATTGTTTTTAACTTAATTGGCTTTCTATATCATTAAAAATATTTTTAAATCTTAAGAATATATGAAAGACTCATTTCAATGCTATGGTAAATCTTTTCAATAAAACATTAAAAATCCTTTCATTTGTTAAAATGAGAACGAAATGGGACATAATAATCCTAAAATCATAGCAGCAGTATGAGAGCAATCCAAACTATTCTCATGCGTTACCAAACATGCATGCATTGCAAATGCAACCAATCAAACATTTATAGTAACATATTATTTTTTGTAAATTCGGTTTCAATTGTTATTCGTATTTATTCTGCATAATCCATAATGTGCTTGTAATAACAATCTTCGTCGGAAATTTTTTAAATGGAGACATATATATAACGCGAACTCTTGTGTATATATCTCACGAACAAACTTTCGACAACAGTGACGATAAAATAAAACACAAATACCGATAAATAAAAATTATTACAATAAAAAGTAACAATCCGGTAGAAAAATTATGTTATTTATGTGCCAGCTTAAAACTTTTTCACTTATTACTGAAATTAATTCCAACGAAAATAAATTGTAACAAAAAATATTAATACTCGAATATGAAACATCTATTGTTTAACAATCAGCAAAATGCGTTATTTACAACGACAGTACTTATGTCAATAACAAGTTCAAAAAAATGTAATTCACTGTCGGAACAATGCGTCCATGTACATACATACATATTTCCTAAACAAACTAAAACCTGCGACTTCTCAAACAGAAAAAGAACAAAACCCCGATAATTAAATTAAAGAACATATTGTGGCAAGTTAGAAATAAAAAGCAAAAAAAAAAAAAAAAGAAAACAAAAATAGAAACTTTTTGACTTACGATGTCGTCTGGTCGCAATAAAAAGCAAATGCCTCGCCAGCATGTTGGAATGCAACCGTAGCCTACGACGATTGTCAAATCGCAAAGACCACGCTCGTCTTACAATCAGTTCTCTCTCAAGCCATCAAGGCTGGCGACTGCCTGTCTAGCGACAAGGTTTTCTCTTCGTTGCTAGACTGATACCGCCTTATCATCGCCACTTGTTAAAATCGCGAATTTCTTCCCCTCCCAGCTCACTGCCAACGCATTCACGCGTGAAGATCTAACAACTTCCTGATGCTTTGTGCACAGGCCTGCATACAATGTCCGAACAATAACACGACGGACATTCATTGAAAATCGTGAACAACTTCAATATCGACTTATTTTAAGTTTGCATATTCTTATGATAGACAAATAATTTACGGTGTTAGTTTTTAAATTAAGTTGGTCTTAAGGGATAGGTAGAGGATAGATGCCTACAAAATCCACGAAAAGTTACATCAGCTATCGATAATAAAGTCAGATGACTTAAGTTCGTGAAATAGATAGAAATCTTCGAAAAGGGACGAAGCTCGGAAGGGGTTGAGGGATCGCTTAATCGGTAGAGTTAGGCGACTGCCGGGCGTGAACGTGGCCAGATCGAAGTGAACTGAGGATGGTGGCATCCGCTCGAAAGTATTTGAATCGTCTGCTACGAGTAGGAGGGAATTTTGTTTATCTCGATTTCGAATTATCGACTGGGATAAACATCACGTCTGATGCAATTCCGTTAGTTGTTGAGCCAGCGGCTAATGATGCTGATAAGGGCTAACAAAGTGAGGCTTCATTGGGGGCTCCCTGGAATTTACCAGCTTATCAGTCTTCACTGCTAAATTTATTGTATGCTATACACTGAAGCGAAAAATTTCCTATTCACTCGTCATCAAACGCATTATAATTCCTTTCCCTAACATAATGGCTGCTTACGAAGGATTCGTTTCAACAATGGTTCATAAACAACCGTTTATGCTACCGTGATGTTTCTTATAATTTCCATCTTAGTTATATTATAGGTTCCGGTTGAAAAAATGAAACGAATTAATGAAAATGTACCGCAATCGTAAAGGGTTATTTTAAACCGTTGAACTCTAAATCACCGAACTATTTATGTTAACCCCGTAATACATATATATATATTATATAAATATGAAGAAAAAATATATATATACACATGTATACATATATATGCTTTATAATATGAAGTTACACTCCTTTCGTGAATTATGGTTCTGGTTTGACAAATAGCAGGTTTTATTTGTAGCAATATTTGAGCCTCATCTTAAGTTTCAAGTCTTCAAAGTAAAAATTAATAAATATAAATTATTATATTGGAGACGTTTTTAGAACACTATATTTTTATGAATATGAAATTTATATGAAATTTAAAAAATGGAACTTGAATCGAGATACGTATCACACACCAAATAGTATAATGAATGTTCAATTTGGTTATTTTATATATTACACACGTTGTGTATTCAATATAGATTATATATAGGGTGACCTGTGGTGTAACTGAGGATGTAAAAGAGGATGATGGTACGTGAAAAAATAAAACTATTTTCGAAAAGCTGAATTTATGTATTTGCCTGATAAGTATTGCAGATTTCGCTATAAACTCTAATTATATTTTTATTTATCGAATGCAATAGTGGAGAACACACAATGTAACAGAATAATACGTTCAATGACTTTAAAATAGAAAGATTTAATTTTAATAGGAAGAATAGCATATAAACTTATCAGTTGGTATTTAATTAAATAGGAAACAATTCAACAATTTTTAAAATAATAAAATTTATCACATATAAGTATCCTATTTCATCATGTGTTCTTCATTATTAAATTCAATAAATACAAATATAGGTAGAGATATTAGTCTACAGCGAGGTCTGTGAACACTTACCAGAGTTATATACAGGGTGGTTGGTAACTGGTGGTACAAGCGGAAAGGGGCGATTCTACGCGAAAAAAGAAGTCGAAAATATAGAATAAAAATTTTTCGTTTGAGGCTTTGTTTTCGAGAAAATCGACTTTGAATTTTCGCTCAGTACGCGTGCACTTTATCACGTCTCGTTATAACGGATCTCACTGTAGATCGTTGTCTCGATGGAAAAATTAAAAAAAAAAAATAAAAAAAAATTTTTATTCTATATTTTCGACTTCTGTTTTCGCGTAGAATCACCCCCTTTCCGCTTGTACCGCTTGTTTATTTGTTACATACACTTCCGGCTCTACCACATGTTATCGATCACTCTATGTATATAGTTTATATAAAATGTACATCACATATAAGAATATGAAAAATATCCAAAGTAAAGCATCTCTCTATTCTAAACAAATCTTTACATTTTTCTGAAACGAAGTTACATACGAAAATCTATGTCCTTTACTTATTTTTCCATGATGAATCACTCCATCCTGTATTGTATTACCAGTTGCATTGTACTTGCATAATATCACATTTTGCATTCAACGTGGTATTACAGAATACAATAATTTACACTCATTTAACTATCAAGAAATTAGGAGAAGTAGGGTTAAACGTGCGTAAAATCGTAGAAGTGTTGGAAAGCAGATAGAAAACTCTGCAGAAAAATCAACTCACTCTATTCGCATGAAGTGTATACACATGTATAAGTGAAGACTATATATAACTATGTATAACTGAAGAAGGAAAGACTACGAAAGCGGAGTCTATAGACGACAAGGAGAAGATACATTTTTTATCTGGTGATATCAATACTTGTAATCAGGTGGTCGCTTATGGACGAAAAATAGGAAATCCGTGGCGTGTTAAAAGTAAAGAAACTAATGGAAATGCGCATGTAATGTTATCTATTAACCTTGCGAAAAGCATGCACTTATGTACATACATTGGTTGGGACTGGTTCGATAGGATTTTATCATCGAAACTATTGAACTCTGAAATATTCCGTACGTCATAAAAGACGACAAAAGGAGAGAATTCGTATTTATCGTTTCGCAATGTTAAGTTAGGGGCAGCTGCCGATAAATCGAACGAATGAGTCGGTAGATACAGGAAACGTGACTTTTCTATCGTGTCTACGCTAACGCGGAAAAACATTGTTCGATCTCGTTATCGCGACCGTCGAACGGATCATTTGCCGTTTGCCCTCATTAATCTCCAAGCAAATGACACTCTCCCGTTAGCCTGTACTCTCCTTTCGTAGAATCAAGAGCTGGAATACGTGTATATACTGATAACTTCCACATCGACGTACTTTCTTGTATTTCGTTCTTTTATTCTTTCCCGCTCCAGCTGGTCCTTGATGAGATCTCCCGCTGATCGATCTATTTACTGCTCTGATGCCCTGGCTTCAGCAATTATCTAATGCGCGATTTACATAACTGTTCGAGCAACAAGGAATGGAGGATCTTCTAAGATACTTGTGCAACAGGACTGATTCTTAATGTACCAGGAAGATACCAAATACGAGTTTTTTTGCCAGTTAATTTGTAAAATGGAATTGTATTGGTTACGTACTCTAGAAATTTCATTAGTTATGAAGTATTTCAATATTTTTATATTTAAGAATTTCTATCAAAAAAATATTAATTTCTTTATATAAAGTATTTTTGTCTATGAACTGTAAATTAAATGTCTATTGAAGAATATTTATGTGTACGAGAAGTACAGATTAATTTTTATAAGTTTATTAACATGAAGCAGTTCGGAATTAATTAAAATAATTTTATTTCATAGGTATAGTTTTTTCGTCTATTTCGTATCGAACAATGAACTTATCAAAATATTGTCAAGTATATAATTTTATCCTATTTTGGTAAATCTTAAAATACCTTTTATTAACAATTAGTCGTATTATATATATAACGAGGATAAAATTAAAAGAATGAATAAATATCACAAATGTCATTTTTTATTTTGTTATTGGGTAATGGCAAATAGTTTTCTCTCTTTCTCCCCCTCCCCCTCTCTCGTTTTACTGTTTTGAATTCAGAATTAGAATAACCAAAATAATTTATTTTCTATTTTCAGGTTTGTTGCTAGTTAGAAAATATTTTAAATCTTCTGTTCAAAAATGACTGGAAGATATGATATCTATAAACAGAAAGTGTCTGTTATGTGCCTGATACTTTTTAAAACTGTTATAATTTTACTTTAAAAAATTATACTTTATGATTATACTTTAAAAAATCTGTTAATACTAAACCTACCGACACTTCGTCAATACATATTCCTACTGTGTGCGGTCAAAATGACCGGTGATTAAAGAAGTAATAATTTTTATGATTTAACTTAGATAATGGTTAATTTATAACTAAATATATATAAAATGATGAACTTTCGTAAAATTTCGTCCAAATTTATTTTTGTTTAATATTAATTATAGATTTAAATAGAATTACACTTTTATTTATATAGGGATATATCTTATTCAACTTTGCTGCATTTTTTACAAATTATCAAATGTACATTTGCCGCATAAATATTTTCCGCATCTTAAACAAATTTTCGTAATTTTGTAACCTTTACAACTTTTTACTTGCCAAGTTTTTTGTAGTAATGAATCTGAACTTGTTGATAGTTTTATTGCATGGATTTTTCCCGCGATTCTTTATATAAAAGTAATGTATGCACCAGGTTTATAATTAGCAATTTTGTGAATTCTCTGTAAATTAGCCCCATACTGTAGATACCATTGCAAATTTATTGGTTCGTAAACGTTACCTTCTTTCGCTCTTCTTATCAAACCGTATAAACCTCATAATTTCAGCAAAGTCATTTCTGCTCATTGTTTTTGAAAAAAATGCAAGTCTCCAAATATTATTCCACAAATATGAGACATCTAAATTTTTTCTATAGCATATAGCATATAGCAGAGCAATAAATGCATCTAGTTTTGTTGCATCTAGCTCCCTCTTAGTCCCCAATACTCTAAATTCTTCTTCTTCTATACATTTTATTATATGATCCCTTATACGAAGTTCAATCATAAAATGCCGTCTTTACTTGTCCTTTCATAATATGCCGTTTAGCATATCCCTAAAAATATTATGAACTGATGTCCTGTCTGATGTTTGGGACTTGCATCTATTTCTCTCCAAACTGTCCCATCGGGTCCAGTTTGGATACGTTGGTTCTCTACATCAGTCTCACCCTTTGTTATTAACGATAATTTCTTTCCTTTTTGCCCTGGACTTATTTATAATATTCAACTCTGATTCAGTTGTAAATAGCTTTTCATGTGTTTCCATGCCGTTTTCAGACGCTGAAGTTTCTTGTTCGCACACTAAACAGTTTTCTTCTACGTCAGTTATTTTTTTTTTATAATTTTTTTTTCGAATACTCTTGACATTTCTAGGGTAAATATTTATCACAGAATAATACCATGTATGGAATACAAAATTATTGTCAAATTTGATATGCTTTACGCAAAACGCTCTGCGATGCTTTCTGCCTGAGTTTTAGAGATAACAAGTTTAGATGTCGACTAATTGACTAACAAACTGAGATGTATTCTAGTCGAAAGAACAATAGCAAATAAGAATATGGCCTGTGACGGCGATATTTATACAAAAATATTGATGAGTATTGGTCGTTCTCCATCAACGGTTACTCCAGGATGGAATTGGGAAAGCTTTTCCCGTGTTTTATCGCAATGAGCAATAACCCTAAGAAACTTCTCGACTTTTACAATGTTTGTAACAATGGACTGTAGAATAACAAGAATAACGAAAATATTTTGTCGGACGGTCAAAGTGACCGCTCACAGTAGGCAAGGCAGAGTACAAATTTTTCTCAGAAAATAAAAGAGCAAACTAAAAGTAAATACCGAAAAATATATTGTATGCAAGTTTTAGGAAAAGTCAGAAATTATGAAGCGATATGATAAAGTTTAAATATGGTTAACTTTGTGTAGAAGTTCGAGAGCGGTCAATTTGACTGCCGCTGGTAGGTTTAGTGTTAATTCCTATTTGATGCTAGGCATTTATGTGTAGTCACCCTATATCTTTATAATAATTAAATAACATCGACAATTTAATAAAGTAACATTTAAAGTAACTCGTAGCACAAAAAATACCTAATAACACATATTTTACGATAATAGAACTTATCAGATCAAAAGTTTCTAACTGCACTTGTCTGTCATTTATTTTAAAATATTTTTCTTCATCATGAAACTTGTATAAAGAAAATTGTAAACCAATTTATCATACAATTTGAGTATCCAATTTTTTAAAAATATTTTCATAAGAATATTAGTAAAGATTTTTCAAGTACATACAAATTTCTGTATTGGAGTAGCAAACTTAAATTGATGAAACACTATTAATGTAAAAGCCTTCCTAAATCGTTGATTGTGACAAAATGGAACCAATATTATTATTGCAATTACTTTTAACAATATGTATCACTGCATAGTATCACAGATACAAAGTACTGGAACTATTGAATTGTATATGTTCTGATATTTATATTTATATAGGTTAGAAATTTTATTTATAATCCGAATTACCAACAAGATGTTTGAAAATTTAAAAAATGATGACCTTCTGGATATAAAACACATAACACGGCTGTTTGATACATAATTGCAAAATCATTGGATTATTAAAAATTAAGAAATGTTACAATTATTATACTTAATAATATAATTTCACTAATACCATTTAACCTATTAACCGAACAAAACGATTCCGCTCATTATTCTATTGTTAATTTCATAGGCATAATTTCTTTATCCTATCTTTATACGCATTATGTCATATTTGGCCTTATAAGAATAGAAGCCGATATACCTGAAATTGATTTGTTTAATTGTAACTGATAAAAACAGATATCAACAGTTAATAAAAAATTTCATTGATTACCAAATTTCAGTGTCATTGCCAGAATATTTAAGAACTCTAGCAGGTTCAATGTCCATGGGTCTGGGCCTAGGACTTTTTGAAACAGTCGTAACGGGAATCGAGATCGTTACGTTCATATCAAAATTTACGTTCGGAGGTTCAGGACTGGAAATTGTGTCAGGATAATTGATCCTTTCCTTTAACAATTCCTCTTGCAATTCTTCCGACGGTGTTCTACAAATCTTCGAAGACTTTTCCCCGTTAATAGAAAACTTTTTAATAAACATTATGGGACTATTCGCCATTCGATAACTTTCACTTCGTTTCACTTTACGTTCGATTCTATCACTACCGCTAAATATCTGAGTTCTTTTCGTACAACTGTTATTGTCAGATATATCGCCAATATCTGAATCTACAACCGCGTCTCTTTCGTTTAACCTAAACTCGCTAATAACAGATGTAGTAGAAAACAACTTATCTTCATTTCTCAAATGACTATGATTCTCTTTAACATCTATCTCTTGGCTATCACACTGAGAGTTTAATTTCGCAATTTTTCTATGAAAGTTTGGCGTGTCCAAGTCAGACACTAGCAACTTCCTACTCGACTTCGGAGTATTTCCAGTCGACCTCAAATTTTTCGGACAGAGAGCCGATTTCTCAAAGTCGAGGCGTAAATTTGTAGCTTTAGAAGCCAACTGAGGCGCGCTTAATTTATTCAAGATTTGATAATCTTTCTGAGCGTTTTGAATCAAACTATCAGTAGCGAACACCGGTGGGTGATTCTCATCGCAATTAATTACATCTGTGGACCTAACTATTACATTCTCTGTGAACGTTTTGTTAAAGCAGAGTTTGGACTTATTCAGATCTAACAACTTGTTACTCGGTGCCAGTGCTATTGCCCCAGAGGCCGTTCGACAGGTGCTCTTGGCCGAAAGCAACGAAGTTCCGTTGGTGGTCAGTGGTGCGTTCAACTTGTTAGGCTGAGGATTCATCGCGAGTGTACATTGCGCTTCTAATCTACCAGCACAGCAAGTGCAGTCGCGTTCGTCAGTGCTCGTATCAGAAGCCGCCTTACCTTCGTCGTCTTGCACGTTGACGTAAGCCCCGCGAACTTGTCGATGAGGAGTCGGACTCGTTGGACCAACCACCGTCGTAGGGGTTCGTACATAATCCGGGCTGGCCGCGCGATCGGGACTTTTCGCCGCTCTGATGATCACCTTGCCTAATTGGGGCGAAGTAGGTGGCGTAGATTTGTTTGAACCATCCACCGTGTCGCTGATCTTCGTCACTGCTCGAACGTTCGGCGTTGCACGGTGCAATAATGGTGATGGACTTGGTGACACTCCTTCTCTTACAAATGGACCTGGATTTTTATACAGAGGAGAGGGAAGTCATTTAATTAAATATATTTGAAGATGTAGTTGATAGAAGAAATACAACGAGATTGTAAAGTTGAATACATGTTTTATATTAAAACATGTTTTGGAACAGATAGTGCAAACGGACATGGATTCTTATACAAAATTAAATCGAAAATATGGAATAACAATTTTTTGTTGAAGGTTTAGTTTTTGAGAAAGTTATGTTTGAAAATTCTTTGTGTGCGAAGTACACGACAAAATTTCAAATTGAATTTTCTCGAAAACAAAGCTGCAAACGAAGTATCGTTATTCTATATCTTCGATTTACTTTTTCATAAGGAATCCAGCTATACCCGTTCCAAAACACCCTGTATATTAGATTGTATATGCATATTATATTTAATTCATACATAATGAAATACAACATATTTTCCAAATTGTCAAGAAGGAATATCTATCTCTACAGAAGCTGTTCTTGTGTTTGAAATATACCAAAGACTATCTTTTAGATTTCTATTACTAATCAACAATGTTATGATTTTTTAGCATATTAATGAGTTTGTTATGTCCAGCAAACGATGAAACATGTGATTAAACATAGATTAAACCTGGATTAAACGTAGTATGTGCGCCTTTCCTCCTCTTCAAGCTATCGGATGAATAAACGACTTTGCCTTCCGAATCCAACATAACCCTGGCACCTTGTCTTTTTCTTTCCAAAGACGAATCAGGCTTCTTTGGCAACTCGCTTAGGCTAACATATTCAGCATCTCTCTTAAAAATATCTGAGTTCGCATAAGTAACAGGTGACCGAACAGGAGTCGCGCTAGTCGAGCAAGAAGCCGAATCTTGACGTTTGTCATTGTTATTTCTCACGTCGGCTATGGTGACATAGTCGCCGGAGTCTGCGTTCGCTTGGTCTTGCATCGTACTCTTTGGCACTTGTTTCCTGCCCGGAAGTACGCCTCGAAGTTTGCCTAGAACTCCGCTTAGCGGATTGATCTTGCCCACTTGATTCGGTCCAACCGTGGATTTCTCGTTTGTAGGCAAAGATAATACCTGAATCGTGGCATAGAGGTTCTTGTCCTGTCCATTAATCACTTCCATCTTGGAAGTGCCAACCGTGGCAGACATGAGTACCGAACTTCCCGTTTGCAGATCGATCTTTTCGTCCTCGGCATTTTTGCTTGCCTGATCCGAATCTCTTGCATGTTCGTCGTCTGAACCTGGTGGCGTAATCACGCACATGGACGGTATGCGGCTCGTATTGATCGCAGTTTTCGAACGGATCCTTTCGATCCTCTCACAGCCTTCGAGATCGCTCGATTCAGAGTATTCGAACTCCGAGCATGACCTTCCTGTGCATGCTGGACTCGAGGCTGATTCCACAGGCGATGACGAGGTATTATGACCGCTGTCTGGAGATTCGCCGCCGTTCTGGTTCGGTCCGTGAACCTATTGAAAATTATTTAAATTATGAAAATTAAATTGTTTAATTAATTGTTTTTGAATGAATTTTGAAAGAAATAGAGTTCACAGAAAGAAGAATGAAAGAGAAAATTGAGAATGAATCATTTTAGCTATTATAAAATGACTACGTAATTCGTCAAAATTCATTAATTATATATTTACAAATAGAGTATATTATTCGTATATATGCAACAATATCTTATAAAGTACAAAACAGTTTTTCTCCTTTGTGTTAAATAATATGTGTACATATATATTTGTATAATATATTTTTGAATTAGAATACAATTAATTACAATTACAATTAGCAATTTAATTTTTCTGTAATAATTTTATTGACCCTTTTGTATATTTTATTTCTAAAATTTTTATAGCATATAAAAGATTCTATTTCTATATACATAATCTATTTTTATAAAATGTATAAAATAATGTATAAAATGAAAACTCATATTATCAAACAGAATATTGTTTCAGTAAATTCTTTGTTAATTAATTATCTAAATGCCTCAATTTTTTATTATAATATTTATGTTTCTCATATACGTGAAAATGACATCATAGGCCAAAACGAATTAATTTGTTTAAGAGCTGACTTTTAATTATACATACACAAATGGGTCAGACTTAAAAAGTGACTTAATGAGTATATTAATTTGTTATTGATACAGGCCATTATCCTTTTTAACCTTTCGAACTACGATCTGTTGCAGGAACTGTACCAGGAATTTTACGCCATTACTCAATATAAATATTAGAAAAATAATAACACTAAAGTACCAAAAATGTTATTCACTGACCATTTAGTTATCGTTACTTAAAGCACATATAAAAACACGTACATTATATATTTTTATCTTATAAGCAACCATTCTCAATCATCTCAACTTACTATTCCAATTTTCCCATCTATTAGTGAATCACAGCTTCTAATTTAAAAAAAAAATTGTTCTGGTGTTACATAAACTTTAGGACAAATTTACAAAGAAATGTAATGAAATATCAAATGAATATTATAATATGTGTATATAGATTCTAATGCAACTATCCTCGATAAACTCGATCATTGTTTTCACAAGCATTGAATATTTTATTTTATAAGAGCATAGCGAAGAACTAATTAAGAAAATTTTTGTTCTATATGACAGCTCAATATAGCTTGCTAGAATATTAATATGTAATTTAAAAAGAAATAGAGATGAAACACCTGCGCGTGTCAGATTTGATCCAGCCTTCCCCGAGCGAAGGCCAATAAGTAAAAAATTACAAAATAAAGACAAAAATTTCTTTATACCATAGCGACAACAGTTAGGCTAGATTTCCTTTCTGGCGGCGGCGGTGCCATTAAAGCGGTGCAGACTGTGCCCGCTGAGCTCGTCGTTGTTGATGTTGAACCCCTTCCAAACAGTTCGTATTCATTTTCGACAACCGGTGAAGTAGGATCGGAGCTGACATCGTTAGATTTCATCAATGGACACTGCGGAGCTGGATCCTCTTCCCTTAGAGTTTTTAAGCCAGAGTCCACGTGGAAGGAGGTGTAATAACCCTCCGTATCACAAGAATACACAGATGATGTTTCACCATCGTCCGAGAAAGGTATCACGGTAATATCTTGTATAATATCTGGAGTTAATGTACCCTCTGACGTTACCGAGGACGATGTTGATGTATCTCGTCCTTTAAACCGCCTTGCGTGACTCAAAGATGTCGATGATGTTCCAATTGAAGCAGTTGTCGTCGATCTATACATATTGTGATAATATGTATCGTTAATATATGTATATGAATATACATATGCAGTGTGTCCTATATATCTGGAAACGTGTAAATGGCTTCAAAACTATAGATGATATGGAAAAATGTTTAAAACAATTAACGATTTCAAGCAATTATACAATGTCAAAGGCTCGAAGAGGACATGTCGCAGCGATATTTATTTTATTATGCAACGAAAAATCCTTGAAAAGCTCTATGAAGACCACGGTTATATTTTTAAATAGTAAATTATACTTATACCAAATTATATACATACTACCACATATGCTTGACAAATTTTCAAACTCAATTGTTGTTTCAAAAACGAAGGGTTATATGAAAAAAATGTATTCTATTTTTTCGACTTTTTTGTAGGTATAGATTAATTTGTTTTTTTTTTTTAATAGAATCATATGCTTCTTAATGGATCAGTCGATGCAGCTCGGTAGCTTCTACAAAAAATTACTAACCTACTTATTTCGTTCATACAAATTAAGATATTCAGAAATTGTGGAGATCAAATCATGCATTCTGCATGTATATTTCATACTACTAATAAAAATGCAATTAATTGTAAATTATAATCGTTCTGCTCTGTTTATATACGCGCTCTATAAAAATAATTATGAAATTAATATCAGTTTCTATTAATACAAATTTAACTATAATTATTAATATATATTTTAATGAACACAAAAGTTACATCTTATATTTATTAATGCAAACAAATATGAAACCTTCTTCTGATAGCATAATAAAAAAAATTATTTAGTGTAATTTAGAACTTGTTTTACTTTAAATAACTAAAGAATAAAAACATATACGTATATTTCATTATCCATTTTCAATTTCCTGTTATGCTATTAAAAGAACGATTTTCCTGCGATATATGAGCTTTAATACTAAGTTCTCATTCAATACCAAAGTATCATTTCGTTTTTCTCATAACGCATTAGCTCGCGTCGTAATCTCGAAACGAGCAACAGCCATACCTCGGTTGATGTGTGGTAGTGGTGGTTTCGCTTCCGATACTCGCCCTTCCGCTTTCAGAGGATGCACTCCAGTTTCCAGAGCTGGAATGAGGCGGCTCGTCGCGATTGCTTCCCTTTCGTCTTTCTCTTCTTTGGGCTGCGCTTTCACGCAATTTCACGCTCGGTTGTCTGTCGGTGCTCGGGACGGATACCGGTATACTCGAGGTGCTCTTCCCGCTCGAGCTCGAGGAACTCGGCTTCCTTTCGTGAGATTTGTCCTTCCTGCGCCTGGTTATTACCATTTCGTAAATATTTGTTTCTTCGGCTGTTCTCGACTGACCTTGATCCTGTTCTGACCTCTCTGTACCCGAAGCGCTTGTCTCCTGTTGCTCCGACTGTTGACTGGATTTCGGACTGATTAGTTTCAATCTGGACATACCCCACGCTTTCAACGTATTGAAGTGAGATTTTTTTTCCGTCGGCGAGTCTTTCTTCGACGAACCCAATATATCCGTACTCGCTGATCGATGAGCCCTCGACGCTATGTTTGTCATTGTCTCTTCCGCTTCTTCTCCAGTCGTTTCTCTATAAATAAAGCCAAAGATTTGCACTGTCGTGTTTGAATCTAGTTAATTCCTATCACGTATAATTTCACTACCCCTGAATAGCCAAAATCAAACACGGTAGAGATAATATACGTATAAACTCACTCTCCGATAGCCTGTCGAATTTCCTTCTGATCGGTACCAGCGATCGTATTTCGTCTTTTTCCTCTGGGCCTGCGAGGCCTCGATCGTCGTTTCACCGCTGTCTCTTGATTTTCTTGACTAGACAGCAGAGATCTTCTTCTCATCGACATTCTTTCGAATCCTCTTCCGCTGATATCTACCGCCACGATTTCCGCTGGGAATCTACAACACACATTGTGTCATCGTTACTAACCGGGACCAGAAACCAAAATTCGAAAGTCAATGTAGATGTTAACGATGGTCAAACATGAAAGATGTCGCAGATAATGAAATTGAAGGCACACACTTAATTTTGGAGCACACGAAATTTGCGAAGACTCTTATAACATATGTGACTTTAATAAGTAGAATCGAAAAATATTAATTTCACGCAACACGGAGATCATTATTTCAAAAGTTACTCCTATATAAAGTTTATGCATACCGCACAATAAACTCTGGTTGACAAACTTAGATCATCGTCATGATAGCGACCTCTTTTGCGCAAGCAGTATCTCGAAGAACGCGAATTCCCTTGTGTCTATTCGTTGATAACATATTTTTAAATAATATTAATTAACCTTATTCCAAACCTAGATCCATACCAATTCATTCTGTTAATTGTGTTAAAATAATACACGTAAGTCATAAAATATGTATGTGTGTTCAAGT
The DNA here is from genome assembly GCF_011952205.1 of Bombus bifarius. NCBI lineage: Eukaryota > Metazoa > Arthropoda > Insecta > Hymenoptera > Apidae > Bombus > Bombus bifarius. The sequence continues at coordinate 351,592 of NW_022884630.1, forward strand.
AAACTGCGCGATACACATAAACTTTATACAATATATACATGATTTCCAAAATAACGACTCAAAATAGCGCCTTAGAATTAGTATTTTTGGATTCTATTCGTTAAAAGTTAATATATGCTATAAAAAGAGTCACAAATCCGGGATACCCTAAAACGAAGTTCAACCAAATTAAACGTCACTAAAAGGAGTTATCGTAACGAGTCCTTAATGAACTCGATGTTCTTCATAGTTCCGTGAAGCTATAGAAGATTTACAGTCGGGAAGATCAACAAAAATTGACTCGCTCGTATTCATTACACTTTTACGGTGGCGTAAATTTCCTGCTTACTTGAGAGCGATTGCTTGAACCTGTTCTTCGGGGCTAGGGAGCTTGTGATCAACGGCATCGTCAGTCGTTGTATCTCCAAGGATTCTGGACATGCAATCCGGTGGTACAGTAACGTCTCCGAGCGCTTCCGTAGATGTCCATCTTCGTAGATCCTCGATAGCAGCTGGCTGTAATGACGAATTATATGTGAGACAGAATCACCGGACTTCCTTCTTTGATCTTACAGTTAAGGAAGAGAATATAAGCGAACGAACGAATGCACGAAGACAAGGAAACTACTACTGCTATTATGTCGCTTCTGTTTCTAAGAAATTTGATGCCGTGGAGAAAAGCAACTAACATGTTTTATGCTCTACAGCACTGCGTGGGCGCAAGCATTGTCGGATGTCACCTCGTGACCAAACGGCTTTCACGCACGGAATACGGAACGGATTGCGTTTCAGTTTGGCCCTTCTCTACTCTAGTGAGATGTATTCCTTACCAACTAAAAATGGATTGAGTATTTTTCACGTTCTCGATTCTCCCAACAGGTTCGTGGCTCACCAACGAAATTCAATTGCTTCAACCCTTTACGTACTGACGTGTCGATGTGTTGATTTTCGAAAAAATTATGGATTATTGTTTAAGTGCACAGAGTGCATCTTTTATATAACAAGGTTTATAAAATTAAAGTTAAAGTATTTTTCAATATAAGTGTCTCAATACTTCTTTACAGATAATATAAAGATCTGCTAATTCATGTATAAAATTTATAGCTCTATTCTAAAAAATAAAGGTGATCTTGAAATATTCAAAATACCATCATTCTCAGAGTAGATACTTATACAGGGTATCTGTACACAACAAGCAAACAAAGTTAACCTTTTTATCTTGTTAACCTTATGCAACATAATATTTATACTATACAATGATTCCTGCAAAATTATGCAACTTTTGGGTGAAACATTTTTACGGCAACATATAATTCGCGCATTCTAGGTCTTTCAGATAGCGTACAAGTTCGAAGGATAAACTACGATAACGTTATACGCTTTTAATGCAAATATGAAATTTTCCGTTTCGTAAGTAGACAAATTAATTATACAAAGCTAATAAACAGATCGTCTATTTTGGTATGACTAGTATATACTTATCACAGAGCCTTGATATTGTATGGCATGTTTAACTAAGGTAATAAATGGAAAAGATTTCTTGCCCACAAAATACTACTGACTTCAAAAGGCGTTAGAAAATATGAAATAATTTATATTTATTTGTATTTTATTTACACATATGTGTAACAACGGCTAGATTAACCATTTACTTACTAAACAGCATACTAAATATATTGCACCCTTCTGAAAGGCGATGCAAAATGCAGTAAAATATTTCTAGTACAGTAAAAAGTTTCAATTCGTTTATTGCTCTATTATTCAAATTTTAATAAATTTACATTTAATTGCATTAAGTTGCATTATATTATATCAAAAAATCATCAAGAATATGTTTCAGTAGTGGCCAAATTGAAAAATGTCCTTTGCATATACGTGCGAATACAAATTACACTCAACATATTAATAGTATACAGGTTACACTTACCGATGTTACACAATTAGATATGCAAATAGAATATATATTAGTAGCATTTTTAATTTTTCGTCGCCTTCCAGAAGGTTGCAATATATTTGGTATGTTGTTTAGTAAGTAAATGGTTAATATAACCGTTGTTACATATGTGTGTAAATAAAATACAAATAAATATAAATTATTTCATACCTTTAGCTGTTCGACGATAATAGTTTTTTGACAAAAAAAATTTTTCATTTCGCATTTTTTAGTGAAGCGATCACTATTACAGAGCCAATGTAAAATAGTTTTCATTGTCACTAATAAGGCAATTTATTCCTATTTTATTATTTAAAATTTATTATTTATATCAAGTTTTAATTCTTATTAATGATTAAAGTTTCGCATGCGAATAAGGAATAAACCAGCTGTACACTGCTACCGATATTATACTTTGAACAGTGATAGATAAGGGTATTTCCATAACTTGATATTGTATCATATATCAGTTCGCAATGACACCATACTTATGTGGGAAAACGAATCCGCAGAACAATGTTTCCTGCGAAGAGAAAACGAGTAGAACCCTATATTATAAAAAGCAATTTTAAAGCGCTCACTCAGGCCTCTGCTTTGGGATCATGTCGATATCAGTCCAACAATTGCAGAGCGAGCACTGAACACGCGTAAATGAAATTGGTGAACAACAAATTCTTTACAATAACAATAGTTAACAACGAACAAACTAGAAAGATTTTGCAAACAGAACCGATCGGTGGACTACCCCTAGGAGATACAGAAGGTTTCATTTCGGTAGCTCAACTCAATCCTGGTTAATCGATGAACATACATAAAAATTGGATTTTTGCAAAAGAATATTTTATAAAAAACAAGGGCAAGAAGATTTTGTAACTGAACCAGCGGTAAAACATGCCCTACGAGATACAAAGGAATCATCTCAGTTGGTCAAAGCATTCCGGAGGCTTTGATGAACATATACAAAGTTGGCGAAAAAATATTAATTTTCTCTAAACAAAAATAGTTTACTATGACCAAGACATTTTTTAACGGATAAAAACACAACCTGTAAAAAGAATAATTCCGATTAGTCTTAGAAAAGCCATTTTGGAGTAATCGGCGAATATATACATGAATACAAAAAGAAATATGCATATCAAATATAGATACCTTCCCTCTTTTCCGAAATCGCTACAGAAATGGACGTTTTCGTAACTATTTTTATTAACTTTTTATAACTTTTTATTAACTATCTCGTACTTTTTACCCTGAAAGTTGGATTTATCGTAACGTAACAGGTCTTATTTTACAGATAATTTTATAATCTATAACTTTTTACTGGAACTTTTTCACGTATGACAAAGAGTTTTTCAGATATGAAGCGAAATGTAAAAAATATCGTGTTTTTTGCTTGAACGATATTTTGTTTATAAGGCACGAGAGGAAAATTATTTGAAAGTCGCTTCTAAATATCGTTTCGAATCATATAATGCAAATAAATTCTATTATTCTATTATCAATTTCTTTCTGGATTCATCTTTTTTCAACTGAATTCGACTGGATTAATCAAGGACTCGTTAAGGCCGTCACTTATTTGTGGAGCGTAATGTTGATAACCGATTCGCCGAACGTGAAAGAGAAAGACAATATTTTACGGAGTATTTGCACTACGTAATTTGTATCGAAGCGAAGAAGAGAATTATCCGAGCCCATATATCGAAAAATTTCTTCTTTTCTTTCGGTCGACTTTCGTGCGATAGAAAAATCGTTTCATTCAAGTATGTTTATGAGTTCGAGCACGTAATGTAGTACGGGAAAGTATATTTTATAGCTCATGTAAATTGACATTCAACTATCGCTTCTGAATATCATTCCTTGGCATCTACAAAAATCTTTAGCAACAAGTAATTCATAAAGTGCGTTTTCAAAGAATTTGCATTCAACTTTCTAACATCATCCTATTATAACACCATATTTTTCAACTCACCTTTCTTCATTTAGGCAAAGACATAAAGATCATATAGTGATGAGTCTATACTGTAAGATGCATGTCTCTATGGTTATCGTTGAAATTTATACAACGAATTTTTTCTTAGCATACAATTAGCTGATCCAAAGCAAATTAATATTTTCTATACACCATTAATAACAATATTCCATATATGTAGTCGCCTAATACCACTTACATATCTCTTTAGGAACAGAAGAGACAAATGGCTTATTTATTTCCTTATTTACATATCATAATTCAATAAAAGATCAAGCCAGTGCGGCCACGTACTCAGTGTTTCTTACGTGGATCACATATTCTATATGTCTGATATCAGTCTGATTATACAAGGGAATGTAATCCGTGTTGATTTCAGCCTTTAAATAAAAGGCGGTTAAAATTAATATAAAACGAAGAGGAAAAGAAAAAAGAAGAAAGAGAAGAAAAGTATCTGAGCTGATTAGTGTTCGAATCGAGCTTTGAAAAGTTTAGCTTCGAGAAATCATGGATCCCAAGATTTTTGCAAAGAAACCTTGATATTTATATTAAATAAGGCACATTTCACTGATTTCAATGACTCTGAGATATGTATTATCAAATTTAAGTCTTAAGTAATTCCATGAATATACGTATGTAATAAAGTTTAATATTCTGTTACACAAGCGTAAACAAGAAAAGTATTAATATTATAAAGTATTATTGTCTAAAGCGTTGATGGGTGAAGATTGAAAATTTATATCGATTTGCTACAAATTGGTTCTTTAAAATCTATCACCTATCTCTATATAATGGGACAGTATACCAAATATATACATGTAACCAAAGCCTATCCAAAATCCATCCAAAATATTAGAAATACAAAATGTAACATCGAAATATTAGACATACAAAATTTAACATCAAAATACATGTGTGTACATTACATGCCTTTGAAACTAAGATTGAATAGCAGTTACATATACAGTGTTTTGAAAAGCTGGAATGAAATCTCAGGATCAAACTTATATACTCTAGTACTTATCATAAGAAACAAACAGGTTTTAATAAACATAAGTCCAAAAATGTCATAAGTTTCAGAGTTATAATATGGTAGCTTTTTTGCTTGTTCGCTAAGGATTTTTTTGCTTCTTTGATGAATGCCATTATATTGGGTTGGCAACTAAGTGATTGCGGTAATGACAACATCCGCAATCACTTAATTGCCAATACAGTACATGATACTAATGTTTGAGCCAAATTGTTTAACACCCTGTATGGCGAAATTATTCAAGACATTGATCTTGTCAACATAATTCAAAATCATTGAAATCCACAAGTTGTGCCACATTTTATATACATAATTAATAAAACTTCGATCTGGACAGAGAATTTCGGTTTTGCCAACCGAAGTTTGATTCAATTATAAATTGTACCTGTTTGTAATTAACTACAAAATATAAGAGGAAACGGAAAAAATAAGACAAAGAGGATCTCGACCGAAATTCGGGCTTGGAAATCTTTGAAGCCGCAAGGGTTGATTAATTTCCGATAATGGTCGATTGTTAATAGTTAATTGTTAATAATCCTGCATGTCGAAGTAGAGAGCTGTAATGCGAGTAGCGGATTTATGGCCCCAGTTGCACAGAATGATTTAACCGTTTAATACAAGGTAATGAAACAAGTTACAATATCATTTCGTAAAATCCACTTGGAACTTATAGTAACAGAAACGGAAATACGAAAACGTGACCTGATATACGTGTATGACGAATTTAACTTGTATTTTCATGGTTCGGTGATCTTATTCTAAGAAGAGAAGGTTTCGTTCTATCACCAATATATACAGGGTGGTTGATAACTGGTGATACAAGCGGAAGGGGGTGATTCTACGCGAAAAAAGAAGTCGAAAATATACAATAAAAATTTTTCGTTTGAGGCTTTGTTTTCGAGAAAATCGACTTAGAAGTTTTGCTCGGTACGCGTGCACTTTATCACGTCTCGTTATAACGGATCTCACTGTAGATTTTTAAAAAAATTACAAAAAAAAAATTTTAAAAAAGAATTTTTATTCTATATTTTCGACTTCCTCTTTCGCGTAGAATCACCCTCTTTCCGCTTGTACCACCAGTTACCAACCACCCTGTATATATCGGAGATGACGGGACATCGAGGCGTTTCTTTTGGAATTTTTGGGAAGATCCCCAATACTTTAGTCTAGACTATTTATTGTAGCTGTACTTAAATGATAAAACTTAGAAATAGTTGTTATGATTCAATCCTATTATGTTTGCCCGAGATTTGTGACGGTGGGCTTGGGCTCGAGGTGACGCAACTGGTCGCCGAACGTAGCCACGGTCACGGGATGAACGTTTTTATCTAACAGAGAAGTGCCAATATTGTGGGACACACGTTGTATTAACAATCAAACCCCGGACAGGAGCAATGTCAGCTCTACGCGGGTCTGCCTAGCAACGGCAGCCCTGCTTATGCTGGGCCATCCTATCATAATGTGATCATACCAACAAGATCATATACCAAGTCCTATAGATACGAAACTCTTAGTCTAGTTAAGTCCAATCCTTTCTGACCACTACATTCTAATCATGTTCGTGATTCGCACAGGTGTTTCGTTGCGTTATGAAACTATCGCTGTTATCCTTTGCAGACATTATTATGATATTATTTAAGAAAAAATTCGTTAGAAATGGTCTTGGATTGTTTGTAAAGGTTTACCGTGTACAATATTGTTTAATTTATTATATAACTTCAATAAAATTATTTATACGATTATTATATTTTTTTAATTGTCCATCTCTACTTAATTGTAGAACATTTTTTTACAAATAAGGGTTTTATGTTTGCCTTTAAAAACTTTTACTTTAATTGAAGAGACAAAATATATACATACATATATGTAATGGATTATAACATAATTAATTAAGTCTAGCGTCATTAAATAACTGACCATTATGTTCCAAGATCATCATACAGATATACTGTATATATATGCTATATGCATGTACATGTATTACATATTTTTATCTTTATATTATTATTGCTCTATATAATATAATCTACATCACAGAATGCATTTATTATGGTATAATGTGATGTAATTATGTATTGTAATGTACTTACTAATAACTCTACGGTGAGTGTAACATTAAATAAATAAACAAATAGATATTTATTCAATTGTATTTGTGAAATGAAATAATGTTATTGTTGCAGTAGTAATCCGACGAAAAAGGAAATTAGTATACGTATAAGAAATATGCAAATAGTAGAAACAATATCTCGGCCGAAAGTTTCGTGATAATTTATAAAGCACTACGGAATTTAGATATAAATATTGTTACAACTCCTAATAGTAAAATGTATACTGGTTGTGGTTAATAATTTTGAGGTTTCATATTCCTAAAACACAGGAAAATAGCTTGAAATAAAAGTTACCAACATAAGTAGTAATTATTGAATAATTATAAAGCGTTTCATATATATTTCATAGCATTGCATATTAAATTCGTCAAACATAATTTTTAATATATATCGTTTTTTAAGAAAAACAATCTTTCCACTCGAAATCAAATAAATACATCTAAAATATAAATATGAAAATTATAAACCGTAAGTGAATAGATAGGCAGCTTTCCGCAACCGAACTTGTATCACGAAATTACAAAGTTTCAACGATCATTATGATTCAATAACACTACTGTTACATATGAGAATTTGTTTCAGACGAAAGTTCTCATATTTCTGTGAGGACAAATATTTTAACCATTTAATTTCGTATAATATATTTGTAATTATATAGAAACCTTCAATTAACTCGTCATATATGCACTATGTTATGATACATATGAAATGTTTATTTGAATGCTTTGAATTCTTTACCTGTTACGTCGCGTAACACTCTACCTAGCCCAGGCCACACACCGCGGGCAATATGGCAACCAGATGTCTTCGGATACTCGCAGCGTATCCTCCACAGTTTCAAGGACCTTCCATAAATCTCATAGATTTCCTAGGAAAGGTCCTTCAAACAAAACAAACATCTGGTTCGGAAGAATTTCCAAAGACTATTGTCTACCACGGCTTAACTAAGGAAAGTTGGTTTTTCGCACGTACGCTGCAACTGTCCTCCCACTAACCACTTTCTCTCGAGGGCGGTTAAGACCCTTCGTTTAACCAATTAGAAACGAAGCCTATTCCCTCACTTTCCTAAATAACATCGGCACCAACAAATCCGATGGTCCCGTGCGCTAGACACACCCATCCTTAGCTTTCCTCCGACACATCATCGTCTCCCAGTACAGTACTGATTTTACATCCTTCGAACGATCAACATCCTTCGAGCGGGTAGACACACCCGCAGATCAGTCACTCAATCATCTCGTACACACGCACCAGTGTAACTATCCTCGTTATAAGTTGTGGAATAAACGGTGAAATATAACTTACTACTGTGTCATATTCATTTAACCACCTCTGTTATCTTAATCGAAACAGGGGAACGACTGCTTCGCGGCGTCGATTCACCGAATCGTAGCGAGAATTTACGCCTCTCGCTGACGCGTTTTCCTCGCGACCGCGTCTCTCCGCGAACGGTCGTAACATTTGGTCCTTCGAGCCGGATCATCAGTGGCAGTGGATAGTTTTGTCACCCATCCGGTCGAAACATTCGATCTTTCGAGCCGGATTCAGTGACAAGTGAAAAGTGTGGACACGTAACCGGTCGAATCATTCGATCCTCAAAGCCGCATCACGCATCAAGTGAAAAGCGCATACCAGTGACACCCACTATCATACAGTGCCACGTGAGTCCAACATAACCAGCAGCGGAAGCGTTACCCCCCCCAGCGAGGTCAGTAACGTCAAGGATCGTCACCCTTGAAGAGGTATAATTCGGTAGTCAAAACGCAACCACGCAACCTCCTGCCGCAACTGGACAATCTTCAACAGAAGTAAGTTATAACCACTCCACTCTCAATTATCTAACAAATAATGGCCACCGGAAACGAGCTTACCGCCTTGCGTCGACGCCGGGGTTATTGTATCGGCCACTTTACACGCTTATCGAAAAAACTAGACGAAATTGAACAATCCGGCTGTTCGCGAGAGAACGAGCTAATTCAAATCAAAAATCGTCTGGAAACATATGAGACGGAGCTCCGCGCCATTCAAAATAAGATTGTAAGCATAGATGAGGAAGAGATCGAGCGCGGCCTCGAGATAGCCGACGAGTACGAGAAATTAGAACTCCGAGTAATTACTCAACTGAGCAACCTACGACTAACTACGACGTCACAATCGACAAACGACGAATCAGCTGCCGGTCGCGAGTCTGCTTCGCTTAAACTGCCGGAGATTCGAATACCCACATTTGATGGTACGCTCGAGAATTGGCAGTCATTTTACGATTCCTTCTCGTCAACGATAGATCAAAACGAACAACTAACACCAGTCCAAAAATTCTATCACCTACGATCAGCCTTGACTGGGAGGGCCGCGCGAACTATACAATCGCTAGCCATCACCGAGTCAAACTATGCAATCGCCGTTGACGTACTTAAGGAAAAATTCGACTGCCACCGTCAAACCTGCATGCGCCACCTAAACTTGCTTTTCGACTATCCGAAAATAGTTAAAGAGACACCAGAAGCCATAGACGACTTTCTCGAGACGGTCAAGATGAATCTCCAAGCGTTAAAGAACCTCGGTGACCCAATCATATCAAACACCGTTCTTATCAAACTACTTACATGGAAGCTACCCTCAGCCATCATTCGCAAATGGCAATGCACCTTACCAGACAAGAAAATGCCGTCATACACGCACTTAATAGACTTCTTGCAAACAAGGACAAACGGCGATCAAACGAACGCTCCAACACCAATGAGAAAAGGGGATACCTACCAACACACTCGTCACCGACAAAACGCACGGCATGAACGAACACACATTACAGATTGGATGTGAACGTGTCCGACCTGCAAAGGATCTCACGAACTCGGATATTGCAAGGCTTTTAAGGCCAAATCGGCTACAAAACGCCTCGAAGTTGTAAAACGGGCATCGCTCTGTATAAATTGCTTAGGCAGAGGTCATTCACTCACCCAATGCACATCCGGTTCATGTCACATGTGCGGGCAACGCCATCACACATATTTACACCGAGCGCTCACTCAGGTCAGTCCACGGGTTTCAAGCGATCGGGCCTCAAGCGATCGGGCCTCAAGCGATCGGTATTCAAGCGATCGGTATTCCAGCGGTCGGTCAACTAGCGGTCGGTCGTCCGGAGATCGATCGTCGGGCGGTCGTTCGCCGCACAACCGATCCTCTAATGGACGATCTCCACCTGGATTATCGCAACAGCACTTTACACATCGATCGAGACGCACAACCGAATTTTCGCGGAGATCTACCCAGTCGACTCCAAAGGACCGAGAATCTCATCCTCCACATGAATCTCGAGCATCGTGGAACAAAGGCACCGACCGAAGCTCATCGCCCAAACACCAATCGAAGACGAGGAAGAATTAAACAAAAAAACCTGCGCATTCCTAGCCGCTCTACGCCGATTCAGCTCTCGGCGAGGATACTGCGCGAAAATCATCACGGACAACGGCCTCAACTCCGTCAAGGCCAACAGGGGGCTGCTGAAAATTCGGACCCTACGGCAGTCCGACGAACCCAAGAGAAGGGGCACAAGTTTTCTCGACGACCAGCAGATACAATGGATTTTCAACCCTTCAAATTCGCCATCCCGTATCACCCAATCCGAGTGATCTCCCTATCCTCATTCCCGGTCACTTCCCAATAGGTGACGCACTAACGAGTTTACGGGAGCGAGATTTCAGGCCAGCTTTACCATGCCGGCATCCAGTTGGCAGCGTATCCACCCGATCAAGCACCACTTCAGGAGCTGAGGGAATCATAAGGAACGCTACCGTGCACACGGCAAGTCACGGTCACGACATTCAACGGTCATTCTCCACCGAGGGTCATTACTAAGAGAATGCGATTCGAGCGGGTCATCGGGGGGAGTCCAGCCTCCCAATCAACCTCAAACCGCCGCACCGCGCTTGATGAATCTTCACCAAGCATCACCGACGTTCCCTTCGACGATACTTCCTGGGCCGAGGTGTTTAACGACACTTCCAGAAGCAAGATTCACGACACTTCTTGGGTCGTGAATTTCACCTAGAAATCGCTCGGCATCGACGAGGAAGACGGCGATCCAGACTACAAGGGGGACAACGTGCCATCCAGGCAACGGGCCTTCGGCCGCATCGCCCAGTTCACCCTGGGGACGACAGCATCATCCGGACGGCTGTGGTTCACACGACAAGGAGCATCTTGGATCGAGGTGCCACGCAGCTCGTCCTACCATCGAGCCAAGCCGATCCAGCAGGATACGGGCCATCAACTATCAACATGGAGTTGGGCGGCAGCTCCAATTAACTTTACCTTGCAGAACTTTTGATCGGTACCCTCTCAACGGGGGGAGGATGTTACGTCGCGTAACACTCTACCTAGCCCAGGCCACACACCGCGGGCAATATGGCAACCAGATGTCTTCGGATACTCGCAGCGTATCCTCCACAGTTTCAAGGACCTTCCATAAATCTCATAGATTTCCTAGGAAAGGTCCTTCAAACAAAACAAACATCTGGTTCGGAAGAATTTCCAAAGACTATTGTCTACCACGGCTTAACTAAGGAAAGTTGGTTTTTCGCACGTACGCTGCAACTGTCCTCCCACTAACCACTTTCTCTCGAGGGCGGTTAAGACCCTTCGTTTAACCAATTAGAAACGAAGCCTATTCCCTCACTTTCCTAAATAACATCGGCACCAACAAATCCGATGGTCCCGTGCGCTAGACACACCCATCCTTAGCTTTCCTCCGACACATCATCGTCTCCCAGTACAGTACTGATTTTACATCCTTCGAACGATCAACATCCTTCGAGCGGGTAGACACACCCGCAGATCAGTCACTCAATCATCTCGTACACACGCACCAGTGTAACTATCCTCGTTATAAGTTGTGGAATGAACGGTGAAATATAACTTACTACTGTGTCATATTCATTTAACCACCTCTGTTATCTTAATCGAAACAGGGGAACGACTGCTTCGCGGCGTCGATTCACCGAATCGTAGCGAGAATTTACGCCTCTCGCTGACGCGTTTTCCTCGCGACCGCGTCTCTCCGCGAACGGTCGTAACATTACCTAAAATTTCAAGAATTAAGAATTTCTATTGCTTGGACTAGATTTACATACAATTAAATGTTGATCCATGCTTTTTAATTTCGCGTGTCATATATTTGATATGGTGTTACAAATTATTGAATATTCTCCTTAATGTAAGAGTCAAAAAACACATTTATGTGTAAATTATGCATTATAAAAAAGATTATAATTATATTAGCGTCATTTCATTGCAAGAAGTCAAAAAGTATCTTATAAAGAATTTCTTACTCTGTGAAGATATACAGAAATAAAGCTACTTGCTTTAAATTATTAGTACAATTTTTAAAAAGAATTTTTTTCTTTTTAATAAACACTAAAAATACACACTTTAAAAATAAAGAAGGGGTAAAGCTGCGACGATTTTACAAGATGTGGTATAATAAAATCTAATCCTACAGTATTTTCAGTCTATATCATCGTTGCTAATAATCACATATGTGCAGCTGATGCAATATTAAAAGCTATTTGTTTCAAACAATATATTTTTTAAATAGTATTTTTAAAATGGTGTTTAACATTGTATCAGCTGCACGTATGTGGCTATTAGCAATGATGATAAATGCTGAAAATACTATAGGATTAGATTCGTTTCAAATAGTATATTTTTTAAGTAGTATTTTTAAAATAGTTAATAATAAGCATGCTCGAACATACGCAAGGTATACACAAATCCACATACTCGAGAATACATATGTATACTTACGATCCTGGATTCGATGTCGAGACTTTGGTCTCGCCTTCTCTTCCCAAGGACGGGCGTGCAGAGGAACATATCCATAGAGCTTCCATCCCTTCTTAGACTATCCAAACTTCTGACAGCGACTATACCAGCAGCCTCGTATAATTCCCGCAATGGTTTTGGCCTGGTGTTTGATGTGAACAGCGCCGTCGATGGTTTGTTAACGATGTGAAAATGCTCCGTTCTTGTCGCGAACGTGCAAATATCCGATTCCGCTATAACATTATGTAAATTCGTTTAAAATATTTGATTCGATGATGCAAGATTTTATTATATAATATCAGATAACTAAGGATACACTATAATAGTACATTTAATAAAAATTTTCTTATTGGATGTACGTAATTATTCTGCGAAATAACGGGTTTTTTTAATGGTTTATTGTGCATTATTCGCTTTATTTTTATACATTGTTTATTATCTAAGATTATGAAGTTATACAACATTGTTTATTATCGTGTTTGTTAAAATTTGATTACTTCGCGTCTAGTAAACAATCAAGGCAAAGAAATTAAAAAATTGTTATCTCGTCTGAATATATTTTGTAATGAATTCAAAAGAATGGAAATAAGGTTTGTTCAAGTAAAAGATTTATTCTTTTAATAATAAGAATTAATTAAAATTAACATATAGAAAAGATCAGATATTGGGCAGATAGTAAAGATAGGTATCAATGAAATTTAATAAAAGTTTTATTTATTTAAGTTTCATTTATTATGCATATATTTTCATAGTATATAGATTATTTAGTAAATAACTGAGATTAATATTTTCCACTATCTGTTCACTTATCTTTGTCCCGATTATATGTACGATAGAATAAAATAAGTTACAATAGAATAGAATAGAATAAAATAGTATAGAATAGAATAGAGTAGAATAGAACAGAATGGAATAGGATAGAATAGAATAGAATAGAATAGAATAGAATAGAATAGAATAGAATAGAATAGAATAGAATAGAATAGAGTAGAATAGAGTAGAATAGAGTAGAATAGAGTAGGATAGAGTAGGATAGAGTAGGATAGAGTAGGATAGAGTAGGATAGAGTAGGATAGAGTAGGATAGAGTAGGATAGAGTAGGATAGAGTAGGATAGAGTAGGATAGAGGATAGAGTAGGATAGAGTAGGATAGAGTAGGATAGAGTAGGATAGAGTAGGATAGAGTAGGATAGAGTAGGATAGAGTAGGATAGAGTAGGATAGAGTAGGATAGAGTAGGATAGAGTAGGATAGAGTAGGATAGAGTAGGATAGAGTAGGATAGAGTAGGATAGAGTAGGATAGAGTAGGATAGAGTAGGATAGAGTAGGATAGAGTAGGATAGAGTAGGATAGAGTAGGATAGAGTAGGATAGAGTAGGATAGAGTAGGATAGAGTAGGATAGAGTAGGATAGAGTAGGATAGAGTAGGATAGAGTAGGATAGAGTAGGATAGAGTAGGATAGAGTAGGATAGAGTAGGATAGAGTAGGATAGAGTAGGATAGAATAGGATAGAATAGGATAGAATAGGATAGAATAGGATAGAATAGGATAGAATAGGATAGAATAGGATAGAATAGGATAGAATAGAATAGAATAGAATAGAGTAGAATAGAACAGAATAGAGTAGAATAGAACAGAGTAGAACGGAATAGAAAAGAATAGGATAGATTGAAAAGTTTTAAGTTAACAATTTATCTGATCTCACGTGCAATTGTTTTCAATAATTAATGAATTTAATGGTTTAATCAGATGATTAAATTATACTTAAAAAAAAAGACTCAAGAGCTATTTTGAATTACTGAACCAACAAAATGGTGTACCCTCATAACATAATAAAATACTATCTATTAATATTTTAATTATCTATTATAATCGAGTATTTTTTATCAAGATAATAATAACTTTATACAACAACTATAACAAGATAATAATAATTAGGACAAGTCAGGTTAATGTTATTAAAATAGGTCAATTTATACAATATAACAGTAAAATTTTGAAAAGGATCATTTGGGCAACTATTTCTCACATTTTCGTTGAGATGTATATATAGTGCGTCCGGTTTACTTGAAGCGTTCAAATATCTTACGAATATGAATTATACGAAAAAATGTTTCAGACAAAAGTTGTATCAAAGTGGGGAGAATATACGATACGTCTTGAGATTTTGGGATTAATGTATACTATACATTAAAGAGAATGTACTTTTATTTGTTTGCGATAATCTTGAAACATCCTATAAAGATCATATTAACATTTTTTAATGGAAACCTGTATTTTTTGCATATTCTTTTAACTAGCATTAATCATATGTTTGTCACATCATCAACTATCAAGATATAAACTTTCGAGTTCGATATGCTGCCGGCATCACGGCATCAGTGTTACCCGATATAGGTGCGCCACGGGATCACATAATGAGATACTGCTTATAATGCCACAGTCCCGAACAAAATAATAATACGTGTGTCCTGTCTTTAATTTCTCAGAGACAACATAAATTTTTGCAGTAAAGGTAAACGTAAATGCCACCACCCAAGAAGAAGGAATCTGTTATTAAGTACTATGTTAAGTACTATGTTAAGTACTATGTCTCACAACCATGTAAGTGCCGATATGTGAGCCGCAGACAGAGAGACCGCGATATCAAGAATTGTTAAACCAGAAGTTGAAAACCTAATTGCTTCCAAAATTTTTACACTAAATCTACTAACACTTCGTGTATACCTATTCCTACCGTGTGCTGTCAAGATAACTGGTGATTAAAGAAGTAATAGTTTTTATGATTTAACTTAGATAATGGTTAATTTATAACTAAATGTATATAAAATGATGAACTATCATAAAATTTCGTCCAAATTTATTTTTGTTTAATATTAATTATAGACTTAAATAGAATTACACTTTTATTTACATAGAGATATATCTTATTCAAATTCGCTGCATTTTTTACAAATTATCTTATTATCAAATGAACATTTGCCGTATAAATATTTCCCGCATTTTAGACAAATTTTCATAATTTTGTAACCTTTGCAATTTTTTACTTGACAAGTATTTTGTAGTAATGAATCTGATTTTCCCGCGATTCTTTATATAAAAGTAATGTATGCACTAGGTTTATAACTAGCAATTTTGTGAATTCTCTGTAAATTGGCCCCATACTGTAGATACCATTGCAAATTTATTGGTTCGTAAACGTTGGCTTTTTTCGCTCTTGTTATCAAATCGTATAAACCTCATAATTTCTGCAAAGTCATCCCTGCTCATCGTTTTTGAAAAAAATGCAGGTCTCCCAATTTTATTCCACAAATATGAGATATCTAAATTTGTTGCCTGATATGCACCGCGGGCATATAGCAGAGCAATAAATGCATCTAGTTTTGTTGCATCTAGCTGTTAGTCCCCAATGCTCTAAATGCTTCTTTTTCCGTACATTTCATTACATGATCCCTTATACGGTTATCAATGATAAGATAAAATGCCATCTTTACTTGTCCTTTCATTATATGCCGTTTAGCATTGTTACGTCGCGTAACACGCCACATGGCCGAGGCCACGCACCGGGCAATGTGGCAACCAGATGTCTTCGGGTACTCGCAGCGTATCCTCCATAGTTTTAAACACCGTCCATCAATCTCATAGATTTCCTAGAAAAGGTCCTTGAAACAAAACAAATATCTGGTTCCGAAGAATTTCTAAACACTAATGTCTACCACGGCTGGACAAGGGAAAGCTGGTTTTTCTCACGCACGCTGCAACTTTCCTCCCACTAACCACTTTCTCTCGAGGGCGGTTAAGACCCTTCGTTTAACCAATTAAAAACGAAGCCTATTCCCTCACTCTCCTAAATAACATCGGCACCAACAAATCCGATGGTCCCGTGCGCTAGACACACCCATCCTTAGTTTTCCTCCGACACATCATCGTCTCCCAAGACTTACTGATTTCACATCCTTCGAACGGTCAACATCCTTCGAGCGGGTATACACACCCGCAGATCAGTCACTCACTCATCTCGTACATACGCACCAGTGTAACTATCCTCGCTATAAGTTGTGGAAT
The DNA here is from genome assembly GCF_011952205.1 of Bombus bifarius. NCBI lineage: Eukaryota > Metazoa > Arthropoda > Insecta > Hymenoptera > Apidae > Bombus > Bombus bifarius. The sequence goes on from NW_022884630.1 coordinate 368,500, forward strand.
AAACGGTGAAATATAACTTACTACTGTGTCATATTCAATCAACCACCTCTGTTATCTTAACCGAAACAGGGGAACGACTACTTCGCGGCGTCGATTCACCGAATCGTAGCGAGAATTTACGCCTCTCGCTGACGCGTTTTCCTCGCGACCGCGTCTCTCCGCGAACGGTCGTAACATTTGGTCCTTCGAGCCGGATTATCAGTAGCAGTGGATAGTTTCGTCACCCATCCGGTCGAAACATTTGGTCCTTCGAGCCGGATTCAGTGACAAGTGAAAAGTGTGGACACGTAACCGGTCGAATCATTCGATCCTCAAAGCCGCATCACGCGTCAAGTGAAAAGCGCATACCAGTGACACCCACTATCATACAGTGCCACGTGAATCCAACATAACCAGCAGCGGAAGCGTTGCCCCCCAGCGAGGTCAGTAACGTCAAGGATCGTCACCCTTGAAGAGGTATAATTCGTTGGTTAAAACGCAACCACGCAACCTCCTGCCGCAACTGGACAATCTTCAACTGAAGTAAGTTATAACCATTCCACTCTCACTTATCTAACAAACAATGGCAACCGGAAACGCAGAGAAAATTACCTCCTTGCATCGGAGACGAGGCTTTCAAATCGGTCGATTTACCTCTGTATCGAAACGACTCGATGAATACGAAAAATCTACACAACTGATTAAGGCCCAATTAACGGCCTATATGACAATGCTCGACGACGCGTGGAAACAATATCGATTGTTACAAGAGGAATTAGAAGATTTAGGCGAAATGGACGACGCGCGCGTTTCCGAAGTAACCGACACATATGACGATCTTCTAGTCCGAATACACACCCTCATGGATGATACACCAGCATCGTCGTCGAAATCACAAGGCTCCGAGTCGTCTAATGTCGCCGAGCCGACATCGCTTAAACTGCCGGAGATTCGAATACCCACATTTGATGGTACGCTCGAGAATTGGCAGTCATTTTACGATTCCTTCTCGTCAACGATAGATCGAAACAAACAACTAACACCAGTCCAAAAATTCTATCACCTCCGATCAGCCTTGACTGGGAGGGCCGCGCGAAGTATACAATCGCTAGCCATCACCGAGTCAAACTATGCCATCGCCGTTGACGTACTCAAGGAAAAATTCGACTGCCACCGTCAAATCTGCATGCGCCACCTCGACTTGCTTGTTGACTATCCAAAAATAGTTAAAGAAACACCCGAAGCCATAGATGACTTCCTCGAGACGTTCAAGATAAATATCCAAGCGTTAGAGAACCTCGGTGACCCAATCACATCCGACACCGTTCTTCTCAAATTACTTACATCAAAGCTACCCCCAGCCATCATTCGCAAATGGCAATGCACCTTGCCAGACAAGAAATTACCGTCATACAAGCACTTAATAGACTTCTTGCAAACACGGACAAACGGCGACAGAACAAGTTCAGCAGTTACCGCGACGAAAAGGGCCTCCGAACCACCCAACCGTCAGCGACCGAGCGCGCCGCGGAGTCATGCATTCACCACGACACTCGAGTCGTCGGTATGTCCGGAATGTCGAAGACAACACGAACTACGAAATTGCGACGTCTTCAAAGCGAAATCGCCCAAGGAGCGTCTCGACACTGCCAAACGGGCGTCGCTCTGTACGAATTGTTTAGGCAAGGGACACGCGCTCAATCAGTGCTCCGCCGGGTCATGTCGCATCTGTAGACAGCGACACCACACTTATGTACATCAAGAGCATGGTCACAGTAGATTACGGACACGTGTGAGCCGAACACCGAGCGGTCGATCGTCGAGCGACCGGACATCCAACGGTCGATCTCCGCCTAGTTCACCGACCCCGCGGTCGTCACACCGATCGAGACGGGCATCCGCGTCTCCACGAACGTCTCCCCGAACGTCTCCCCGAACGTCTCCGCGAGTCTCCCCAAAACGTGGATCTCGGTCATCGCGAACGACGGCATCAGGATCAAATACCTCCCCCAGTCTTAAACAACTAGGGGAGCCCTGGCGTCCTCAAACGGCTTTGCTAGGGACCGAACCACCGAAAACAGACTCATTGACCTCGCCTCCTTCCGGATCACTCCACCACGATTTGTTAGTCACTGCGCAGGTCAACATACTGGACAATAGAACTCAACCGTTCCGCTGCCGAGCTCTGCTAGATACCGGCGCTAGCATGAACTTCATCACCGAGAGACTCGCCAATTCGTTAAGACTCAACCAACGGAAATGTTCGGTCCCAATCGGAACACTCAACACATTATCGACGACCTCGAAACGTTACATTACGGCCACAATCACCTCCGTTGACGGCACATACGAACGCACCTGGACTTTTCTCATCATACCGACCATCTCGACTTCGATCCCAGATCAACCCGTGGATCGGTCAACGATACAGATACCCAGAAATCTACGACTAGCCGATCCAAGATTCCACAGACCTGCTCCGATCGACGTGCTATTGAGCGCCGGGCCAACACTAGCGTCACTGTGTGTCGGCCAACTTGACATCAGTCAAGCAAACGGGACCGACTTGCGTCTGCAAAAAACGCGGTTCGGATGGGTCATCGGGGGGAGCCCAGCCTCGCAACTACCCGCACACGCATTTCACGCGTCCACGACGGCCTTGCAGGCGGATCTCGCCCGGTTCTGGGAAATCGACGAAGGACCGACCACTGCGCACATTTCGGAAGCGAAACGACAGTGCGAGGAACATTTCCGGAATCACGTTCAACGCACCCACGAAGGGCGATACATGGTCGCTCTCCCATTCAACGAGACGACTCCTTCGCTTGGATCCTCCAGAGCCATGGCGATGAAACGACTAACATCTCTCTGCCGTCGGTTCCAACGAGATAAGCGTTTCGAAGCCGACTATCATGCCGTAATGCAGGAATACTTGGCATTAGGGCACATGACGAAGGTTACCTCGGGCTACTGACGGATATTTGCTGCCACATCATGGCGTGATCAAGGAGTCCAGCCAAACCACGAAACTCCGAGTCGTGTTCGACGGATCGGCCCCAACCACCACCGGAGTTTCATTAAACGACGTACTTCATACGGGACCGAAACTACAGGATGATTTATTTCTCATCCTCTTAAGATTTCGATCTCACCAATACGTCATTACAGGCGATGTCGAAAAAATGTATCGCCAATTTCTTGTGCGCCCGGAGGATCGGAAATTTCAACAAATCCTGTGGCGCAATGCTGATGGAGAAGTTGACACTTATCAACTCAACACCGTGACATTCGGGCTCTCAGCTGCCCCTTATCTAGCCATCCGCTGCCTCAAGCAACTGGCGGACGACGAGGGACATCGATATCCACGAGCGGCGACAGTCTTACAGCGAGACTTCTACGTCGACGATGTTCTCACAGGAGTAGATACAAAGGTCGAGGCACAATCATTGAGAACGGAGCTCACAGAACTGCTCAAGCTAGCCGGCTTGAACATTCGGAAATGGGCATCGAACGACCGGGAACTGCTACGAGGACTTCCCGAGACGGACATAAACCATAAGCTGCTACTAGGCGAATCGCAAACCTTCAAGACACTGGGTGTTGTTTGGAATTCCTTCGACGATTCGATCCTATACTCTGTCAAAATCAATAATGCCGACTCTCGAATTACGAAGAGAACAATCAGCTCCGAAATCGCCAAAATCTACGACCCTCTCGGATTGCTGGCACCAGTAATTGTTCGAGCTAAGATGTTGCTCCAGCGACTCTGGACACTAAAAATTGATTGGGACGAATCCTTACCGGCTGACGTGCACACGGATTGGAGCAAATATTACGCACAGCTGCCATTATTGAATAACGTGGAGTTTCCACGTAAAACGATAATCAATCCCGCAGCGGAAATTGAGTTACACGGGTTCTGTGACGCCAGCGAAAGGGCATATGGAGCATGCGTTTACCTTCGCACTATCGCCCTGGATGGTCATGTCTGTACACGTCTCCTCACTGCGAAGTCGAAGGTAGCTCCGCTCAAGTCACTAACCATTCCAAGGCTGGAACTGAGCGGAGCACTCCTTCTCGCGTCACTAGCCAACACGGTCCTCCAAGCCTTGACAATCAACATTGCTCGGACCGTTTATTGGACTGACTCCACAATCGTTCTACATTGGATCAACACATCACCCCACACGCTGAAAACCTTCGTCGCTAACCGTGTGACAGAAATCCAACGGAAGACTCACGCCTCAGATTGGCGCCACACCCCCACTACCGACAACCCGGCAGATCTCATATCTCGAGGCCAACTACCCGAAGACTTCCTGAAACCAACCATTTGGCAACACGGACCAGAGTGGCTTCAACAACCTGAAGAATACTGGCCAGCGTGGAACCCAGTACCGTTGAACGAAACACCGGAGCAGAAAAAGGCAACCTGTCTGTCCGCGACTCCGGCGGACCACAGCATACTGGGGAGATTCTCCTCTTGGCCCAAGCTTATAAGAATTGCCGCTCGGTGCCTTCGATGGAGACAAGCCCGGGATCGAGGCAAACCTCTGACCATGCACGAGTTGACCAATGCACATAACCGATTAATCAAACTATTGCAAGCTTGTTATTTTTCAGACGAAATCCGTGCTCTCCGGACAGACAGAAATTCGGCAGTGAAGGGGAAACTCCAAAGACTCAATCCATTTCTGGACAAGGACGGGATGCTGCGCGTCGAAGGCCGACTCAGTCATTCACCAATGCCTTTCCACCAGAAGCATCCAATAATTCTACCCAAATCCTCAGTCACCGCGCTCATAATCGAGCATGAACACCTCCTAAATCTCCACTCCGGAACTCAAGCTACCTTGTACGCCCTAAGGAGATCTTATTGGCCTATCGACGGCCGCAGTCAAGTTTGGAGCACGCTGAAGAAGTGCGTCCGTTGCTGCAGAGCCAATCCCCCTCCAGTGGATTACATAATGGGCGACCTTCCAGCTGCACGGATCACAGAGTCTCGGCCATTTACCAACGTCGGAATCGACTACTGCGGACCGTTTTACATCAAGGAACGAAGGGATCGCAACCGACGCAAAATCAAGGTATACGTAGCAATCTTTGTGTGTCTTGCAGTCAAGGCAGTCCACATCGAGTTGGTCAGCGATCTCACCAGCGAGGCCTTCATTTCCGCTCTGCGAAGATTCATCGCTCGCCGCGGATTCTGTGTGACAATCTACTCCGACAACGGTACCAACTTCGTTGGTGCCAACAACGAATTACGAGAACTCCGAAATCTCCTGCAATCCGACGATCACAAGGCACAGGTCCAGTCCTTTTTAGCCGACCGACGGATCGAATGGCACTTCATCCCTCCCAACTCTCCTCACTTCGGCGGGTTGTGGGAGGCTGCAGTGAAGTCTTTCAAACGACATCTCAGACGTGTCGTCGGTAACGAGCTCTTGACCTTCGAAAACCTTAACACCCTCATCATCGAAATCGAGTCTATCCTCAACTCCGGTCCGCTGACGCCGATATCTTCAGACCCAAACGATCTCCTCGTTCTCACTCCCATTTCCTCATCGGAGATTCACTAACAAGTTTCCGAGAACGAGATTTCAGGGACACGCCATCCAACCGTCTCTCCTGCTGGCAACACATTCAGAAACTCAAACAACATTTCTGGCGCCGGTGGCATCGAGAGTATCTCAACGAGCTACACATCCGGAACAAATGGAGCAAGGGCAGTCACGACATACGAGAAGGCACCATCGTCCTTCTCAGAGAAGACAACGTCCGCCCGATGCAATGGCCATTGGGCAGAATCATCAAGGCCCAACCCGGCGCGGACGGCATCATACGCACCCCTATCGTTCGAACAGCGACGAGTACCCTCGAACGGAGCATCAAGCGGATGGTACCACTACCGAGCAGAACGACTCCAGACGACTCCGAACCAATCAACAGCCCGAAGTCTGATAAGAGATCCACCTGACAACAGCCTACCATATCACTTGATCGGTGCCCTCTCAACGGGGGGAGGATGTTACGTCGCGTAACACGCCACATGGCCGAGGCCATGCACCGGGCAATGTGGCAACCAGATGTCTTCGGGTACTCGCAGCGTATCCTCCATAGTTTTAAACACCGTCCATCAATCTCATAGATTTCCTAGAAAAGGTCCTTGAAACAAAACAAATATCTGGTTCCGAAGAATTTCTAAACACTAATGTCTACCACGGCTGGACAAGGGAAAGCTGGTTTTTCTCACGCACGCTGCAACTTTCCTCCCACTAACCACTTTCTCTCGAGGGCGGTTAAGACCCTTCGTTTAACCAATTAAAAACGAAGCCTATTCCCTCACTCTCCTAAATAACATCGGCACCAACAAATCCGATGGTCCCGTGCGCTAGACACACCCATCCTTAGTTTTCCTCCGACACATCATCGTCTCCCAAGACTTACTGATTTCACATCCTTCGAACGGTCAACATCCTTCGAGCGGGTATACACACCCGCAGATCAGTCACTCACTCATCTCGTACATACGCACCAGTGTAACTATCCTCGTTATAAGTTGTGGAATAAACGGTGAAATATAACTTACTACTGTGTCATATTCAATCAACCACCTCTGTTATCTTAACCGAAACAGGGGAACGACTACTTCGCGGCGTCGATTCACCGAATCGTAGCGAGAATTTACGCCTCTCGCTGACGCGTTTTCCTCGCGACCGCGTCTCTCCGCGAACGGTCGTAACAAGCATATCTCTAAAAATATTATGAACTGATGTCCTGCCTGATGTTTGGAACTTGCATTTATTTCGCTCCAAACTGTCCCATTGGGCCCAGTTTTGATACGTTCGCTCTCTACATCAATTTGACCCTTTGCTGTCAACGATAATTTCTTTCCCTTTTTGCCCTTACGTAAATGCTTATTTATAATATTCAACTCTGATTCGGTTGTAAATAGTTTTTCACGTGCTCTCACGCCGTTTTCAGTTGCTGAAGTTTCTTGTTCATCGCACACTGAACAGTTTTCTTCTACGTCAGTTATTTTCTTTTTATAATTTTTTTTCGAAAACTTTTGACATTTCTAGGGTAAATATTTATCACAGAATAATAGCATGTATGGAATACAAAATTATTGTCAAATTTGATATGCTTTACTTTTTCTTCTATAACAACTTTACGCAAAACGCTCTGAGATGCTCTCTGTCTGAGTTTTAAAGATAACAAGTTTAGATGTCGACTAATTGACTAACAAACTGAGATTCTGGTCGAAAGGACGATAGCAAGTAAGAATATGGTCTGTGACGGCGATATTTATACGAAAATATTGATGGGTGCTGGCCGTTCTCCACTAAGGGTTACTCGAGGGTGGAGTTGGGAAAGCTTTCCCGTGTTTTATCTCAGTGACCAATAACCCTGAGAAACTTCTCGACTTTTAAAATGTTTGTAGCAATGGACTGTAAAAAATGCTAAATGTTATGGCGGTTCCTTAAGATTATTATGGGCCGGAGTTGATATGTCTTGGCAGCTGGTGGCCATCTTGATCGAGGGGTGGATTATGTTTTATGACAAGATCACGGGTGTAACAGCTGTTGTTATTTGTTATTATTGATTTTGTTTTGTCATTTGACCTTGAGATAGCCTTTTCTTTGTACTGATTGCATTTACTTTAAAAATAACTAAAATATTTTCTCGGGCAGTCAAAATGACCGGTCATGGTAGGCAAGGCAGAGTATAAATTTTTCTCAGAAAATAAAAGAGCAAACTAAAAGTAAATACCGAAAAATATATTGTATGCAAGTTTTAGGAAAAGTCAGAAATTATGAAGCGATATGATAAAGTTTAAATATGGTTAACTTTGTGTAGAAGTTCGAGAGCGGTCAATTTAACCGCCGCTGGTAGGTTTTGTGTTAAAGATCGTTAAGTAAAATCTCAAAGTAATGCATAATTTATTAAAAGAATATTAATTATGAGAAGAAAAAAGATCGTGAAGACCGCCAATAGTAACAGAGCAGAAGAAACGGGTCATTATACTTGTTGCTTCAAATTCGACATTAATATCACGTGAAATTGCTCGCAATGCGCATGTTATTCCAAATATCAAAAGTGTCCTCCGCGTCCTTCAGAAGTGTAAGTTTATTTAACGATTAAAAATGAAGCAAAAGCCTGCGCCAACAAAACAACATAAGTGTCAACGGTTAACATTCACAAATGTACGTGTTCACTGGAAGAAGAAATGAAAACGTATTTTAGTTACTGAGGAAAAAAATTTAATATGGGTGTCCTTGATGGATTTTAATTCTATTACCGTGACTTAGAAAAAGGAAGAATGGTGAAAAAGCGACGACAAATGGACAACAGTGACATGATGCCGAATCGATTCAAAGAGAAAATGAATGGCCAAAGAAAATGGTACATAAATAAATTTGGTCTTAGAACAAATCAATAAATGCGTTCTATGTATTATCAAACACAAGTTTATCTTCCAGTGTGACAATACTGTCGTTCATCGAGCTAAGGTTGTAGAAACATTTCTTGCAAGAGAAAATATATCAGTCTACACGCTTTCCAGATTTGAATATAATTGAAAATTGTTGGGGAAAGAATGGAAAACAATACGATAATATTCAATAATTAAAGGAATCTATTACAGTAGAATAAAAATATAAAAATAATAATTTGTCCCAGAATATCATTTAAAAATTATACATATTCTGACCACACGTTATTCATTTTATGTTAATCATGATGTAAATTCTCTTTTTGGGAAAAGTATAAAAATAAATACATTTAAATAGACAAATAGATTTTGTTAATGTGCTATCATTTGAATATTGGAGAGAACAACTACATATTTAGTAACAGATTCCTTTTTCCTACGTCGTCATATTTAAATTGCAATATTTGTTACATTTACAAACATCTTAAGTTGTCTCTGAGAATATAAAAATAGCACACATGTATTATCATTTTGTCCGGGATTGTACTAATGGTATTACATTACTTGAACACAAAGTAATAGGTTTCCGATGTTTCCAAAACAATCAGTCAATATAGTTAGTTTCTTCCATTGCTCCGTCGAATGTGAAAGTACATTGTTACGTTTGGCGACTCTCTGCATTGACCAGGCTACTAGTAACATCAACTAAATCTCAATCCACAACAGAGACCAAGCCGAGAGCAAGATGACATCCAGATGTCTACGCATCCTTACTACGTACCCCCAATAGTCTTAAGGACTCACCAATAAATCTTGGCATTTTCATAGTTAAGGTCCTTCAGACCAAAAACAAACATCTTCTATTTCCAGTGTTCTTTACATTTTTGTTTACTACGAGAAGATACGGGAAAGTTAGTTTTCTCACATTCGGTATTTTCCGTTAGCAACTTTCTCTCAAGGGTGGCTAAGACCCTTCCTAGTCCACCAGGGTTCGTGTGCTCCAATCAAAAGCAATGTCCATCGCCCTTGCTTTACTAACCAAAATTGTCCTTAACGAATCAGCTCATCTCGTGGCCTCAGACACACCCACCCCTAGCTTTCCTCCGCTACAACATCGTCACTAAACATAACTCAGTCTCTAAAATAGTCAACATCTTTTTTACCGAGTTTCTACCCTTAGATAGTCATGTACTTAACGTATCAGTGTAACTAGGTTTTACATAAAGTTGTTGGAATGAATTGTGATTTATGTGTGTTAATTCAATGTGTATTTCATTGTGATTGCTGAATTCATAATAAAGATTAATAAAAGCAAAATAGATAGTTGTGTTACGACTCAGCTATTTTATTTTATCATCCAACTTTCAAGTTTACGTGACACTACACACAGCGGAGAAGATTTTTTTTTATTTACAAGTACTTTACAATCAATTCTCGCATTGAGAATTTTGAGTAAGTTTCTCTAGCGTGGCGCAGTGACATGACTAATTATTTATATTCTAGTGCTTAGGTCTAAAGGATATTGTTATATCAGCCTGCGGATCTGGTCCGACGTATTAAGTAATTTAGTAATTAGGGGGTTTCGATGGTTGTTAACTCTTATGATATATCTATTACTACACTTTGTTATTTCTTCTTTGACTGTGGGTATCTTGAGGTCGCGATTTATTGCTTCGTTGGTAACATACCAGGGTGCATGTATTAAGGATCTTAGAGTTTTCGATTGGAAGCGTTGAAGTATTTCAATGTTGGAATTACTTGCTGTTCCCCATAGTTGAATTCCGTAGGTCCAGAGAGGTTTTATTATAGTCTTATAGAGCGTAATTTTGCTCTGCGTGCTTAAGTTGGAACGTCGGCCAATGAGCCAGTAGAATTTTTTAAGTTTAGCCTTGAATTGCTTCGATTTGTCTATGATGTGTTGTTTCCATGTCATTCTCCTGTCCAGGGTTATGCCCAGATATCTGATTGAATCCTTGTTAGGAATTGTTATATTGTTAATGGTCACCCGAAGGCAGGTTTGCTTTCGCAGCGTGAAGGTTACATGTGTGGATTTATTTTCGTTAATTTTTAAGCCTCAATTGTGGAACCACTTTTCCATAGAGTCGAGACCTTGCTGGAGAGTGGAGGATGTAATTATCGGGTCTGCGTGGGATGCTAATAGCGCTGTGTCATCAGCAAATGCCACTATATTTATCTCTGTTAAAATTGGTAAATCGGCAGTGTAGATGGAGAACAGCAGGGGTTCGAGGACACTACCTTAGGGGATGCCAGCTTCTATTGGAAATGTTGCGGTTATAGCGTCTAAGTATTTAACCATGAATTGTCTATTGATTAGGTAGGACTTTAGGATGGAGTAGTAGGTGTGTGATAGGATTTTCTTTAGTTTGAACAAAAGTCCTTCATGCCACATTTTGTCGAGTGCCTGTTGAATGTCTAGGAATACCGCAGAGCAGTATTTTTTTTCTTTTCTAAGTTTTGGCTGATATTATGTGTTATTCGATGAATTTGCTCTATCGTAGAATGTTGCTTCCGAAAACCGAATTGATGATCTGGCAATGTTTTCAAATCCTCTAAGAGTGGAAGCAGTCCGTTAGCATCTTCTCGAATAGTTTTGACAAAGTAGGTAGAGGACTAATTGGGCGATAGGAGCTAGTTTCGTGTATTGGTTTTCCCGGTTTAGGGATGAGAGTAATGAGTGATATTTTCCCGGACTTAGGATAGTATTCAAGGCGAAGAATTGCATTAAAAATTGATGTGATGAGTGCATTACCTTTTATGGGAAGTTCCTTGATTGCTTTAATACATATTTGGTCATGCCCCGATGCTTTCCTGCGATTTAGGCGACGGATTAATTCTGTAACTTCTAGAGAAGTGAAAGGTTCAATAAGAGGAGACATTTGAAAGTGCGAGTGCAGGTATTCAGTTATTTCCGCGGCAGTTTTGGAGGAATGAGGTTTAAATACGTTAGATAGGTGATTACCAAACAGGTTGGCTTTTTCTATAGGGCTACGCGCACATCCACCTTGCGGACAGCGAATTGGAGGGATTATTTGCGGGGGACACGTGAGTTTCCTGGAAGCCTTCTATAGTGAGTAGTTGGCTTTAGCTGTGGGAGACAGATTGGCGAGACATTTTTGGAAACAGTCATTTTTATAGTTTCTAATAATTTTGATTAAATTCCCAGTTGCGTTATTTAGTTTGCGTTTGTCGTCGGGTGTTCTATGACTCTGCCATACTCTTCTAAGTCTACGTTTCTCTGCGATTTTTTTTAATATGTGATGGAGGTATTCATGTTTATTGATAGAAGTCTTAGTAAGTGTGGAAGAGCGGATAGCGTTTATTAGCGAAATTAAAGCTGATGTTGAATGATTAAAGACTTCTCTAAAGAGTTGCCTGTTGGTGAGTTGGTTATGAATAAAGCCATTATGTGGATTTTCAATAATTGTTGAGCTAATTGTTGCAATAACGGGGGAATGATCTGAAGAGAGTTTCGCCGAGGAGTTGATTTGGACATATCTTGGCGAGATATTTTTAGTTACAAAGAAGTCAAGTAAATTAGGTATTTTGTTAGTGTCAGTGGGCCAGTATGTTGGTTCATATGTGGTGAGGTAGCTGAGTCTATTGGTGTTTACTGTGATAAGTCTGCTGCCCCATTGGGGATGTTTGGCGCTATAGTTTCCTCCAGCTATGAATTTATTGCTCAGAGCATCAAGGAAGTTATCACAGTCTTCTTTAAAAATGGAGCGTCTAGGAGGACAATATACTGTTGAAGTGGTGATTGTACCATGGCAATCTTCTATCTCTACGTTTGTAGCTTGGAGGTAGTACTTCTGAAACGATGGAAGCTCATAATGCTCAATGCTGGTTTTGATAATAATTTCGATGCCGCCGTGGGCCTCTCCACTGGGATATTGGGTATGGTAGAAGTTATAACTGTTTATTTTCAGATAATTTTTGTCAGTGAAGAGAGTTTCAGATATGAGCATTACGTTAATTTGCTGTTGTTTTAAGAAGAGTCCTAGTTCGTATTTGTGTTGAGCTAAAACGTTGGCATTCCAAAGAGCTATGCGAATTGGTTTTATTTTGCGTCGGGGCGTATTAATTTACCCATAATGAGTGTTAATAATGATAGTAAGTTATTAACTTGTTCTGATTGTTTCTTGATTAATTTTTCGAGTCTAGAGAAGTTATCCGTGTTTTGTGAACTGGGAACACTATTTTGAGAATGGTCACTATGGATTTTCGGATTGTTTTGATTTCCTTGAACTGCCTGGGCATAGAAGATTGAAGGGGTAGAGAATTTCTGAGGACTGAGTACTTGGTTGGTTATCTCCTTGACTCTGAGTTTAGGATACTTATTTTTGTACAAGGTCTTCTCGGCTGAGCAACCTTTATAGTTCGCAGGATGCTCTCCTTGACAGAGGATGCACTTCGCAGAAGTTTCTGGAGATTTAGTGCACTGATCAGTAAATACCTGCACATTTAACGCAGCGGAAATTATGGTTGCAATATTTCTGCGTGTGACCGTACCTTTGGCACCTTTTACATTGCACAATCTCTTTTTTTATAAAAGGAGGTTCGAATTTTACTACTGAGTTCATTAGTCGATTGATGTTGTAAATTTGTTTATTGTTTGGCTTTTGTTTTAGGCCAATGAGGAATAAGGATAGCGGGTTTTTCGAGATTCTATGCCTTATGTTATTAATGTTTGTTACTTCATGGCCATGATTTAGAAGTTCGAACTTCAGTTCGTCTAAGTTAGCTGACTGGTGGATGTTGCGTAGTACCACACGAAAAAGTCTTTCTCGTTTGAGTTGATATGTGTGGAAGTTTGCGTTCAAGGTTTTTAGTAACTTTGTTAGTTTTCTATAGGAGTCTGGGTTAGTCGGCAGAATTTTAACTTGGTTATTATTTATTTTTAGTTTGTATCCTCTTGTTGTTTGTATCCTCTTTGTTGATATCTCTCTCAATGGACTTTATCATTTTTTGAATGTCGATGACATCATCAATGAAGATAGGTGGGGGAGGGGGATTTTTTGTGTATGTTGATTAGTTAGTGTTTCAGCCACGTCCATGGAGTCATTTGTGGATTCTAATATTGCGAATCTATTGTAAATGGTTATACGGTCTGTTGACGATTCGTTCTGGCTAGTGTTTGCGTTTATTTTAACTGTTTCTAGCTTACGTTTTTTTATTTTGTTAGTGTCGTTGGAAGGAGGAATATATTGTCCTTTTGCCGCGGAGGAAGTAGAGCGGTGCAGTTATGGTTTTGTTCAAGAGAGCCTGATCGAGATACTTGGGCCATCTTCGAGCTACTTAATTCAATTTGAAATAACTAGTCGAGAGGCTTAAAAAATCAGGTTCCCATTTAAACATTTTAATACAACGTTCACAGATCATTGCCTGATAAGTGCAAAGCCAAATAGGCAAGAGTATAGTATATCACTCTCGACATACAATTTTTGTCTTAAACATTTTTTCGTGGTGTTTATTTTTCGAAATATTTCAGCGTTTCGAGGTAAACCTGAAACGTTGTATAAGGTACAAAAGTTGTTATTATATTGTGTTTCTTAAGAACATATGATAATTATATAATATGAATATGAAAATATCAGCAATTGCTTATATATGAATTTTAATTTCTTTAAAGTGAGAGAGTATGTAAGTAAAAGAAAACAATTCACTTATGACTTTTATTAAAATAAATTCTCTCTGCATCAATCCAAATTTGTTATTTCTTTGTAATTGTATATTAGTCAGTTCATCATATGTTTATATTGCAGAATTTTAAATAAAATACATTTATAATTGCAGTCTAATCTTCAATCAACTTTCTGTAAAGATTATTACATATAAAAGTAATTGATTGATTGTTCTTTAGATTTTTGTGTTATATTTTAATAAAGCATAAACTTGTTAATTACGAAAATAGCAAAAGAAATTATTAAATTATTGAACATGACTTAAGCTACAGTCGCCTCAGAAAGTAAATTAACAGTCTTACATTTAAATATTTAGCAGACGCGTTAATTTACTTTCTAGGCAACTGTATATGATAAAACTAATAAAATTTCTGAAGTTCTGGTGTAAACTTATTGCATAAATTCTTTTCATACTTTTAATAACTAGATTTTTTGTGCAATTTAATTGGAATGAAAAATATCGTTAAAATACTCGTAAATATCGTACAAACACTATATTTATATTTTATTTGTGATATTTTAAATACACATAGGCTCTAATGAGGAGTACAAATTGCTAGAAAGAAGATGAAAACTTCCAAAACTGAAAGTTTGTAACAAATAATAAGAATTATTTTAAATATATACAATACTATAAAATCGTAATAAGTTAATTGTCCAATATATAAGACCTAAGTAACGTTATATTTTTTCTACTTATTATTACATAGGAACAATATTTTTTGATCTTTGGCGAGTCGGAAAGATTATCTAAGCTTATGTATCGCTTAAAATTTAAATAATCCTTATTAATATATGTTGCATCAAACGTTACCCATAATTTTAGATGATCTAGGTGTCGTAGTAATTAAATCAAAAGAACATATCTCATGTTTTATTTTCCTCGGGGTTACGTTTTATTCGACGTTTCCGGTGCTTTCGACCATGACACACCTCAAACTAAAAGCTAAGCCGTTTAATAAACACACCCAGAACTGTCATCGAATTGAAACATGATACAGTGTAACGACTCTAATTTCTCTTATCTCAAAGAAAACAGATCAAGCAATATGTAAGCATAGAGTTTGGAAAAAGAAACTTGAGACCAAGTATTTATAGTCCTCATAAATACATATTCAGTACAATAAAGAATATTGATATATTTCGTTATACATGTGTATAACACGTAATTGCAACATATTATTTAATACATACTTCTCTGTACCTTTCCAAGAAGTTACTAATTTAGTGACGTTAAAATATTATTGTAAGTAGGTATTCATATAATTCTTACTCTACTATATCACAAAAAAGTTCATGATATAAGTAGTACATGATTACTTCTTAGTTGTAATTGACATACTGTTGTTTACAGAAATCTTCGTCAAGTAAATCAAATTTTCATGTAATATTATATTTATTTCATAACATATTATTTTACAGAAACATTTTTACACAATAATTTGCCAATTGATACTATTAGCCAATTGACAAATTCTAAGTCTTATAATTTCACAATTTTACATCAAAAAAGATAATCAAATGGTTTGTAATTGATAAAACTTATTTGTAAAATGTTATTTTCTTTGTTATAAAATTCGTTGCTGCTATGTAACATAATCGGTTAATATTAATAACTTGTGACTGGTAACTTGTAAAATTTCACTAATAATATTAGTTCAATTGTTTAACCAGATAAGAAGAAAGAAAAACAGTATTCGCGCAGTCTTATCATTAGTTGTAGATTATATTAATATTTTGTGAGAATTCTGTTTGAGCTCTGAAATAACTCTTAATTACTCTCCTTGACGTAGAATACATTAATTTTGCTATGAAATTCTATAGAGCCTTGTTATAATTAAATAAGTTTCATCATAAGCTGCACTTAAGTTTCTGGATCAATTGTACATCGTTAATGTGTTTGAAAATATTATCATCATCAGTACTTCTGTCCTTCCAACAACAATGAAATCCATGGAAGAATCGTGTCATTAGATAATTTTTCTCCATCAAATCTCACGTGAGGTGAATCATTCTTTGTTGCTTTCATCATTCATCATTCCCATAAGCCCATGGGAGATTATTGTAATTAAACAATGCACGAACGTAAACAACGTTCTGTCACGATTAGGTTCGTTATATGTTTAATTGCTGACTCTTTTGAAGTCGGCCGATTAACGATTCGTGCACCCGGGCAATGAGGCGTGTTCCTTCGTGCCACGATGGATTGTGCCCATTATAGTATTGTGTGCTTCTTGTTGTTCCTTTTCCGTTTTGTTTTGCACAATAACGCGAAGGATCAATCGCCATTGTTCCAGCCACGCGATAGGGTCGCGCACTCTTTTGACAAATGCAGCATTCAATCTCTCCCTTGCGTCGCAGATGAATCCGCGGGAACACGGATTTCGGTTGGAATCGGTTGTTAAATCCGATGTTCGCGTCACATAAGGTCGCTTTTCTGTATCAAAATATTTTATTTGTTGCCTTGTTTGTCGAAAACTAAACACTTATCATAGAAAACTTTTATATCCATGTCCCGAAATCGCGTGTAAATTATTAAAAAAAGAAGAACAGGATGCCTTCACACCTCGATGCAACCCTGCCGGTAATGACAACTTCGTCTAACACGCATGTATTACAAATGTAAGCGTTATACAGCGTCTACGCTAATTTTCGCAAATTATCGATTATTGGTCGCTCATTTATCGATACATTTCTGTCCGATCGACTTTTCGTCCTTGCATATCAGAAACCGTTGCGTAACCAAACAAGTCAGTGACCGGTTTTTCACTTCTTTTTAAATACCATTTCCCTATCGTCTCATCGTGAAAGTATTCACAAGTATCATGAAAGTATTCATATTTCATACTCAACACTCGTACAGGAAAGTACCGCTAGTTTGCAATCATGCGAATTATCAGTGTAAACACCACTATCACCATTCTTGTCACGTGCTCAACATACCGGCTTTATTGAAATGCTTTCATAATCTTGTGTATGTATTGGATTATTTCAAATGTTGATAGTGAAATTGAAAAAAACTTGGAGGTAATGAATTTTTATAAAATTAGCATTTTGTTAGCTTATTAAATATCAAACAGTGAAGTAAAGTGAAGTAGTTTCTAAAACGTAAATTCAATTTCATTGAAAGACACAAATAAAGTAACTTGAAATATAATATCTAAAAATGTTAATTTAGATAAACTTACAAAATCAGGTCTTTATCGTAACTTTTCATTCTCTTGATGTGGCTATAAATAATGAAAGGAAACAAATTATTCAGCTGCAAGTGATCACAAGCCATAGTGATAAGCTGCACTTTTTGTAAATTTTTCAATTTCATTACATGGTTAATATAACTAATCATCAATTCTCAAGAAACAATAATTCCATTTTCCATAAGGAAATCGCGTGAATAACAGTAAATGTCAACGTCATTTTAAAAAATAACGTTTATATCATCACTTTTTTCTATTTTTCAATTTGTGAAGTTGATCAATGTCTTCTGAACGGCTCATATACATTTTCCAATTGTAATAGCAAAAACTATAATGTTATATACAACGTAGAGAGCAATACACTGCAAAAGAGTTTTATTTCAAGGCCTTTTCCCAAAGACTTTTCGTATATAAATAAATATTTTTCTCAGTGTACTTTATAACCAGTTAAAATACATTTATTTAGGTATATCGTTACCTTTATATTAGGTGCCTTTTACATGTTTATTGTTCAGAATCTTTTTTCATTTACTACCACTTACATCGAATTATTCTACTCTTTTAAACTCCGTAATATAGATTTGAATCTTAATACATTTTTATAAATTCTTATTCTCAACTTAAATATGTTAATAAATAAATTCTTTAAAAAGTATTAAATTATAATGATCGAAAAAGTAGGAAATACACTAAATATCTATAATTTCTAGAGATTATATGCAGTAAAAATTTGAAATAATACTAGATATAATTTATCTATCATTTGCAATCAGTAAATTTATTACGTCTCAGTCTTAATAAACAACATGGTTATTCGATATTTGATATATACATAAAGATATACACGAAGCAATCAGAACGAGTATGAGAACAAGTTTCATTAGCCATTATTATTGGCGATCTTACATACGGTAACAGGCTTCTATCGCATTTCAATGAATTAAGAGTTCTGTTAACGTTTGCCATGGAAAAACGGTAATATTGCACGATCGCTTTGGGCGTTCGTGTCACGCTTTGTAAACGCATACGTAACAGATACACGTTCGGCTCCAAGGGCTCCAATACCGTCCTCCGATCCAATCTGATTTGATACAATCGTCCGTAAAGAATTCCTAATAGTCCGTAACTTTAGGAGTTGTACACGTTTAAGCTCACGAATTACAATTTACATATTTCGGGTAAACCCGAAATTCGTGAATAGAGACGAAAAAAAAAAAATTATTTGAGTTAATAAGAATAAACACGAGGAGAGAAAGTATTGCAAAGGATGATAGGTACGTTACTTTTTTATACAGGATAGTACAGAATAACTTTTTTTATGTACTATATATGAGCGCACTAATTATTGTCTTTAACAAACGAAGGTATACGGTTATTAGTACGGCTATACGATATTCTTAGCTGCATAATTGCTAGAGTTCATTGTGCAACAAGGAAATCAAATAAAAATATGTACGTAGTTTTAACTCTCCGAGTACTGGATATTATGCATATGAATCTTTATACATATATTATAGTCTGTGTTGTACAATATCAATCCCTGGGAACACAACTAAGATTATTCATAACATTGAAATATCTTTCGAACAAAAGTTAAATGTTTTTCAGGAGAACATAATTTGATATTAGTAATTTTTTGTAATTAGGAACCGTAAAAATCTTATAAAGGTCAGCTTAATTTGGTTTCACAGAGTCATATATTTTTAATACATTAAATTCTCTCTTTGTATTTACTATATAATGTTATGGACCTATTTATGTTGAGAAACCAGTGGTTTAACAGATATTTTAACTTTTATTTTGTTTCGAACAAAAGAAAAAACAAAAACAAATACAGAACTACTTCCGTATAACACTGCTACCTTACATCTTTCATGGGATAGGTTTTACAAATTAAAAATTACAGTCCGTGATCGGCAAGACAAATAAGACAACTATACTATTCTTTCTTAAATTGCACGAACTATCTCATATAAGTGTTTAACGATTCAATATTGTTTACGTCAAGGGATTACTATATAGTTGGTTCTATAGCATTAAATCTAGGTACTTGGTTCGATAAATGCGCGAGGAACAGCATTAAGCGCGTACGGCTGTTAGCAAAAGAGGGCTGGGCAATGGTACTTTTTACAGACGCCAGAAGAGAGCGAGTTACGAGTCAAGGTCGGCTGCGCAGGTTGTTCAGTCATGAGAATAGAAATATGACTGGAAATGCTGGTAGATATATCTACCGGTGATAGTTGCACACGCTAGTAGCCACAAATCGCGTCTACAATTGAATAATAGATCTCGAATTGGATATTTGACACAATATTTCCGCTGAACTGGATCAATGCATTCTAAATGATTATCCGATCACACTGTGAGCAACTGATACCAGTATCAAAAAGGATTATGTGTAAAGTTATCGTTACTGTTCACATCGAGATTTTTTAACGATTTGGGTTTAAAAAGAATTTTTCCCTTTGTTATGAAGAATTGAAATCAGCGAATAATATTGATTGGTATTACTGTTTCAGTAACTTCGGCTGCATGCTTGAGACCCTATTGATTTTATTGAGAAAATGAGAGCAAGTACGATGTTGACAAAGGTTTGAATTATTGAGGATTATTGATAATTATGAGAGGATTAGAAATTCTGATAAGATTTTTAATCATTTTTACTTTTCGATGATATAGAGTACACTGAAAACTTCTAGTAAAAAAAAATATAAAATATTAATATCAGAATGTTAAGTGATTAATATTTTTAACAAAAGTTTATAATCTAAGTTTCCATCATTTCTATTGTTAATTCTATTAACTATGTTTATTGTTTATATTTATTAACTACATTTAATAGTTCACAAGATAAAGGTCGTCAGAATGCTCGATAATTATTACCTAAAACATAAAGTTTGATTTATATTAAACAAATCGAATGATGGCATGAATTTGTTTCTATCGGAGAATTATTTTTTTGTTACAAAAGAAAACAGTATCACATTCTTATGTCATTGAATTCGTCAATATATTACTTTTAAATTAATTGATTTCTGCAAAATTTGATGTTATATTAATTTTATTACAATACTAAATTTGATACTAGGAAAAAAAATATTTCTAACATACAGTATTCTAAATTGATAATTAAATAGATTCAGAATAGACTACATTTTACCGTTACCGATTTGTAACTTATAAATATACACAGAGTGACTCAGCAATATGAGATCACCTTAATATCAGCTTTATTTACAATTGTAGAAAAAAGCTTATCAAAACGAAGTTAAACATTTTCAAGGGGTACATGTAATGGTGGAAAGAATTTGTTCTGAAGATCGTATTTTTACGAGATTTCAAGGTTATTGACATTTTTTAATGTAATCTTATATTGTTTTATTCATCAATTGATGCGTTTTTTTATTTTCTATATAAAGATATTGAACTTTTTCTCAAGTATATTTTGTTTAGGAGATTTTAGGACCATTGGTATTTTTTAAATAGAAATCTATGTATTTTTTGCGCCAGTGGATGTGATTTTTATTCTGTGTACCGAAGTATTAAAGGACTTGTATCTGAAAAGGTTTAGTTTAAAAGATATCTTAATTTTAATTTTATAAAACTTAGCGTATGAAAGACAAAGAACAAAAAATGATACTCTTGTATTTATGATTTCCTTGCCTTTCATACATTACATTTGATAAAGTTAAAATCGGAATATCTTTTAAACTATGCATTTTCCGATATAAATACTTCAATTTTAATATTTCTGCTCAAAGAATAAAAATTCGCATCTACTTGTGTAAAAAAATGTGTAGAATTTTATTCAAAAACGGGCCGATGACCATGAAATCTCTTAAAAAATGAACTTGTGAAAACCAACTTCTTACCACTATTACATGTATCCCTTGAAATAGCTTAACTCTGTTCTCAAAAGCTTTTTCATACAATCATAAAGAAGACACATATTTAGGTGATCTCATTCAGCTATATAAGTAATCTAATATAATTTAATTACAGAGCAATTCATGTTCAATCAGTAGAGTATCAATCATCAAGCAGAATGAAATACTAGATATTTTATTAAATATGTTAAATATTTATTAAATACTGATATTTTAAAACATATATACAAGTTTTGTTGCAACTGCATTTCATTATTTAATATTCTCAATACTGTAATCTAAATAATAATAGAGCTACATTCTGAACTTCATCGATTTGCAATGTACGCCCTTAATTTCGTTCTATACTTAATATACACACGCTCTATGTACTATATTTAAACATACATAAATTCCAATAGTGACTTCTATTACTTTGGCCTTTCACCCACGCAACCACTTTCCTCCTCCATTACATTCGCTAACATCATTTCCACTGCAAACCTTCAAACGACTACTAAACAATATACAAAATATCTAAACTCAATAAAAGAGCGAGCAGACAAAATTTAGAAACAATAAAATTTATAAGTTGCCTGAATTTATTCAAAAAAACAAAATAATTGACAAATGAATATATAGCGTCACTAAATGTCAAATCGATCATTTGATAATCGGTGTCATGAATTTTTATAAAATAAGGTACATATGATGTATTCCACGTGATTTTGGAAATGGTTTAAGTCATCATTTTACTAATTCCAGTTTAAGAAATATGAATCTTTGAATTTTGTAATTTTGTAATTTTGATGGCACTTAGGAATTTTTATGTAGTAATTTAGTATTTATTAATATTAGTTAATAATTAATTAATGATTAATTAATATTAATAAATATTTTCCCTTAACCATTTAACTGCGTTCAACGTGTATATACGTGAATCCAAATCTGTATTTCGGTGCGGTTGACGTGTATACTCGTCGTGTGAAATAAAAAATTACCATTTACTATAAAAACTCAAAATCGTAATAAAATTCCTTTATATGAAATATTAATATTTAAAATATTAATATTTAAAAAATGGGAAATATTTTCCCAGTAAACTTATTACGTATTTTATAAAGAAAAGTTTGATTATTCCCTTTGGTATATCGGTTTTGTTCTGTATGATGTACTCCTTTTTATAAATTGAGTTGATTATTTTCCCCAATGCATCCCCATTTGTGTACTTTACTGCGTATATCGGCTATTCCCCGAATTGTTTTGTGTGCTTTACTTTATTATTTTTTGGCAATTTTTAAGTTTTTAATAACAACACCTTTTTCAACAGTGAATTATTAATTTTTTATCGAATAAAAATGTAATCGTTCTAATGTAATATAATAGAACTTGCTCTGTGTTCGGCGTGTATATTCGTCATTGCTTGATTTTAAATACGCACCCCGTAAGGGATGTTTGAAATTCCGCAGTTAACAGGCGAAGCGCAGTCCATTTCCATGAAAATGGGCAAAATTTCAAATTTTACAAATAAATACATTTATTGCAATTATTACATAATGTGTGATAATTATTATCATTTACAATGCATATATATCATCCGCATCACATTCGGGTTCTTTTTCAAGGATTATTTTTATAATTTTTCTCATGCTCGTTTCTATGACGCTGATAACATGCTTATGATAAGTTATTCTATGATTCTTAAGATCATGCTTATTTATACGATCGATCATTTTCCTGTCAATTGTTTTAAAAATATCCGGATCTAATATGACTCAACCATTGGATGGCAAGGACTAAAACAGAAAAACTCTTCTCATCTCAACTTTCCTAAACAAAATTACAAAATATGTATAGGTCAAATAAACATGAAACGAGGACAAGGAGACTAGCTAGTAAGCGAAGAGAAGAATAAACTCAAAAGGTGAATGTGGTATAGAAGGTAGATATCCAATGATAAAGAGCTGGCCGGCCTGTGGGAGGTCCAGCGTAACCGATGAGCCTTGGCTATGTAAAGTGCCCCGAAGGGTCGCTCGCGCGAGCCTTCACAGAGAACGACAGCCAGTTCACCGGTTGCTTCGGCTGCCTTCAGCTGAAACTGCTCAAACCAAGATATCAGAATACTCGTAATTCATGATTACCCAAGCGGCTCTGTGGACATGGAGATTTACTGAATTAACTGAAATTGTCTAACTACGCAAAATCGATTCTTTTGTATCAATGTCAAATGTGCTGATTCGCACTTCCCGTTGGGATCTGGATTGGCGATTAGCATGACAGCGCATTGATCTATGTCATTGATGCGCGAAAGGAAAATTCTATCGAGTTGCTGCGACTACGATGGCTAGAGAAACCAGTCGTACCTTCGATCGCACGCTTGCGCAAGTCGCATTGATACAAACGCGCGTTAAACTCCGATTTTTGAACGTATGCTCTAAGACGATACGCGCTTGTGAATGTGTTCGATTGCAGCTAGTGATAATATGATAAACGGTAACTCGTATTATATGGGTTGAATTAGAGATTACGTAAAATATAAAATGGCACGCACGCGTACACAGTCAAAATAGAATATAGGGAATTATCTTACACATATCGTCGTATGTGAAACGGATTCATAAATACAGACACATCTATATGTCACAGAAGACATACTTTCAAATTCTAAACATAAACTTCAATGAGATAGACTTGTAATATTAATTATTAATTACATAACAAGCACATATTAACTTAACTTTTTTATGATTTATACACAGGGTGGCTGGTAACTGGTGGTATAAGCGGAAAGGGGGTGATTTTACGCGAAAAAAGAAGTCGAAAATATAGGTACCACCAGTTACCAGCCACCCTGTATATGTCTATACTAAGTGAACTACGTATCTTGTGATTTATGTACGATTACTCATATACTTTTCATAGCTTGTAAATTACTTGTTGGTATGATACGAAATATAACAGTTAAGTTAACATATGAAAAAAATATAACTAATAGATCGGAAGTTTGTGATCATGTTGAGATAGTCATATAATATTGTATGTTCGAAGCAAAATTGTGTGTAAGCTCTCCCTTAGTTTCCTAACCTAAACATTTTAAAAATATTAATATGAATGGCACGTTTCTTACGTTTCTTTTACTGTTTTTTAACCTTTCTGACTTGGTTATTCTTATTCTCCTGATAATCACCAAGATTTTATCTCCGGATATTCTAACTTGAAAACAAAATTTTCTTTAAAAACTTTCTGAAATTACTTTTTAAACGTGTTTGTTAACGATAATGTACATATGTCATTATTGTTACCATGAATAGGAGAAAGGAGATATTAATCAGCGTACAGGGCGTATAACAAGTGAGAAAAGCACCATAGCCTGATTTTACACCTCAAAATCTAAGGAGATTTGTAAAAAGAATTCGTGGCAAATTGACCTTGAACATGATTTTCCAGGTCAATACATTCTACTCTTCACGAGGAACAGAAGTCTGATGGCAACCAAGAGTAGCGAATCATTTCTTCTCCTGAAAGAAAACGTTAAAGTTTTAATAATTCCTAGATTGGCTTTATTCACAATGTGTTTACATTTATATTGACATTTAATGAAAAATTAACGTGTTATTTACAAAGTAACAAGAGATTAGAGATTAGCTCGTGACTAATGGAAGATCTTTTTATGCAAAAGACATTCCGTGACAATTCGATTTTCAGCGGCTATATTAACAATTTGGTTATTAAGTATTCATACTACAACATCTGAATGCAAGTCGTCCCCGTATCAATTGGAATAAAGAAAAAGCACGTGAATAAGAAGGTTAATTATTGTTTTTGCTTATCTCGTGCTTATTCACTATTGAACTTACATAAAATAGTTCGTTGAATGAGAATCTATCATATGACAATGCGATGAATCATTCGAGAAGAAGGTTCACGACTCTACAAGATTCGCCGCGTTCAAATTCTTCGATAAAATGACTATGCTACTCGACGAAGCTTTTGCTTTCATTTGTAAAGCAGTTTTTGAAGTTGTAACACGCCAGTTGTAAAATGCCAGCATCTGGACTTACAGAAATCCGCATGCAACGATTGAAAGATTTAATCAAGGACGATTCACCATAAACGTATGGGCAGGAATTATTGAAAATCATATCATTAGTCCTATTTTTTTGTCTACATCAATAAAAAGTGCAACATATTTGCGAATGTTTGCTTAGAGGATGCTTAAATTCTTTGGACGAAACGGGTGTCTAATTTTTTAATAAGAAGTTTGGGTCATTGTGGATAGGGTGCAGACCTGCTTCTCACATGCGATCTCTTTGTTCATGAGATTTGACGGTAGTAAACTTCCTTTCCCTCTTCCTTTTTTTTTTTTTTTTTTTTTTGAGAGAAGGAATTGTTCATAATTTAAGTAAACAGATTACATTCCTCAAACAATTACAAATCCGATTCAATGTGATTTTTACCGTATAGAATCAATACATAATCGTGAGGAGCAACTTGGTGGAAATATAGAAATGGGATTTCTGGATTGCTTCAATAAACAGAAAAAGAACAAGATAAAAAGAAAATATAGGATATATAATCGTGGAACTGGAGCATCTATTGGGTTGACAACTAAGTGGTTGCGGATTTTGTTATTAGGTGGAATAATAGCTGCTATTTTCCATGCATTTGACTGCAGAATGTAAACATATTGTGAATAAAGCCAGTTTAAGAATTATCGAAACTTTGACATTTTTGTTCTAGAAAAACGTATTATTTGCAACCTATCGTTCCCCTGAAATTATTGTTCCACGTGATCAATAGAATGTGTTATAATAAAAAAAAATATTGACCTTGAAAATCATTCTCAAGGTCAATTGTGCACAAACTTTTTTTTACAGAGGTGTGGAATCACGCTACGATGGTTTTTACGCTTATTTTTCATACATTTAGTGCATAAAAAAAGAAATTAAAGATTTAAATGTATGTTAAAGGAAAGAAATAAAAGAATAAATATGCATTCGTGAATCGAATCTTTAAGGTAACGGTAAAATGTTTCTTGAATGAATGAATATATGCAGTTGCACTTGCATCGTTGCACCATTGCATCATGGTATGATGTAAGTAAATAATGTAATATATGAATAATGTAATGTAATGCGAAAGTTGGACACTTGCGGTGCAAATGACCGCAATATATAAAAGCAATGTTAACACAAAACGACGATGAAAGAAAAGTGATGCAGCGGGCACCTATTATTTGCAGTCATAAATTTATCGGCCGGCCAGTTGCACTTTTCAATGTGATCGTTTAAAGATTTTGAATGGATTTTGTTAACATGGAATTACACCTCGCTAGTGTAAACATACCCAGTTTGTTTCTGTGAACTGTCGGAAGTAGTCGAACTAAACGATCCAAAATTTGTACATACATAGTCCGCTTGTGGCGTTTAAACGAGCTGGTTAATCACAGACTTGGAACCATTGAGCGGTTACAATCAGCGATATCGCTTATGGTCCGCGAAGAGCGTAAATCATTCCACGCAACTAATTTCGACACGAATATCGATAATTTCTTAGAATTTCAATCGCTGAACTGGGGTACCTTTGATAATTTGAAGATTAATAGCGATATTTTGTAGATAGAATTGCATAAATTTTCACTCCGTTTTGGTTATGAGCCAATCAAGGTATATAATTGTACTAAGTACTATGTATTTTTTACTTTATTCATTTTTTTTTACACTTTTGATGAAGATCTACAGTGGATCGTGAAATGAATGATGATCCAATTGACTTTGAGCATGACTCTTTCGGTTCTTTATTGAGGTTAGTATTAATCTGTAACGTAGTCGAATTTTTATTACCCCAGTTTCGTAAAACTCGTTATGTGAATACTTCTATCTTTAATTTTATTGTATATTGGAAGAGACTAACAGTGCATATTTTCAATTATGTGATTCAAAATTAATTATAAATTAACGGAATATGCTAGTGAGACAAGTAAGCAGTCAAAAAATAATAAATTGTAATAAACAATATGAAAAGTTATTAAAATTCTGAACAATTTTTTAACACATCTTATCTTTTATTCTTTTTACGATTCAGTAGTATTAATTTTATAAGTAAACAAATATAAATTAATAATGAAATATATAATTTAGGATAACAATGTTTATACTAAACATGATTTTAGATATGAAATTATAGCACATATTTGCATGCATATAAATAGACTCATTATATATAAATATAATTCACAATATAATAAACTTAATGAAATAATAATGTTCTAATATCGAATACTGTTGTAATGCGCAACTTATCATATTGAATCTCTTTTCATGTTATTAGTGTAATATTTCCTAACAACGAAAACTATTCAAAGCTCATTATTTTGTATTTTGTTATTTTAGTACAATAAAAAGCAAAATCATTTACCAACAATCAATTACCGTTTAAGTCTCGTCAATTAACCAGCAATCGAGAATTACAAGTCGATCCTAAAATATACATGATTGTCATAAGATGATCGTAAATAATGTTATAAGATACTTATAAATATAGTAATAACTCAATTAATTCCATAGCACAGATATGATAATCAAAATTAAGTAGTATCCTTGGTTTATCACTGAATTATTTATGATGAGCTTATAGTCAGTTAAGATTTTAAATGTGCTATTATTGTAGCTTTTATCTTTACTTTCCAATTTTTTGTTTAATAAAATATGTTACAAAATGTTGAAGTTATTCATATAGTCAGTTGCCTATCTGAAATGAAAATTTTTTTCTAATTCATAAATTAGAATCTATTATTTAAAATGAAGCGTAAATATTTTCAAAAATTTAAATAATTTTATTGTGAAAATAGTAACAGATGAAAAGAAGACATTTTTTTATCAAAAAAAAAAAGGATCAACCATGATTGTTTCTAAAAAAATTAAATAATTGCAATACCAAAAAGGTCTTATGCTACATTGTAGAATACATTATAGGTACAGAATATTTCTTCAAAATTTGAAAAATATCAAATGTGTTCCTACAAGAAAAATATAAAGGAAGTTTTAATATAATCTTCTGTAGTAAATTTCTTGCATATGTATCCTTATAATATAACAGGTTTTTAAATGTAGATAAATTAGTTTGTCACGAGTTGGTATTCTACATACTTCGAAATATATGAGAATTCGAAAAAATAAATTTGGTTTTTCCAAACAGTCAGGGTGATTTTCTTAATATCTCGAAATTTGCACTTTGCTCTACATCTACTATTATAGGTAGTTTATTACTTATATATGGTATATTCGTAGTATGTTACCTATAATAGTAGATGTATAACAAAGTGAAATAATTTAGCTCAATACAAACGAAGTATTCGAATTCTTAATAAAAAATCTTTCAACGTATACATACAACTTTCTTCAAAATAATATTGCTTAAATTATAATTTAACAGATTCAATACGTTTTGACCATTATGAAACAAAGTTATATTTATAGTTATTACAAATACAATTATTGCAATTAAAACCTGTATTTGATCATTGTTAGGTAATGACTGTTTGATCTATTTTTGATATTTATATCTCCCACAAATACGATTTAAATTTTTCTCATTATTAATGTAGCTTTTTGGAAAACTCTATTAAATATTACGAGCCACTTTTGTTGTTAGATCAAAGTTTGAAATTGCATAAAACTACATTTGAATTCACTGTTGACACATAGTTCTTTCCGATAAAAAAACTTGCCTTTTTAAAAATGAAACATTAATCATATTATATCTACTTGGATAGTTACAAGCCTTAAATTGAGATCTAACAAATATTTACTCAACGGTACTTTTAGTTACTACGTTCTGAATAATCTTTCACGCCTGTGAAGTCGACCATTTTATATATAGCAACCTAATACAACTAAAAATAGTTCAATCCAATGTTAAGAAACTATCATGACATTCAAATAAGGATTTCCAAAGTTAAAAATGGAAAATTGTTCCGTAACTAACTTTTCCATACGTAACATACTTTTAAATAGCTTTTTACTTCGTTCCAAAAAATTATTCAAATTGTGTCACTTTTGAAGTAGGCGCATATGCGAATAAATCGCCTCAATTCATTACCTAATAGTTTCAAACGTAGTACCTGCAATTTCCAGCAATACTCCGTCATCAAACACTCGTTTTAACATCAAACCATTAAGGTCTATGAAAATGGAACGTGCACGAGGTGAGAGTCTCGGAGACAGAACTAACAACAAGCGTCCGCCCGATGGCGAGATATAAAATGCTGACGAATAGTAAGAGCACGTATACATGCTCCGTGATAGACATTGCACAATCCAAGTTTCGTAGTCAGGTAAACAGCACGCTGTACGGCTTTGGAGCTCCGTGTAATTGCGAGTAAAACAAGTTCGGTGTGAGTCTCTCCAGGGAAGTTTCACAGTAAGTACGCTTCGGAACTCTTTTGTCCGAAGCGTTTGTTGAAAAAGAGAGAAGCATCAAGGAAAAGGGATAAAGAAGGGGAGAGGGGGACTGGAAGAGAAAGTTGATGAAGAGAGAAAGAGTTAACATCGCGATCGGTTGAATAAAAGCGACGAGAAAAGTGGTTTCGTGAAAAAGAAGAGGAGGGGACGAGCAAAAGAGCAGCGTGTAGAGCCGTGAGAGAAGAAAGAAGACGGAAAAAGGAAAGAAATAAAAGAAAACACGGAGTCACCTGAAGCGGCTGAGGCGAACCGAGGAAGGGATGTTGCGAGGAGCAAAGTGAGGTAAGGAGGAATGCGGTTACGGTAGATCGCGGACCAGTCCCCGTACAGGTCCTGCAAGGCCCGACAGGGACCACGAAAACGAGCAAAACGAAAACCGCGCGGCCCCACTACGCGTGCACGCGAGCGCACGCTCCATGATGAGGATCTGTTCGCGCCATTCACCAATGACTTACCGCTGTTGGCCGAATGGATTTCTATCGTTTTCGAAGACCAACCTGTATATACAACTGTCAGATACAGGTAGACGTTTCACCTGACCCTCTTCTAGGCATACGAACCATTCGCCCTTACGTCCTTTCTATTCCACCATTCTTTCTTCTGTTTCGTGACCTTGCCTCCGCCTCAACATTCAGCTCGATGGAATCTTAATCGTTTCTTGAATCGCTCAGATGACCAAGAAAAATGAATTGCTTGAAACAAAAAGATGGTGCCTAGAAATTGCGCGTGATGATTGTTTCTTTCTTTGTTTCACGTGTCTCTTTTCTTTTTTCTTCACGCGCTTATTGTTGCTATCACTAATAATACTAATACTTTTAATGTGTATAAGAATATAGCGATTCGGAGTAAGTAAAAGGTATAATATAGTATTAAAATAGTATAGTTAATATTAAATAGGACTTTTCTTAAATTTAGTATTTTGTGGTATATTATTTGTCTATCACTTGAATAATTACAGCAAATGGTAAAAAATGTACTCGATTATAATCATAAAAATATTTTGAATGTTCAAGCTGATAAGTGTAATCAGAAACAGAACTGATTAATTTTACCTGTTTAAATTTCCCAATTCCATTACTTGGATTTCTTTGCGAAATAATTTACCAATTAATAATATTAGTAAACGTTATAAATCATATCTCGTTAAATAATCATTTCTCGTCAATCATTTCTCGTTAAATAGAATAATCAGATAACTTATAACTTATAGAATTTACTTGTAAAATTTAATTTCTTTCGTTACCAAGTTGCTTGTTCTTATGTGTTTCTATGCATTTATTAGTACTAGTAGGTTGCAAGTTGTGAACTATAAAATTATATTAATAATATTGGTTCAATTATACATATAGTACTATATTTAATTGTTCAAGAAATAAACAACCTATTTCAGTAAGTTTATATATTGGAAAGAGATGCGGATAATCTTAAATTCCATGATAAATCTTGGAAAATGGGGTTTATAACATCATCACTTTTATTTACTTTGTTTCGAATTTTAAGATGCACTAAAATACTAATTGTATGATACATCTGATAAAAATTATAAAATTAATGTATGCCCTGTATTACTGAGTTGCAACTTGCTACACACTCTGAAACGTAGGTTAGAAACGTATTAGAAATTTCCATTTTTTTAGCAAAATCCTACTTAACGCTTCAAGAAATACTATTGATTGAGGTAATACTTCCAGTCAATACCCTCAAAAGAAAAGTTTAAAGCTTTAAATCTGTTACGATGTTATGCGTAAAAAGAATAAAATATTCTTATTTTCGAAGTTTCACGGTTTTAGTGATGCTCTAATGCCAGAACTGCCAAGAACGAATAGATGCTCTGTAAATGACGTTGTGATCATTCACCGT
Source organism: Bombus bifarius (assembly GCF_011952205.1). Lineage (NCBI taxonomy): Eukaryota > Metazoa > Arthropoda > Insecta > Hymenoptera > Apidae > Bombus > Bombus bifarius. The sequence goes on from NW_022884630.1 coordinate 400,000, forward strand.
TTGCTTAGACATTTTGGCTTCTTCGCAATGAAGTGTAGTAATATTTTGCTAAAGCTAGTACATTTCCTTATAATTTAGAAAAACTATCGCAGCTTTCAGGATCAACGATCGTCGATAATATCTAGAAAGTATGATTACTTGGCTGAATATCACTGTCGTAAGGAAAGTAAAGTATAGTTTTACGAAAACGTCTAGCAGATTATATAAATTTAAATTGTATTATATAAAAATAAAAGTTTAGTGTTTTATTATAAAATTGTACATTACATATATAAATATAGTCCATTTATGTCACATGTTGTATTTAAATCTCTTGCCAATTGGAAATTTCCAGGAGATAGCACAGGCGTAGAAGACGAAAAACATTGAAAGTTTGCGTACATATCATCGTCCGCAATATAGGCGATTTTTTTTCTAATCTCATCCTTTAATCGGCTTTTATTACAATTTGATTTTAATGATTTAAGCTTTAGAGATATCTACATACTGATCAAATTTGTCATTGTCATTTGGTTCTTTCTGAAAACTTTTCAAAGTAGATTTTTTAAACACTCCGCTCGCATCATGTCCTGCTACTCGCATGACAGATTTGCCATCTGTAAACTAGGATACATATTCTACGAAAAACCGTTTTAGAAAGTTAATGAAATGTGTTAAACACATCTGTCGTTGGCTCTCGGATTGTAAGTTTGGGAAGCGCTCTGATTCTAGCGCAAATGTAACAAGCTATTAATGAACTCGACTAAAGAAATGCGTCCGGATATGTTTGGTTGGTTAACAGTGAATGGGGGGGGGGCATTTGTTTTCCTACTCGAGCAAAAGGTCCAGATATTTGAATGTATTCGACTAAACTATTTTGCTAAACTACCAGACGTATCCCAAAGAACCTTAAACCGTCCATTAGTAAGTAGCTACGAGTACTTGTTACTCGATTAAATTACTGGACGCATCTGAACGGGATTAAATGCATGAAAATCTCCAATCTAGTTATACACATTAAGTATAGGATTGAATATAACGAAATCCAGTAAAAGCAAATATAGAATCCTAGACTTTTTAACTATACTTATCCATTAATGTACATCGTTATGACTCTCGTTAAATATTGTTTCCAAAAATTCTATGAATTTTATTTTCCTAAACAAACGATTACACGTAGAGGATTAATTTCCACGGATAATTATCCAAGAAGTACATTCTTAAAAGTTCAATATCATTGGATCCCTCGTGGCCGTGTCATGCTTCGTATCATAAATCTTGATTACACTCTGTCTGGTTTTATTACGACCTAAAAAAGGCAAACCGTGCAACTATACGAAGCGAGAACAGCAGAGAGACAATACGGTTCTATCAGATTGTCTGACTTGGCTGGTTGACATGACTGGAAATCCAAGATCAACCGATAACATCACAATGAAGCGTAGGGTTAAGAAACGCGCGGGCCATCGCCCAAAAGAAGAAAAAGAAACGCGACCAGTAACGTGGAATGAATCGCTTTTTGTTCCAGCTTACTAAACGCGAAATTGTCAAGCCCTTAATTAAAGGTCTCATAGGAAAACCATTCTCTTGATTTTAACAATTTTTGTTAATGATACTAGGAGATTTACATTATAAATGAACGTTGGATGCGCATGTTTCATATGCAAATAGTCACAGCTAAACAATCGGTCCTTGGGCAATAGAATATGATTAAATGTATACGTCGGAGGAACAATGTATGTACATACTTTCATCTGCACCACGATAATGTGCGGAAAATTGTTTAGAGATGCGAAAGCGAATTATTAATGAGAAGAAATATTACTTGGATTGGTTTAAAAAACTGCTTAAAAAGATAGAGATAAGACTCCCGAATTTTTGGAAGTTTGTCGACGGGTCGCAGCTCGGGTCCTGCGAACTTGCATACGAACTGGACATAGCAACGTCTAACATTTATTAGTGGTTGTGTGTCAGTTGCCGTCTTGCCGTTCATATGTTTTAAACAAAAATGCATCAGGTTATTTCATTGCTACGCTCTTCGATGCTGAGCGTTAGTCAATCTCTCGACGCGTGGCAAGGACTGTGATCGTTATATTTCGGTAAATTTAAGACGACGAATATTTTTGATAGTTATATTGTGGTATAAACTGTGACATATACATTTTCAAAACGTTTGATTTCTGGTAAGTATTTTTTTTCAATTATTTCCCCTCTTTTAAGTTAAAATCAACCCTAACTGAAATCGCGTAGCAGAAAAAACGTGTGGCATTCATACAAATGAAATCCGATACATATAACTAGTTGAGAATTTGAATTCGTTATTATTAAATTAATTTCGCCCCAAATGTTAAAATTTCGATAAAGCGGGCAAGAACAGAGAAATGTTTCAACTATATACAAACTAATGAAACATGTAGTTTATCCTATCTTGCAGTAAATGTTTTTTGGCACGCGATTCTATTCATTTTTGTAACAGACAAAATTTTATACACAGAAATATGTTTTTTTAAGAACCACTATGGCTAACAGGGGTAGAGATCGCGGATGGAAATAATTAAGTGAAGCTGAAAGACTGAAACGGAAGAAGCAACGAGACGATTACATTAAACAGTAAAGGAAGGATTAAGGAACAGTAAATGAAGGATTTAGCAAAGCTAGTATGATTGCAGCAAATGAAGTTGCAAAGGAAACGGACATAACGCCAAATTTCAAATCATCATACAGAGGAAAAAAGCGGAAATTATTCGATTATGAAGGGCAGGATGAATCATCGACGATCAGCGACAAAGTACATTACTTTTTAGAAATAATAGATACTGCGTTAGTATCCTTTAAAAGTAGATTCGAATTATATGCAAAATATTTTTAGTTTTCTATACATGAATGAGATTGGGAATTTAGATGATGAATATTTGTTAAATTGTTGTCAATATCTTCACTTACATTTGGGAGGAGATTTCGACGGAACTGAAATGTTTGAAGAAATTAAGATGTTCCGGTAAATAACGCAAACCAATTATTTGGCTTTAGATTCGATGAATTACATTGTAAAGAACAATCTCTCGGAATCATATCCAAATTTATTAATTATGTTACAAATTATGTACAAATTATGTTACCAACGCCAGTAACCGTGGCTTCAACAGAACGTAGTTTCTCACGATTGAAACTAATAAAAAATTATCTGCGATCATCGATAAGTCAAGAGAGATTTTCATCTCTAGCTATTCTGTCAATAGAAAGTGAAGTAGCAAATTCAATCGATTTTGATGATGTTATCAAAGATTTGGCGTCGAAAAACGCGAGAAAAATTATTTAATATTATTATTGGATTGTATTATTATTTAATATTCAACGTATAAAAAATATATATGTAACAGCATTTGCAAATAAATAATTCCTCGTTGTAAAATTTAAGTGTAGGATTTGAATATGTATTCAGGCCCCGCAAAATTTTTGAACCCGGCCCCGCGAAATGTCACGCCTGCCCTGCATTAATTAATATACATTGTAATATACTGGGTGATTCGCCTAACTTGCATGTCCCAAATAACTTTTAAATTATGTGTATAACATAATTATATATATAAATAAAATAAATATGTAACATAATGTATATAACATATTATATATAACACATGAATAAAACCAGTTTAAGAATTAGTAAAACTTTAACATTTTTTTCTGACAGAAGAACTCATTTGCCAGCCATGGTTTTTTTGTGACATTCGTTCTTTGTGATAAATAGAATACGTTGCAATACAACAATTTTTACCTTGAAAATCGTACTTAAGGTTAATTTTACACAAACTTTTTTTACAATCGTTCGTTATTCATTGTACTTATTTTTTAATATACCCACACTTACTGAATTCTCCGACGATGTTATGTAGTCTTCATCACCAAAGTTTTCGAGAAGCAGCGTAGAATAACTCGTTAACCATTAGATTTAAGATTGTATTAAGCTAATATCTTTTTACGTGGAATCTAATATTCTTTCAAAGAATAACATGAAAATGCGTAATTTCTTAAAAAAAAAAAAACAAAGTTGATATTGAAAATTTTTAAATCCTTTCACATACAAGAAAGTTGATACTAACATCTACTGTCCTTTTAAAGGTATACCACTTTTGTAGATAATAATTTTTCATCGAACGCATAATTTTAAAGTTATTTGATGTATGCAATTTAGGTGCATGACCCTGTATAGATATGAATTCAATAAAATGAATGCGAATTCTAGGCATCCTATGTTTACTGCACTGTTTGCTACGTTTTCGAAAGAAAGTACACTTGTCCCATTCTTCTACTGATTGTGGAATTGATACTTATGTATATTAATATTAGTAACTTTTGTATTAGATACTTTTTATCATATGAATAATAGCTATTTTAGCAGTTCTACTTTGTAAAATTATTACTAGTTAAAATAGTTTCACTTACTGTCTCTAATTAAAACTTCAATTTTATATTTAATTATTATTCCATTTAAAGAAACAAATTTGACCTTCATATCGTATCCTTCCTTTAGAATCATTCAACTTTTATCTTTTTATTTTTCATTTTATTTTTCACTAACGTTATTTTCGCAATAATCGAAATGGATCCAGATACATACTCCAACCTTCATAGTATATTCCATATCTTCCTCTCTTTCTTCCTTTCTTTCTCATTTTTGAAGCAGCTACAGATTAGCCCTCCTTCATTCCGGTCAAGCTACTCCCAAAAATTACGTATTTCCTTTAGATGATGAAAACCATATTTAGAGTGAAGTTTCAATTGTTCAATGCATATAATCCGTCCACCCGAATTATAAACAACTTCTTTTACGACTCCCCAAAGGGCAGGTCGGATCCACTGGTATTTGATCTGGTGAATGAGGAAGCTACAAGTGAGGAAAGATCTGCCACCGTGATCCAAACTACGATCATATAAACAGGTCTCGACACTCACGTACCGAAACCATAGAAGAAACCGCTCGAAAAAATAGAATCGTAAAACATCAAAATGGAAGGCAAGAGGGTTCGCGTTCTATACACGTGTTACATGCTATGAATGTCTCAAACAGAGACGAACAGTCGCATCTCTCTCTGTCTCGTAAGAACGAGAAGTTTCATGTCTTGAACGTCGATTTTTCACAACTCGACTAATATTGATAAATTCAAATAAATGATTCATCATCTATCTCGCTCAACATTTTGAAATACTCTTCCGGAAGACACAGATGCAACAATCAACTCCACTTAGCGAAACTCTTATATTGTAACATGTAACACGAAGTTTCAGTACTATGTTCATCAATTCAAAACTAGAAAAATCAATCATTAATTAAACAAGAAACGATGTATACATGCGAGTAACATGTTATTCAGCCGTGTTTCGTGGAAGATTAATTTCCTTAGCGCATTAAATAAACAGTGACCACGTTCCCGATCGGCCTTGCCTGACCGCGAAACAAGCGAACAGAGCCCACAGCGTTTCGCAACGAAATGACGTATCTCGCGGGAAATTGGTCGGCTATAGCATCGAAGATTAAGAACTCGTGTCTAACTGACCGATAGGAAGCACATACGATCGAAACGATAATTAATGCCGGCGGCGATTGGCCGTTCGAGGGCGGTACCAGTAGAAAAACTACAAAGAAGTCCCTTTGAAGACGCTACGCGTCGTTGATTGTTACAACCAGCAGCAACAACTGGCAAACAGGAAGTGCATTGTACTATTAACTCTGTTTAGACTTCGGTTAATTGAAGACAAAGTCAGGGACTAGCTCCTTCTTCGTTGTAACCGCAGCGCGCGTGTACTGAGTCATACATGCGTGCACGAGCCAACCTGCGTAAGCATTGTTAACACCGTTAACGCAATGCACATCTGCAATGGCTTCTTCTTTTCATTTGCGTTTTTTCCCTCAACCCTTCTCCTACCCATGAACGAGTCAAGTATACGATTTTTACATTGCAACCTGTAGTAGGAAAAAATTTCATGTTAAAGGATACACATAGATTATCTTCTGCTAGGCGATGCACTTGAATATTCAGTTTATTTGCGTGGAAGTAGTAATGCTAGAGCTGAATAAAGTTTAAATGTAGTTTAATTTTTTAACAATGTAGAATGTTTCAATAGTGAACTACTTCGAAGATACTTATCTCTTTATCATTAAGATTTTCTGCATTTTTGATATTTAACTTTTTATGGGAAATAAATATTAGTAATTGTGATACGTATGATGTGAACTTAAGATGGGAAATTAGCACTTTATTTAGCGGTTTCCTTATTCAAACTTTTCTATGATCATATTTCCGAAACTTTTTTCATTCATGCGAATAGTTCTTTTACTTTCAAATTCGCTTCTTTTAATGGCCAAGAGACTCGAACTCCAATATTCAACAGGTAAAATTTTAGAAGGTATTAGTTTGTAGAACGGCAAGCATAAATTTTAAGAATAAGATAATTGAGCAAGATATATATTTGCTTTATTAAGAAAATCGATTTTGAGAAATTTCGTAAAATATTCTCGAATTTAGTAAAGTAAGTCCTCATTTTCCATGAAATCATATTCCATGAGAAATTAGAAATTGTAAGATATATTATGATAGAAACAGCATTGAAAACACATTATTAATATACATATTATAGTAAGGAATTTCGTGAAAACAATAAATAAACTTTGGACAAAAATGAAAAAATACATTTTTTGGTTTTCTAAATACATTTCTTTACCACTCAGATTTGTATGAATCAGGAAATATTTATCAATTATATTCATAAGAAGTAATAATATATATACAATTTATTCATAAATTATTATTATAATAATCTTAATCTTCGACTGTAATTTGCACCATGTTAGTACCTTAACAGACAATAGAGATAGAAATTCTTTACATTTCCATTGGACCATTTTTTATGTTAATCGCTTTGTAATCATTTACTCATATTACATAATTCAACCATATTAAAATACGATAAAAGGGAGAATGTATGGGCCATTAAAATGACAAAGATTATAAGAGAGAAACGAGAGTAGATCATAAATAGCTTTGATAAGGTCATTTCTAATTAAGGAAATTTCATTTGAGGAAAACAAGAAACGTTATAAAACAAAAAACTATACTCATAAGGTTGATTTAAAGAATATATTTATTCTTACTACCATTATTATCGCTTTTATTATTAACTAATAATTTAAAGCATCCTCTGATAACAAAAATCAACTGTATTATTAATATATCTTGTGTGAAATTCACTTTTTATTTCATTCAAAGATTTTAGGTTTTAAATGATCCAACCATAGTCAAGTGGAGGATCTTAATAACAAAAAATACAAACAAAATAGATTTTGTAAATTTTATAGAAATTTTTAACCTGAAAAGATAATGCACTGTTTTATTTTTTTATACTAATTACATAAGTATTAAACTGAAAAATAAAATAAAGAAAGCCTTAGTGTCTTTGACTACACCGGATAGCTTTGGTCTGTTTCGAAATTCCTTTACACAAATACGAAAAATTATTAATAAATACGGTTATTTATGTCAATTTTTTGCCTTGTATATAATTGGCCAAATTAGGTCCTGAATAGCTTTCAAGTGATCTACATGTAGCAATGGATTATTTGACTCGTTATTAATAAATAATGAAATGCATCGTGTATTTATATTAACAACTCAATAGCCATAGTACATAGTAGTTTTTCACGAGGATACAATTTTTTCTCATCAAAAGAAAAGAAGTTCGTTTAATGTTAATATTATAGGGTCATTCTCTTGTTTTTGATATTTTCTTTTGACGGAACTTTCCTCATTTTTTCAACAAGTTTGATTACTTTATACAAAATTGAAGATTGAATTGTAAGGTGTTGGAGCTCAGGTGGCTCAAATAATCCTTACTATATTTGATCTTAGTAGCGAAAAACTCGATTCTTAGCATTATTCGATACGCGTTTACATGGAAAAGAATCCCAGGGACTTCTTCCACGTGTAACATCATTATAGCAGCCTGGATCGCGACAATGCTAACGGATAAACACTGTTCAAATCCAAAGCCCATTTTCAACAATGTTCGAATGTTACGGTACCTATATGCTGATACGTGTTGACTAGAGTGAGAAAGCAACGCCACAGACGACATTCCACGACGGAGAACGTTACTTGCATATACCGGCGTTCTTCTTAACTCTCCTTTTTCCGATGACATACAATCTTCGACGTATTATGCCAGTGTATACGTATGTCGTGACTTTTAGTTCCAGCCCACACAGTACACTGACCCTTGATGCAACCGAGTACAGTGCACATGGTATCGTGTATTCAGTACGAGAGGAATCGCATTCAAGAAAGGAGTCTCTCTCTCCTTCATTTAGACTCTCCCTGCCCCTCTTTGCCGATGCCTTAAGACCATCACGATTAACGAGCAGTTCGAGGAAAATGTCTTTTTGACGGCTTAAGTAGCTTTCGACCGAACTCCGACACACGGCTAGAGAAACGTATTTTACGTAACGCCAGAATGCTTCGTTAGTCGGCCATTTATAATAGTGAAACAGGTTCAATAGGTTCCCTCAGTTTATAATGACTATGCGCGATTTTTCAAGTTTCCTGCCTTTAGGCGTGAACGCGCTGCGAGCGCCGGACGCAAAAGAAGGATATCCTTATCTCACAAATCTCAAGACACGTTGCAGAATGGAAAATTAGGTCGCGCGAGCATCGGTGGAAACGGATGCATCTTTCGACCGGAAATTATGAAATAAATTTTCCGTCATGTCAACTTTCGTTTCTATTTCGTCTTTCGCATGCTGCTACATAAATATTTGCGCTTCGTTTAGAGCTGAATCGGAAACTGTCAGCGGTGTGTCAAGAGAATGCGTGGCTTCTTGATTAGTTCAGTTAAATTTGTGTCACTTGTATACAAAATAAAATGAGAAATACGTTCCTTTTTTATGGAATAGCATATAGGGATATGCTCCTATCATATTGCACACTTGCGACGAAAGTGACACAACTCAAAAACACGATTTCCGAGTTGCCACTATGAAAACGTTACGGAGACATTCCCCGACCAATTATGAAAATCTCGTTCACTTATCTTGATAATTCGGGTTGTAGAGAGCAGTTACCTCGTTTTTCCTAATTAATGTGGCACTGTGCTGCATTCTATAAATGCGTAAAGCGTAAAGAACTAAAAATGGAAAAAAGATACACTTGAATGTGTTTTATGAGCATTATTCTCCTCGTTCGTAAATTTGATTTAGTTATGTTCAAATATAGTTTTTGCTTCTTATGGCAAACATGCTTTTTCAAACTAAGTTATTTTATAAGACTAGGACTACACAGGCGTTTTATACACCGTGTATTACACGTCGCGTTTTCTCCGCCCAAATAGGCACTGTATACCTTAGTGCAACTGTCTATATAAACCACGCTCTGAAACGCTCCCGAAACACCGCGTGTCGCCGCGCTGTCTGTCGTGTGTTGCACGCAGAAGACAAAACACGCTGGCAATGCGATACAATACTTAGTGTCGATGTGTAACACGCAGCATATAAAACGCTCATCCAGTCGAGATCCTACTTCGGCGGAAAAAACGCAACGTGCAACATGTGGTGCATAAAATGTCCGTGTAGTCCTAGCGTAATGACTGGTAATGGTAAGGAGAGAACTACGTGTAACTTACTTTGATAAAAGTAGGTTGGATTTTGTATATCTTTGTGGACTCGACGAGTCAGTTTGATTCGATGTAATAGAAAAATTCTTTATATATAGTTTTTGATACTCTTGTAATAAAATAATGTTGATTTCTAATCTTTCTACGTTGTAGAATTTCGACATTAAATTGTCTTATATTAAGCATACGTCACTTTCTATATTTTGACATATGAATTGTTATATGAATTTTAATATTAAATTGAAATTTGTTACTTTATGTAACACAATCATTCTTTAATCATCATCAAATCATTCCTTAATGAGAAAAATAATCAGAAGGAATCAAACATACAGAATTTATAATTATATATTTTTGAATTAAATAAATATAAGTATCCATTAACACATTGTTTACTGATTTTCCTATATAAAAATCAATAAAATCCATCACCAGCTAAACATCATGGAATGAAAAAAATTCAATAATGTCTTTATTGATACAAAAGTAATTTAAAAATAATTTAATAACACAACTTGCATGATTTTATATAATACAGAGATAATAGATAAGGGAAACTCCACTGTGTTAAGAATCTGATATTTTTATTCATTTCTGGATGTAATGTAAAGTTTATAATATTAGATTTTTCTAATTAGTTATTACCGTGACTGCAAGCAATGCATGACGTACCTGTACATAGATACATACATACATACATACAATACACACTCATACATACATACATATATACATACATATCTACCTATATACATACATACATACATAAATACATACAATACACACACACACATACATACATACATGCATATATACGTATGTATACAGTCAGTCATAAAGCATAAGTCATTAAATGTTATTAAATGATTTATCAAAAGATACTAAAAATACATTGTCACAAAATCTTTTACTTACATATCAGAATGAAAGGATCTTGAATTTGCTAAATACAATTAACATTTTTCAAACAGAAATTAGTAGACGATAAATACTTGAAGATTGGACCATTAATTAACAAAATCCAGTATTGTCAAAAAGATAGCAGGCCGTTATTAATACGCAGGTCTCATGAAATATCAATATAAGTCAATTTTTGTATGATTTCATATTGTTATACCAGTTGTACATATGCTTCTATGGTATCGTATATTGTATTCTTTTATTTCTTCTTTATAAAAATATAATAAATTATATTATTTGTCTAAATATGAGTCTAGATTCAATCAAAGCATATGTCAAAAAATTGACTGAACCGAACCTCATTGTTATAATATTTCAAATTGAAAGGATGTATAGACATTTGTAATTTAATTGTTTACAAATTTTTTATGTATGCAAGGATTTATATAATTTTTTTTCGTCTTAATACGATATGATAGTTCCAACGCAAGATAATTTTGAAACAAAATGACGGAAGTGCCGAAGAAACAAAAATTTTATCGACATGGTTGGTGGCTGATTTTTATGAAGTTTAATAGTGAGTCAGTCCCGGGTGTAATGATTTTAGCAAGAACTAAAGTACGAAGACTACGTTATTTCTAGCTCATAATGAGAACCGCATCAGACAAGACTGATTACTTTTACGATATCGCTGAAACGAGATACATATATAGGAGCAAAAGAAATTAATTAAAGGAAACTTCATTATGATCATGTACCTTGCGGTCTCGCCACAAGCACCGCATCAGCCGTAAGAATATCTATTTATTGACAGAATTAGGCGGCCTCAATTTTCTGTTTAATTTGTTGTATGTAAATTTATAAATGGGTCATTCTGGGTTGAAAAGACGAAATACGTGAGTATTTCATTAATAGCTTTTTAAATCGAGTTCTGACTAGAATACACAGCGTTAAGAAACAAGAAAGATTTGATACTGTTTAGAGTATTCATCAAGAATTTTCATAAGAAACGTAAATGAGCCCTTGTAGCTGCGATAATATTATAAAACAGTTACTATTAACCGGTAAACAATTAAACAATTCGACATAATTCCAATACATATTTCGAAGATTCATTCACATTTCCCAACTTACCTCGTATAGAAGTTACTTTTTGCTGCTATATTTTTATAGCTCACATTAAATCTGCATGATTCTAATCTTTTATTCTTATTTCAAGAATTAATTAAACAATATTTGATTTGTAATATATCACAATACATTAAAGCCTATTACAGCACCATAATTCAAAATAAAATTGCATTGGATTTAGAAGTTACTACATTTATATAATACTGTTTAATGTTAGGAAGATTAAATATCGCTTTATTACAAGCAAAAAGCAATGTATTGTCACAACAATTCGGTAATGTTAATAATTCGGTAATGTAAATAATTCGATTTGTAATAAATCATATAATGGGATTCATGTTTTGCTTGAAATCGCAAATGCACCATTCGTAGTACGCTCGATTAATCTTCGAAATCCGATTGCCGGTCTTAAGTAATGTTAATTAAAGTGGCATGTACACCTTCGGGAAGTTTTAACGTCGTTCTCACGATCAGAGTCGATGCAAAGAACACGATGTTCACGTAAACTTGTCAGCAACTGCTTCGGTTCATCGTCTTTTCCATCTTGGGTTGTAGATCATTGAATAATTCATAATTTACGAGCGCCTTGTTAAACCAGTAAGTGCCTTTTTCCGTTTGCCCTGTTTCTTTCATGCGGAAAAATCGTATTACGAAGCGACAAAACGTGCCTCTCCCCCTTCTGACCGACGAAAGGTTTGAAGTCGTCAAACTGGTTTTACGTTGAACGCCGCTATTTCATTTTAGTACCGATACCGATTCGATCAAGGGTCTCGACGGAATCACGATTTTCGTTTGTTTACTCTTGTCAATCAGGTAGATTTTTCAAAAAACCATTTTTTCTAACAAGTATCTACTTTTGTTTAGAAGATTTAGACAATTAAGTTTTAGATTATTGCAATTGTTAAATTGCAAATTCACATTCATAAAAATAAGGTATTATAATTTGTTGAAGATATTTAGAAAAATTTAGATACTTGAGAAATAATGAGAACATAAAACACATGATACACCAATGTATTAGATTGGCCAGTTGGCCAATAAGATAATGCAATTGAAACAGCACTTAGGTATAATGCCTTTTTGGGGGAAGATGGAGATTTTTATAAACATGCGATTATAAAACTGTCCGAAAGATGGGAAAAGATTATAAATCAAAATGGGCAATACATTATTGAAATAAAGATATTTCCTTTTATTTAAAAAAAAAAATCGCGTTTTGCTTGTATACGAAAAATCGCATGAACACCTGATACCAGAAAGTTGTAATCAAGACAATGAGAAAATTATAAAAATATATATACATAAATGTATACGCAGTATAATATCAATAAATTTCGTTATTAGACTCACGCTTTCTACTTTTTCCAAAAAACTGAAATAACTGAATAATCCCAGAGCAGATTATAAGAGCAAAAGTGGCCTTTCATCAAAGATTCAAGAAACGTAGATCCTGAATAGTGTCATCAATGATTATGAAAATTTGATTATGATAGAGAGAAATGCAACAAAGATAGTTAATTGGTACATCAACAAATATTAGTTTACAATCAATTATCGGTCCCTATGGATATGCCCAATAATAAAATTCTGAATGCAATAATGACCATGATTTTGTCAAATATTGTACATTTTTAATATTATTTAAAAATTTCTTGTAGATAAAAATGCGATAAATTTTAATTCCTGCAATATTACTAATAATAAGCTATAATTTTATTTTCTTTATTTGAATCATTAATATATACATGTGTGTAATATATGAAAGTTATATTTTTCTATTATTTGCTTTCAAAAGTTAATAATTCTTTTTATTATTAGTTAATACTTTTTTTATTATAAGTCTTCAAAACAATTATATTAAACCTGCTTGTCTTTATTTACTTACCTATTTATCCCATGAATATTAATTGTATCTGAGTAGCAACGTGAACAATAAAGAGTATTATACCTGCCAATTGCTTCGTATGAAATAGAGTATTATCACAGTAGAAATCAAGGACTAATTCGAGTTCAGAAATTTGCGGCATTAAATAATTGTAAGTACTAAGAACGCAAACAGACCTGCAGTAAAGTTAAATAATCTTATATCTTATTTACTAAATTACAGAATTAGACTTTGAAGTTGAAAATGAGCTCGATAGCAAATCCATAGTTTTGGAAAATAACTGGTAAGATATCACTCGAACGAACTTGGTGAATCCTAAAATAAGGCTCATTATCGCATAAACATTATACTATCAACCAGTATTTATATACTAATGTCATTTTTTTTAACGCAATATACGTAGGAAATTTGTTTCAATATTTTTGTTTTATTTCTTTTTTAACAATTTGAAACACACAGTAAGTTTAAAAAACCAAAATTTAGTTTTCCATTAAAATATTATTTTTAATTGAAATAAGAAAACAAAGTTGTGTATTATATTTTACTATCAATTCTTCAACTAATTCAAAGATACATATATGAAATATTTTGTAAAGTAATGTGTTTTATAAATTTCAATGTTCGTTAGTTTTATTCCATGAGATCTATTAGAGAAATAGATAATTATTGATAATATTATCGGAAAACAATAGGTAACATTATTGGAAATATCCATTGATATTATAGCCAAACGAAGTTTTAAAACTTAATCACAACAGATAAACTTAATGATCATTATCATACTGTGATACTGACCTAAATTTCAGGAGAACGATTCGTTAGCCAGCAACCGATTTATACTTTATATAAAATAATACTAACTCTGTTATATATTATATGTCTTTATATAAAATAATACTAACACTTGTAATTTTGCAAATATAATATACGTCAACATTTTTTTATCCTTTTAATAAATGTTGCAATAAAGTACTCTATCTTAATTACCATATCTAATCATTCAGTATAAAATTCCTAATTTTCATGTTAAGTAATAGGTATTATTAAGAAATGCGTATGAACAATACATACATTTTTCGTATATATATACAGAAGCAGTACAGTATGACTTCTATTAATGAATTATATCTACATTAATGTACAATAATAACAAATTCGTCTAGAAATCACTTTATTAGAAGAAAATGGAGTTTTTCTTTCCAACGTAATAATTAAGTTGTAAAATAATTTGCATGAGCCTTATTGCTGTATTTCAATTGAAATAATTTCCTTATTGGTAATTTGCATCTCTGAATTATCTTCGTTTGCACAAGCCATGCTTTGAATGAAATATTTCAATTGTAAGAGCAAACGAGATGCGTAGAAATCTAATAATAGTTTATCACGGAAGGTTTGACGAATCTATAAAACTTGTTCCCAGTCACAATTTTATCGATTACTGGCTGATTGATAAGCTGATGGCTGAACGGATTCAGCAAAGATACGGCACGCGCAACCGTACCAATTCTGCTTGCAAGCTTTACACGTATTCGCATTAACCACCGATCAAAGCGTTACACCGAGCAACAATTCCAGGCACGCAACACTACTGTAACGTACACGACACGCTTTAATGCTTACTTAGGTGAACCGCAACTGGTACTCAACTATTCACCTATTTCGAAATATCGACAGAAAGTTTCATTTGCTCTTGTTATCAAAGTTTACAAAGTGCTTTTACTTTATAACTTAATTATACTACTATTTTCGAACAACGGTATTTCTGTTGAAATTCTTTGATTAGAGAAATAGAATCTTTTTCTTTTTGAATGAAACACATCGAATTTAAAAATCATTATTACTATTTTAAAAAGAGATACTACATACATACCTGTAGATACATTTTACTATCTATAGGTAGTTTAAGTTTTTCGCATTATTATATTTAAGTATCATTAATTCTCTGTGGTCCTTTATATATTAAATCATTTTCAGTTTTAATATATGTATAAAACATATTTTATATTATATATTAATTTAATAGAGGTATGTCGGAGTAGATGAGTTATTGATTGCATACATATAAAAATATATTCTGAAATTTTAAAACACTTTTAAAAATATCATATTAATAATGAATTAGTTTAGATTAGGTATCAAATGCTCCGACCGCAAAAGTTTAATCTACTATGATCTTTCACTATTTAAAATCTTTATGAAATAGTAAACTACTTAATGGTTGGTTAAATTTACATATTTTTTTTAAATATACAGTTCAAAATTCTCTTTAGAATTCTTAATATGAATTTCACTATAATTCCATTATTTTTATAAAAATTCACAATAATTTGTTTCATTCAAAATGTGTTGTTAATTTTTATTAAATCCTTTTTTTTCTATACTGATTGCTTTTTCTTATAATTCAAAGAAGTTATATCAGTGACACCGCCTATACCGTAATCTTTCCTTCTTCGAAAATACTGTATTTTATCAACCGTACAAATTGATTAACGTTTTTCTTGGTAAACAATATTCTGTAATCATATTGTTTAATATACGTAAAAGAAAGCATCTCGTATCTATATTTTTGTGTTTATAAATTTATAAGTCAGAGTATTGAAAATTTAAAAGGTCTTGTCATTTTCATAAGGACAAAAGAAATTAGAAACATTGAAACTTTAAGAAGTATTTTAACTCCTTCTGGAATCATCATTTCTTAAACATAGCACATACATCCTACACAAGCTATCCTTACATAACAGTTGGAGTCAGATGAGTTTCTTCCCCACAGCAATCCATTGATTGCCAGATACATTCGTATTTAAAGAAAAAAATCTCGATATTAGTAGTTTGTTCATACTTTCTTGAATAGCTTCTTGGTCATCAACCGGTCAAAGCAACTATTCACGCAGTCATTTTGTGTGACACCATACAGTAACCGTTTCATTGCTTGATCCGTCGATCGATCATACCGAATAAAGTTCTGGCGCCCATGAATGCCACTTGTCTGCACGGCAGACAAAGGGCTAAAAGCCGAGGACATTTAGTCGTTAAACTCAAATGAGATTAAGCCCAATTGCTCTGACAGCATATTTAAAGTGCTCAACGGCGGCCTCCTGGCGTCCCGTTAAAGCCTATTAAACTTAGTTTCCAATACATTCCAATTCATACCGATCATCGTCTTTTCATAATCAAGTACCTACCGATTAATGTAAGTACCAATAAACGATTAGTTGACATCAGATTTTGCACGAGTAACTTTAGTAATTTAAAACGTTATTGTATCAAAATTGAATTAAATGATTAATAATTGAAATAAATAAAAATTAATCTTCTTTTTAATTCCGTTTTACAATAAATACGATGAATTTACTTTGGAAAATTAAATTTTATTATAGAGTATTAAATTTTGTACGGAGGATACTTTTAATTTATAATTGGTTTTTATATAGGGTGCCTCAGCTAGATGATTTCATCGCCTAAATATCTGTCTTATTTACGATTGTACGAGAAGACTTTTCACGACAAAGTTAAACCTGTAATGATGGAAAGAAATTCAAGTTCATTTTCTTTAGGAAATTTTAAGGTCATTGGTATATTTTTAAATAGAACTCTATGTATTCTTTTACATCAATGGTTGTAAGTTTTATTCTCTATATAAAAGTATTAAGGTACTTATTTCGGAAAATGCATAGTTTAAAAGATATAAGCACAAGAACGTCCTTCGCGTCTTTCCTTGTCTTTCACAGGTCAAGTTTTACAAAATTGAAGTTGAAATATTTTTTAGACTAAGCATTTTCAGACACAAGCACCTTGATCCTTTGTATAGATAAAATAAAAAACGCGTCAATTGATGAATAAAAAAATATAGAGTTCTATCTTAAAACATACCGATAATCTTGAAATCTGATAAAAAAATGATCTTGACAAAAAATTTTGTTCACCATTACATGTGCCCCCTCAAACAGCTTAACTTTATCCGAAGAAGTTTTTTCCTATGATAGTAAATAAGTCAAATATCTGGGTGATCTTATTTTGCTAAGATACATTATATATATGTTATATATATATGTTACAAATTGGAGAATTCATTTTACATATTAAATTTCATGTGGTGTATTCTGGTTCTATTTAATACTATTATTTCTTTCCGATCAAGATTGATAATCAAGTTTCTGTTCAGGAAGTTTTCTTTAAGTAGTATTGCATTTGATACTACATATATTTCTTCGCTCATTGTTCCAGGAAAACTTGAAGATATTAAAGCTTTTCTTCACTGAAAGTATTAAAGTAACTTTTAAAATTGTTTTGATGTAGTTTTTACTTGTAATTATTTAGTGCAACTAAATGTATTTACACTGCAAATCATGATCAGCCTTGTAAATTGCAGGGCAACCGCTACTCAATGATAGACATTGACTTACAAGGTTGCCTCGCTTTGTGTTAACTCAAACTCTTCCCATAATTGCATAAATTAATCACACTAGAAGTAATTTACAATAGATAATAAACAGATCGAACATCCGCTTCCGTGAAAAATGAAAAATGCTTGATGTTGAAATAATTAGGTATTAAGGACCTCGGATTGATATTCCAATTACCGTAGCCCGGATTATGGTGCGATATGAAGATTTTAATTTCGTTATGCAGAGGCTACAAAAAGTATTCGTACTTGCCTTTATCTCTTAATGAAGTGGTTTCTTATCAGGTTCTACATTTCATATTCATAGTATTCAATTCTGATTAAATAGTTCTTATAGTCACTGTACATCCATTCATATAAAAAAATCTGTTTCTAAAGCTTACTTTGAAACAACCGTAACATCCTTTTTTATTTTTGTTAGGGGTATACAACAAATCTTTGCATTACTTTTCATTATTTTAGTAAATGGTAGGAAACATTACCTCAATAATGATAACATCAAACGATGTAAAACAAATAGTAATGTAATGATGTCTAAATACACTGTCAGAAAAATATTAATAAATTATGATTATATAATTCTTCTATAATGATGTGAACTGAAACGTAGCTTATCTTTTTCTTGTCATTGTAACAAAAAAATTAATCAAGTAATACTAAACGCCCATTTCTTACGAAAAGTTGCTCAAAATGGTTGAAAATATATTATTTATTGTATTATTTGTTTTACATATAAAAGGAGTTAATAAAACTTCTGTCAATTATACTCACTTTAAGAATTCCGTGTAGAAAGTGTTACGGTATCTGAAAGTTGTGAATACGCTCCTGTTCTGGTAGCGTTCGTCTGCCTACGTCTACTGACTTTTCTCGCTGAATAGAGTATAACTGACTTGCTTTATTTTACTAAATTTACATAGTGTCATGCGAACGTCTGTATGATGTAACTAATCTCTATTATGCATATGTCTTAGGCAGGGCACAGACGAGCAGTTTGCTGCAGCGTCATCGCCGCGATAATTTGCCACTGCGTTTTAGAATACTGCTCGTTTGCACCAGGCATTAAGAGCGTATACGTAGCAGACCTCTTCTTCTTCTTTTTTTTCCTTTTGTCATATAAACAACAACAACATTTCTACACATACAACATTCTGCGCATACAATAGATAACACCAAAATTTTGTTCTATTTAGTAAGTATCTGGAGAGTTTGAGTGTTTTCTCTCCTTTACATTATCGTTGGTCACTTCGCTGCCTTTAGTATTCGAATCTTCATTACTCTCATTAATTAGTCCCTTCATTTATTTATTTGCACAATTATGCTTTTCATAATTAACTTTGTATAATTATATCCCACGAAACACTGTTAAAAACTTTTGTTTTGATTACTCTAAACATTGTGATCTGTGATTTGTAGCGAGAGAACACTAGTAATTTGGAGAACGAGGCCGATGAAATGTAAATAATTTCAATCAATTATATTTCTCATTTACCGAGGAACTGTAAAAGTCATCATTGATCTTAACCCTAGTTCCTGCATACCGCTCTCATCAGTGAAAGAACTTTGATAAACTTTTTTATCGTGGTTTACTTTTAGTAATATTAATACTCTGATAACCGAGTTTTTCTTTACTACAGGAACGATTTCGTGGGTCGTAATGTACACAAACCTGGTCCTTATTTTGTATTTCATGAATTTCGGTTATATTTCACTAGCTTCGAAGTACTGAATAAGACAGGCAAAGAATTGTATAATGTGGATCGTAACATTTCAAAATCAACCAGTTAAAATGTCAGTCAATTTTTGTTCCAACAATTAATGAAATAAATACTAATATACAATGGATAACATGAAACTACTCATTAAAAAAGTTCAAATATGACATAAATATAGGATCTAGTAAGATTTAAAAATCATCCATTCTATCATAAATAATATCTCTGATTTACTGCTATTTTCTACTAATCTAACTGATACTAACTAATTTAAGTATGTATTATACTTTATTATTTATTTTTAACTAAAATATTTCTTTGCAAGACATACACAACAGAAACAAACTACAGTAACTAGATTTCGGACTTTTATACATTTATACAAAATTTAAAGATGCAAAACATATAATACAGAAAAAAAAGTAAAAATAATTCACATTTAGTAACTTAGTTAGTCGTGTTTATAAAAATTTGCATAAATATCCGCAGTCTAATAATATTTACGTATTTATGGGAAATTCAAATGTTAGAAAATATATGAGATGTACATAATATAGAAAGAAATATGTAAAATATACAAAATAAAATAGAATACGAATCTCTATTTAGATTCTATATAAAAGTGCAAATTTACATAAACATTCACAGCCTACTAATAAGTTATTAGTAATAACTATCAAAACTTAAAAATTAACATATAAAACCTAACACAATTGCTGCGTTAACACTTCGATTTTAATATACGTCCTTTCTCTGACAATCTTATATTAAAACATTGAATTAATCATCAAGTAATCGTCAAGTTTGTCTAAATTACCATTCGCGTTAGCAGGAGGAAACATTAATTCAAGATACACAACTCAGAAAGCATTCAATTTGTCAAATCCGCCTTAACTCGTTGGCAATATTACCACGCCTTCCACTTGATGATAAAAGTCTCGAGTTTCGTTCAAGGAGGTCAAAGGAAGGAATTCCGGATAAAGTCATGGCGTTCTCGAAGAAAACGATTTCGATTACTATATGTATTACCCAATCTCTCAGCCTAAAAGGGAAAAGAGAAGGACGGGTCACCGGTACTCCGGTCCGGTTTTCAGAAGGTGACGATAATACGATGAGATCCAGCTTGGTGTGAAGCAACCGCAAGGCATAATATCATTCATGGGTTACCGCGGTTCCATACATGCAGGTACCCGTGAACGCGGTCTATGTATGCGATGTATATATACGAGTACACGTCGAATACGTGGGCAGACGGAGCTTGGGGCCTGCTTGTTCACTCATGGCAATTCTTCCTTCGTGCCTTCACCTCGCTTTGCTGAACTTTCGCCCAAGAGTAGAAGAAACTGTCAATCGTTGCTTAGTCAACGGGCAGATCTTATCCTTTTTTCCCTTTCTCTTTCTTCTCTCGTCCTCCTATTTTGGTTATTAGCGTAGCCATTTGGCAATAGGGAACATTAATGTAGAGTTTTACAATGTTTGAGGAAATTTAGTCAGGTATAAATATACAGACTGACGAAAGTATTCGAACTTGTATTGTGTGAAATATGTTATGTGTATTATACGAAATATTTTGAGATTTCATTAGCGCTGTCATGATACTCGATTATCATGGACATATCGATAAAATATAAAACAAATCTGAAAATGTGCATAGAAACTACAAAATATTTAGATCAAGTACATATTTCGCTGAAATCACAAAACATTTGATCAGCCAATTATCCATTAGATCAATAAACCTCAATATTCAGTAGAACCATTTTTAACATTTACATACCTAAAATGGTTATTTATTCCGTATTCTACCACTTTACTAAATAAATGTTTGCAATAAATATGTTGTATTTTTTAGATATATCTTCAAATTGCTCTTAAATTTTACTAATATAATCATGACAGTAGTGTCTCATCATAATACTATTTCAAAATATTTTATATAAAACACATATACGTATATACACAGTATGGATATAAAATTTTCCAGTGGTAAATGTTCAAGTAATTTCATGTACAAGGTAGAAGTACAAGTTCAAGTAATTTCATGTACAAGGTAGAAATATTGAAAGATACTGTTAATTTTGAATTTAGAATATCTTTGAAAACGAAACCGTTAGAAAATTATCAGAATTGATAGATTGTCGAATATGACTGAGGGTATGACAATTGACTACTGATGGTTGGATAAATTGACAAGAATAAATAAAGACAAGATCATTTATAATTAAAAATATGAACGAGCAAAAGATATGAAAATAATTGGTATATTTAGAACAGGATACGAATATTAGTGATTTGGCTTAAAAAGTACCGAACCTTAAGTAAAATTTAACAGTGTACGTTTATAAAGTATTTACCATGTAATCTGTCCAAATTTATGACATTAGAATAAAACAATTAAGAGTAATATTTATTAAAAAATATACATAAATTTTATTATAAGTGGAATCTAAGAAACGTGTATTTTAAAAATATAGAAAGTTTGAAAATGTACACAGTTTGGAAAAATAAATTTTTCAATGTATAAATTTCTGAAATTTGTGAGCACATAATTTATTCTTCTAATTAACAAGAGTAATCAAAAGTCAATATTAATACAACTTGAGACTGAATCAAAACAACCGATGCGATAAATTCGCAATAAATCCGATTTCCATACGCTGTCGTTTCATACCGCTTGATCCAAGCTATTTCAACGAATGCAGTCAAAACGTTGATTTATATTATTTACATCACAACAGCCTGAACTCGGACAATTTACATGTCCTTTCCGTTCCTTGTTTCCCTGACTTGTTGCAGGATGAACTGTACACGTTTGTAATCGCGTATATATTCACGAAAAATCGATGCACAGGACCAATTGCCAGAATTGGAAAATAATTGAATTGTAACTCTGGAATTTCTAGCTTTTGCAATAGCATACATTTATTGAATTTAAACACGCCTGTGGAAAGAATGAAATTTTATTCCTGAATGTGGTAAATTTGCGGCTTTTTCCACTGAAACCAAATGTACCAATAGTTTGCTTAAACAATGCGATACTATTTCATGTTTATGTATATTTATAATAATTGTCCCTTTTACATTATGCAATTTTGTCTTTTCATTTGCAATTCGGAACTACAGTAAATCATGTCTTTTAATAAAATAAGGTTGTATTATGAATAAACATTATCCAATTTCTTTATTCTGAATTTTCTAGTAGAAATCGATTAACTTTTTCATATAGTATCATTTACCATGTGATTAAGCTTTTGAAATAATTATAACAAATATTGTGAAAATTTAAAATATGCTCATGATTACGTAAATACGTTTTCAGAGTTTCTCAGATAATAAAAAGTATCAAAAAATTTTTGTCCGCGATTTATTTTAAGACTTTTAACAATTATAAACAGTAACGTTAAAAAAAATCTAATATTCTCAAGAAAACAAAGTGAAAGCAGCTTCCAAAAAACGAATAACTTAATTATATTCTTTCTAAACAATTAGATTTTTAGCCATACCGTGATATCATACCATTCCATCCTACACTCTACATACAACTACACAACAAACAATCCCAATCAAGTATGCACACTCATCATGGCTGCCATATTTTCAAGACTGAACAGCATCTATAAATATGTCGAGATAGTTTGTAAGCAGCTATGGATGTACCGTGCCTTCCAGATCAACGGTTTGCTTTGTTACCAGGAGTGAAATAAATCGCGGAAGGAAGTCGTTGCTACCATGACAAACATTGTTTCCGCCGATGCAGCGATGTGGCAAGGCGTACGTACGAAAACTCGTTGAAATAAAAATTCAGTGCGACGACCGGCGCACAGGAAATGTCGACCGTTCTACCATTATCTATTTCGTTTTTCACCAACGTTCATCCATTGTCAATGTAGGTGTAGCCCAGATAGGTGCAAACGCCTACGAATAGCGATGGAGGATAAACCAATTTTCAAATAACGGAAACACTATAGGTTAAATGCACTATCCATTCGTTTCACAGAGACAATAGCGCTTTCTATATCAAACCCTGACTTTGTTTAATCTTTCGTTGATAGAAAGCATGTAACTTGTTTCTTCTAATGGTTTTTAGAATTTCTTTTATCGATTATTACTTGTCTGTTAGAGTTATATGGGTATTTAGTAGTTATGTTTTATGGTATAATATAGGATAAAAGAAATGGTGAGAAAATGGTTAATGGTTATCTTGGTGATATTCGCTAGTACGTACAGTGCCTTAAGAAAATATTCGAACATTTGTAAAAGTCTTTTATGAACTATGTTATTTGTGGTATACGAAACATCTTGAAATTTCACTAACACTCTAGTAAGAGACGAATGTCATGATTATATTTGAAACCAAATAACAAATAAAACAATGCGACCATTTCACGTGCATAGATAGACATTATGGATACTATGGATCATACAAAAACATGTTAGTAGGTCGTATTCTGCAGCATAATAAAATAGAAAATTTGTCCTTTTATTTAATACGTTTCATTAAATTGTTGACAAAAGCAATAATACAATATTCGAACTATAAAAATAATAATTTATTTCAAAATAATTTCAGATAATTATTTACAAAGGGGACGATCTTACCGATTTCAATGACGTTGAAACATGTTGTTCAAGGTCAACATCTTGGACAACTTTTTCTTATACATATTACGGTCGGTCGGCTTTAGTTTCCGAGATATTCGCAAAAGTTTCTGTTTCAAAGACAGTGTTTCTGATTTTGATAATCGATTAGTCGTCCCTTTTTCCAATGTAATGTTTACAATTTCAAGTAAAAATTATACAATATAAAGTTTAATATGAAATGCATTATAATAATAAAGTTGCACATTATTGTATTATAATTGAATTAATATGAATTGATCTGGCTTATTATCTAATATCTTAACTTATTTCACAGTAGCGTTATCGAACGCTTCCTGATAGCCGAATAATTATCTAACAGAAACCTAATCCATTTTTTTTTTCTTTCTTATGTAAGTTGAAAATGATTATCGAACGTGAGTTGGATTATATAAATATCAGTTGAGTTACACAAATGTACGGACGTCGTGAAGCGCTCGTTTATGCCAGAATGAAATGTAATCGTAACGAAAATTGAACAGAAGATTTTTGAGAGAGAATATCTCGAAAATTAACGCCAAACGACCGTAACGTGTATAGGGAAAAGTTGTTCAGAATGTTGACCTTAGCAACATATTTTAAGGTCATGGAAATTAGTGAGGTCGCTCACGTTGTAAATAATTATCAAATTTCATTTTAATTTTATGCTTACTATTACCATAGTAGAGTTTAAACGGACAACTTACTAAAAAGTGATAAAAGAACATTTTTGAAATGGATAAACACGAGTTCTTTTAATGAAGATGCACATCTTGAAAGATAATTACATAACATGATAAATAGTGGTAAGTGAAAATTAAAATCCATTTCTGTGTAATTTTATGCTACATTTGCATTATTTTCACAGAAGGAATATTTGGTCAAAAATGGAAGAATCGACCTGGTACGAATATAAATACATACATATGTAGCACTGTTATGGAAAAGGTACATATACATAAGAAGCATAAGGGAAAATAAGAAGCTCGGTCTTTATTTATATTGCACAGCCTAATTGTCATCATTTGATACAGCTATTCGGTGCAGTTACGTAACCTTCAGCTAGCGATTTGCGTTGATCTTTGATTTTGTTGATTGCGATTGAATTTATCATTGTGCCCGTTTCAACAAACGATATCATAACATAAATAAAACAAATACAGGATATCATTAAAAAAAATTAACTGGACTATGATATCTCTTCCGTCACTACACCTACAAACAAATTATTTGCACTGTATAATACCCAACTCCCTATATACCAAATGAACATTTTTTGGATAACTTCATTTCCAATTAGTTAAACTTATATACCAAAAAAATGTCATAGTTCTCGAACTTTATTAAAATTTTCACTAAAAACCCTGTCTCGATTCTCAAATTTTTATATTTCAATATTGCTTTTAACACTTTAGCAAACAAGGATAACTTTTTATTGTATTAGAAAAAATTTTATCATAAGATTGAGACATATACATATATCGATAATATGTTTTTTATATTTCATGCTGGAGATATTAAAGTTAGAAATATGCAGTTGGGTCGAATATGAACGAAAGAACGCAGCAGAATTAAGAATTGTATTGCTTTTTTACAGTACATGAACATAGAGAGTCATAGAACAGTTAAAAAGTAATATTCGATTATCAGACTGATTGTTTCACCGTTACAAGGGTTCAGGTACGGTAGGAAACCATACAACGCTGTTAAAGAAAATATCTAGTGTCAAAGGGACTACGTGCTTTCGAAAGAAAGGGGCTTCTTTGCGCGAAAAATGATTAAATTTATCTCAATAATAAAAGGAGTTGAGGAAAGTCGAGCTGTTCGACTTTTTATTTTTACAAGCTGTTTCCTTGTTTCCAAGGCATAAAATATCATAACCATTCTTATACGTGCACTAGCAATAAATTGGGTCATAAAGTTGGCCATTAAGTAACAGTTACAACTAACTCTCTTTTGGTTGTTAATTTATACAATATGTATGTAGATTACATTAGAAGAAATTCAGTGTAAATCAATGTAAAAATGAATGTAATAAAAAACTAATTCGTTGTATATTCGTTGAACAGAAAACTATAATAAGTTTAAATTTTTTGCTGTGAAAAATATTCATTCTTAAAAACTATATTATTTATTAATAACTGTATTACCAACTATGTATATGATAAATATAAATATAATATAAATATAATATAATCAAATATAAACATGAATATTAAATAGAAAATTGTATAGTATCATATGTTAAACTTTAGTATTATTCTGCAAATTATGAGTTGTTATCGAAAAATATATGTAATATAAGTTGAATATAATTTTATATTATAGATACCCACAAATTTTTATATAATAATAAATAAATATACGATTAATATATGATACAATAAAATATACGATTTGTTGTGGATTATAATGTTTTAATCAATCAATTACACATTAATTTTAATTTGCTATAATGAGCGTAATACGAATATGTATTTTCATTCTCCATCAATACTATTAACATGACAATAATTTTCGCTTAATATATTTTAACAAATATACGACGAAATTTAAAATTATAGGCTATATAAAACATTAATATTTTGAAACGCAAGTAAAGTACTGCAATCAAACGAAGGAACTGTTTAAAAGAATTTTGAAGTCTACTTCATAGGCAAATATTACGCATAGTATATTATAACTATTTTAAAGTTCCAACTATAAACAAATATTTCAATCAATAATCTTAAAAGGGAAACTGACCGTTTACTCACTTTTTTGCCATGTGAGAGATTGTATAAATGGCTACTTTTACTCATGTTGGTCGAGGACATATTTGCGTTGACGTGTTGAACGATTAATGGCTTGCAATGTTACATAGGCCCGGAATTTTTTTATGTATATCAGTTGTTACAACAAAATGTATTTCGAAAAACCGAGACTAGATATCATTCTACAATAGTAAATTCATATACATATAACTCTGAATAAAAGATTCTGTGTGTATGTGTTTATGATATTTATACCTTATTATTCATACTATTACTTCAATTTATGTCACAAATATATTTTAAAAAGTTATAAAGTCAATAATACGATACGAAAGAAAGTTGTGGATCAGATGTAAACTAATTAATAACAAAGCAAATGATTTTTTTTCTTCCTGTGTTTTATACGTTTTGAAATTAGGAAATTTTAGCAAATTTATTGCATTGGAACTTTTATACTACCCCAAGAGCTTTCAAATAATATAGCATCTATCAATATTTCAATATTATAGTATTGTTTACTATAACAATTTCAACAAGATTACTTAGTTTTATACATACCATATTTAATTATAATTTCGAATTTCTAATTTATACGATAAAGCTGATTAATGGCTTCTATAGTATAAGATATACTATAATGATAATCTCTCTCTAAGCCAAACTTGTCATAATTATTGAGTTTGACAACTTCAAATTGCTCGAATACTTGCTATTCAAAAAGATGTTCGTTAGAAATAAAAGTTACATGAAATCAAAGGGGACATGAAATATAATGATCAGCATTTTGTTATTT